>NC_066617.1:74593092-74931723 GCF_025201925.1 Gopherus flavomarginatus | reverse complement strand
CACTATCCCAGTGGCAGGCTCTCATCCGAGAAATAGCAGATCCAAGTTCAAGTCTCTGTTGCCCCCGTTCTGATAGAGTGGGGCTTGAAACCAGTGGTCCTCCCACAGCCCAGGAGTGAACAGTCTAACTGGGCTAAAAATTATAAAAGGGAAAGTCTTTTCCCCCTCTCCACCAGCTGTTTTGTGTAGAGTTAGGTGGCCTCTATGTAGGCCTATTGGTCAGGCCCTGCAGGCAAGCTAGGTGGAGAAATCCTATACTCCTATCTCCTGCTCCCAGACCGTGTGTGTTCCCAGCACCACACTGCTTTTCTAAACAATAGTATGCTGCAGAATGGTCACACAGGCACTTAGACTCATAAACTCATAGACAATGGCACCATCGTGATCATCTATCTGACCTTCTGCACATTGCACGCCACAGAACCATGACGACCCACTCCTGTAATAGATCCATCTGGCTGAGTTACTGAAGACCTCAAATCATGTTATAAAGACTTCAGGGTTACAAGAGAATCCACCATTTACACTTGTTTTAAACATGCAAGTGACCGTGCTTCCATGCTGCAGAAGGAAGGTGAAAAACTCCCAGTACTCTGCCAATCTGACCTGAAGGGAAATTCCTTCCCAACTCCAAATATGGTGATCATTTGAACCCTGAACATTTCAGCAAGACGCACAGCCAGACACCTGGGAAAATAGTAGTAACTTAGAGTCCTCCATCTACAGCCCCATCTCTGCCATTGGGGGGTTTTGCTACTAGCAGTTGCCAATGATCCCACCATGCCACTGTAGGCAGTTCTCATCATATCATCCCCTCCATAAACTTATCAAGCTCAGTCTTGAAGCCAGTTAGGTTTTTTGCCCCAATTCTCCCCTTGAAGGCTAGTCTAGAACTTCACTCCTCTGATAGTTAGAAACCTTTGTCTAATTTCAACCTCAACTTTTGATGGCCAGTTTACACTCCATTTTTGTTCTTGCATCCGCATTGGCTCTTAACTTAAATAACTCCACTCCTTCCTGTATTTATCCTTCTGTACATTTATAGAGAGCATCATTTCCCCTTCAGTTCATGTGGTTAGGTCTAAACAAGCAACCTCCTTAAGTCTCCTCTCGTAAGGTAGGTTTTCCATTCCTCTATCATCCTTCTTTGCACCTGTTCCAGTTTGAATTAAGCTTTCTTAAACATGGAAACCAGAACTGCACACAGTATTCCAGATGTGTCTCACCAGTGTCTTCTATAATGGCAATAACACTTCCCTATCTCTAATGGAAATACGTGCCTGATACATCCTAGGGTTTGCATTAGCCTTTTTCATGAGCTGTGTGAAATTGGCAGTTCATAGTCATCCTGTAATCAACCAATACACTCAAGTCTTTCTCCTCCTCTGTCACTTCCACTGACACATCCCAGCTTATAGCAAAAATTATTGTTTATAGTTTCTAAGTGTATGACCTTGCACTTTGCACTATTAAATTTCTATTACTCCAAGTTTTTCAAGGTCCTCCAGATCTTATTGCATGCTATTCTGGTCCTCCTCCATATTGGCAATACCTCCCACTTTGTGTCATCTGCAAATTTTTATTAGCATGCTCCCATTTTTTGTGCCAAGGTATGACGTTATCTGATTGCAGTATGACTGTGCAAATCATGGTTGCTACCACTGTTACATATTGCAACGAATCTTCTACAAAATGTGACCATGGCCAGAATGGGTTAGGCAGCTTGCAGGCTAATTGACCCAGATTCAACTTTTAGGAACATTATTGGTAGATAATGTTTGTGTTTTTTGTGTGTGTTTAGAGGTTAACAATGTAATCAAACAGTCCCTTTCTAGGCTGTATTCTGTTTAATCAGAGATCAAAAGACATCTTAACATTTAAATGAACTGTAAACATAGTAATATCACTGTATTCATCTCTCTTTGAAATGTACAGAAATCACCTGCAAATGTGGAAAAACCAGGCATTGCCTTATGCTAATCCTGTCGCTAATTATGCGTGATGCTTAGGAAATAGGTCTACTTCAAAATCTCCATGATGTGTATTGTTCGCCTAACGACTCCGACCTGTCAAGAGAAGGCCTAGAACTGTATAAAAAACCCCTTGGATCCGGATCATTTTTATCTCAGATCCACTTGATGCTTCATGCAGGGAAGCATAAATCATAAAGCTGAGATCTCCAGTCCTAACTGGATTGCCCTGAACATAGACATTGGACTAACCAATACTTTTAACCAATACTCTCGCTCTCTTTCTTTTTTAATAAATTTTAGTTTAGTTAATAAGAATTGGCTGTAAATGTGTATTTGGGTAAGATCTGGGTAACGTGTCCGATCTTTTGGGATAGGTAGAACTTTCTTATCTGATGAATAAGATGGTCAGTAATCCTCGTCATATTTGACTTGGGAGTCTGGGTGGAGATCTGAGGCTGGGTTGCTTTAAAGGAACTGTGTTGTTGGCTTCTGGGTAACCAGTGAGATATTATACAAGCTGTTCTGTGCTGGCTTGGTAAATCTATGTATTGGAAAATCCACCAGCTTTGGGGATTGTCTGCCCCATTCTTTGCAGTTCACCCTAATTGAGTGACCTCAGTGCGCCTCCCCTGGGACTCCAGTCACACAAGGTCATTAATAAAAATGTTAAATAAAATTGGTCCCAAAATGATCCCTGGTGAACTCTGCTAGTAACTTCCCTCTAGCTGGAGAGTTCATCTTTCTGAATAACCCAATGTAGTCTCCATTTTACTGGTTCCTTATCCACCTTTCACTTCTCATAGTAACTTCCCATCTTCTCCAATTAACTAATAATTCCCAATGGGAAATGTATCAAATGCCTTACTGAAATCCAGGTAGATTAGATTCTACTGCATTCCTTTGTCTAAAAAAAAAATAATCAGTTCTCTCTTCAGAAAAAGAGATCAGGCTGGTTTGGCATGATCTACTTTTGTAAAACCACTTTTATGATTCTAACTTCTATAGCCCACATCTAGTACAGCACAAGCTGCTTAGAATAGATTTAGCTGGAAAACCTGGTTGTATATGTTTTAAACACTCTGTTCAAAGCAGACAGAAGGAAATAAGGAGAAAGAAACAAGCAGAAAAACATGGGAAGAAATTTGGGAATCTAGAATTATAATTGGAGTGTCATGAATCAGTAAAAAAGCGGGAAGATGTTTTACTTTAGGAAAGAAAACACTATTAAAGGTACAGAAGACTCAAGGGGAAAGTTGCCGGCCATATATTTATACTTTAGACCAAAAAGGACTGCAATTTAGAGAAGAAAGGATCAAGGAACAATAGATAAAATCTCAGAAAAGAGATTTTCAGGGCACTAGTCATATTTCCATTGGATGGGTTAGAAAAAGACAGTTTTACTATCAATCGCCCACATCTGTTTCCACTAAAGTTGGTGGGCAGAATAAATAATTGTATGTGACTTTGGTGAATGAGACTTCATTATGGAATACCAAATCCTACTAAAATTCTACCTGCTAAGTCAGTCTCTATAAACTTTATTTTTAAACAAATTACTTTTGCATTCAGGAGATATACTTTTTTGGGGGGGGGTAGGGAGTAATAAAAATCAGTGTTGATAGTAATAGAATATAATCAAAGGGCTGTTCATTAAGAATACAGGTATGCACTTCTAGGATGCGTAAAGAGAAGCATCAGAGTACATAAACGGCACCCAGCACTCAGGAGCAATTATAGAACAATGCCGGTCTGCTTTACAGAAAATGTTTCTACTTACTGAGGCCAGGCAGCTGAGTCTATAAAATTAAGTTTCATTTTCTACAGAAACGTTTTACAAATATCTACCATATCTATTGTTCTTACTACTAAAAGCCCTTGTCAGTGGTCTGGTCATCTCTTCCATTGAAAACCTTCCCCGTTCAGCCTTCTGCTTCTTACGTATCAACTGTAGGCTCCTTGTCCACATCTACAAGGCCCTACATACCCTTTCCATTATATACTCTCTATCTTATTTCCCCGCTACTCCCCATCTTGCTTCTTTCTGCATATGCTCTTATCCAGTCCTCTTACATTTTTTGCTTTGTCTCCTGTTGCCACGCTTGCCTTCTTCATACCTTCTATTGTTCCTGTGATGTTACATCCCATATTCTTCATAGAAATATGGTTATGACATGACTGTGGCCTAAATAAGATATATTTTATGCAAGATGGGTCTTGTAAGGTATCATTGGAAGGTTATATTCACTGAATGTGATGATCCAATTTGTATGCATGTATCTTTCTATTTTAAAGTTAGGAATATTGACTATGTAACAATTACAACTGTGTGTGTATTCAGGAAACACACACCAAACAACGGGCAATCACAGCCTTGATGAGCCATTACGTAGAAACAGTAAGACTGTGAAAATACTAATCTCTCTCCTTCCTGAGAGGCGACGGGGGACATAGCTGTGGACACTACTAAATCAGGCGATAAGATCACTTGATACAAAATACCACCTTGAACCTGCTGGTACTTTACTCTTTAGGGGAGGGGATCAAACAAAGGTTTCCGCTTAGGTAAACCCTTTTCAAGGCTGGGAGGGGATTAATCTGGACTCTCCTCCATTGCCTACCCAAGAAGAAGGACTGCTGAAAGTACCTGAAGAGGAAAGGTAAGGGGATCCAGACTGAGCGGGGGTCCATCTGTAAGAAGAGAGAACTATAACTCTAAGCTACAGAAAACTCTGCATCCTGCCTTTCAACATTTAAGGGAGAAATTACATTTTGTACCTGTCTTTAGTGAATCAAGCCAGTCTGAGTTTTTGTTTTATTTGCTTGCTAGTAATCTGCTTGTTTCTGTTTGCTATCCCTTATAATCACCTAAAATCTGGTGTCGTAGTTAATAAACTTATTTCTCGTTTTATAACATAACCCAGTCTTTGCAATCCATATCTGCGGGTGGAGGGGGGAGAAGAAGCTGTGCACATCTCTCTTCACATGAGGGAGAGGGCAAATTTTTATGAGCTTGCGCTGTGCAGATTTTTCTATACAGCACAAGACAATACACCTTTGGGTCTGCAAGGGAGGTGGGCACCTCAGTGCCGGGGCAAGTCCTTAAGTTGAGTCGTCTCCCACAGCTGATCTCAGTGTCTGTGTCTTTCTGCAGCTGGGGTGTGGCCCTGCCTGTCTGTGTGCTAGAGGAGGCTTAGAGCCTGTCTCAGTAAGACAGGGTAAAGGGGGCCCAGACTGGCAGAAGAGGCGAGGTCAGTGGTATTCCAGTATGTCAGGTAGCACCTTAAAGGGGGGCAACCTGTCACAGTGCCTATAATTTCTCCCTTTCTCATCCACCAAGCACCTCCCTCATCACCTTTGAGTCCCCCCCTTAAATCCCAAGCAATAATCCCTATAATCACCCTCTCCTGAACTCCTGTCCTTGTGTCTTGTTTTATTTACACTGCAAATTTTTGGGGGAAGAGAGAGTGTCTTTCTACATGTGTAAAAGGCCATCAACTTTATGGGGCAATACACTTTTAAAATTATTTTTATTTACAATTGAACGTAGAGGCCCCAAACAAGATTAATGCCCCATCGTGCGAGAAATTGCTATTAATTAATTATTTTCACTGTAAGCAAATACAAACAAAATTCAGTCTGCTAAACTAAACATTCCCCTGCAGTTCTGGAAAAGCAGATACTACAGCCTTGTGCTGATGCACGTCAACCAAAATGACAAATTGACTTTCAACAGAGAGTGAAATCGATCAGAAGCAGAACAGCCTAGGCTTACTCTCCAGGCCCAGTGAAACGTCAAAAGCAAACTAATGACATAAAAGAATAATTGATTAAAAAACTATTTCAATCTCAATAATCAAAGTTGTTGTCAGAAGACAGGTAAGGAAAACCTTGTAGGTTGTGTGGTTTTTATCTGAGGAATTTTCCCTTATCTGAAGATTCTTTATATTACTTGAAAAAAAGAAAACAACATTCTATAGAAATCTCTTTAGTGCTTTCATCTCTTTTCTACAAGTGTTTTGTACCTAGAGACAAGTGTACTGGACATGTTCTGCTTTGTCTTGAAAAACTAGGTTTGTGCGCTGTTACACAGTGTGTGTTATGTAACCGGGTCCATTCAAAGTGGATAGCATTGCTAAAGACAATTAATAAGCAAAGGCTTGAAAACAAACCATCAACAGCCTGGAGAAGTGACCCTGAATGCCCTTTGTAGCTGTACTGCCTGCTGTGGTCTTGTGCCAGGATAGGAAGATCATTGCCAAGGGGGTGCAGTGCTGAGAGACCATAGCTCTTAGTACTCTTCTTTGATGCACAGCTAGTTTTTCGCGATACGTGAGGTACTGAGTGGTATAAATTATGATTCAAAGAAAGCACACAAGAGAGGAGTGCATTATGGTGCCTGGTTACTCAGTGGTACACAATCGGTGCTGCATGCCTCGGATTAGGTGTCCCGTTGACAATAATGAGGGCGCACTGTAGATTATGTTGGCCTATATGTCAACATTAGCTAATTACCACACAGTGACATCTGCAAGCATTCAGTCTTGACATACTTTTCCTCTTGAAACCTCCCTCCCCCCTGTTGCACACACACACAATCAATGTTTCCAGGGTACATTTAATTATTTGCACCAGTAAAAGTAGATAATTAATTGGTAAAAGAAGCCATTAAAATACCTGGACCAATGATAGTAATTGTAACATGGACTTAAGGCTTGAGGAACATCTGCTTCATTCCGTTATACAGCACTGATGGGAGCCGCTGCATTTAAGTTAAACCTGGGAAAATACAGCTCAATGGAATCATCCTATGGTAGCTACCACTAACCCTGCACACCAACTGTACAGCTCAGACAGCACCGGCAGAAAAGGAGCACAACTCCTCTAGTATATTCTTCTCCCAAAGCAGTGGGATTTATGCCAAATTGGCTTCCTGTGAATGCAGTGGCACTGGGGGACCAACAGGAGCATGGCTACTGAGCCTGCGGTACCAGCAGGAAACCAGAGAGAAGCAGAGGTACAGCTGCTGTGCATATAAAGACTGAGCTCCCCTAAATTTGAGCAATTCTTAACCACACATCCTCAATCAATATGAACTGGAGACCGTGCCCGCTGCCCTTGTGGGGAGAAGCTGCTATTTTTATATATGGATGCAGGGTATGGCTGCAGAGACCAAAGGTCATCCTCCATTTTTAGTTCATCCCAGACGTTAGGGGACAGAACAGACAATGGTAGGCTGAAGGTTCTGGTTGCTGTTAGGTAAAGTTTAAATAAAAATAACTGAATTGTTAAATACAAGCTCCCTATGCTGTAATAAGAAGCACAATAAAGTTCTTTCTACATTGCCACCTATTCAGCTTTCTGCATTGCCAAGTGATTAAGGCAGCACAATACTGGCTCATCAGCAGCCCTTGTATCTTTAAGCATTAGTGTTCTCTTTCAGTAGGTTTTGCACAGAATGGAGAACATCCACCCTTCAATATTTTGTTACTGCAAACTGAAAATGAAGGATGTCTCTGGTGTACCTCTGATGCTCCCTATCACAGGTGGGAGAGACAAAATAGTATTTAATCTCACCAAGCTCCTTTACAGAAACTCCCTGTCATGAAAACCTCATAATTATGAGGAGATATGCTGGGGAGAAAGAAGTTACAGAGCAACCACTCACTTCAGTTTACTCCCCTTAGGACCTGGCAGATTTCCTGCCAGAAATCTATTCAGGGAGTTAGTGCCCCTCCCTTTCCATTGCATCTACCTTCCTTGGAGGGGAGAGGTAAGGGTGTGGTCGTTGTGGGGAAAAGACAGTAATGGATCGTAAGCAAGCCATGCTGCCAAAGGAGGGAGGCCAAAGGAACAGTGTGGAGAGGCCAGAATCCACAGAGATGAGGTATGATTTTCCAGTGAAGTTTAGCATGCTGCTGAGTTTATAGATTACAACCCCCTGGCTTCTTCTGTGAGGTCAAGAGTCCCTCTCCTTTTATGGAAAGATGCAAAGGAAATTCCACTAGGAAAATCTCATGGAATTTTGAATGAAACTTGTGACGCTTCCCAGGAGCACCTAGGGTTGTGAAGCACTTCACTACCATCTGCCCTTAGCATGAGGAAGCCTTGTCTGTGCCTGCTGTGGGTCAGCTCCTCAACTCCACTGGCAACCATGACACCATTCATTCCCCTCTAGGCCTCACAGGCCCCACTGTCACAATACAGTTTAGCAGTTGACACACCCCAACCCTCAAGCCCTCCGAGGTTCTGTCTGGAGTATCCAGCCCCTGGTCCACTGGACACTCAGAATCACTGCTTCCAGAGAGACAGTGCACCCCAGTTTACCAGATCCACCTCAGATCACTGCTCTACTTAACACACACAGCACTTAGATATGTTTGTAGTGAAATTCAGTATAAATTGAACAAACAAAGCATAGAGATTCAAGTAGTAGCAAATACAAGTGTTGGGAACAAATGGATACATATAAAATAAAATAATAACATGCCTCCTAGAGCCTAGACTTAATTAACAAGATACTCTCATGTCTGTAGAGTATTGCTCACCCAAAATCCTTCAGTGCTTTACAGCCAGGCTGACTGTGACCCTTCTTTCATGAGATAAGCATACTGTCAGTATGTCTGCCAGGTGAAGTATTCCATGTGTCTTCTTGTATTTCCAGATATACCAGACTAATCCTTTATCTTTATTCATGAACAGGGCACTCCCTGTTGTTCATTTAATCCTGTAGACTTCTTCTCTTGCAGATCTCTCAGTATTTCATTCATTCAGCCCCTGGCTCAGTATGTAAATAGGTACACAGTGTGAGATATACAATATACAAATGGCCAGATAGGGAGATAGGTGTCTGTTACCTTCTGCCTGAAAGGAACATTTCCAAGACATGTCACCTCCTGGCGACCAGCCTTAACTCCAAGACGTTAACAAAATAAGCTACATATAGCTACATAACTCCTTAAATATTATCCACCCATACATTTCACAATGATTATGATGACCTGTGGGCTACTGGCTCTCAGTAGAGACCTCACATGCCTCCCTTTGGTGAACTATTATGCAGATATCTGACCCAGGGTATCCCTGTAAAACCCTATGCACTCCCTTTGCCCTCTGCCAGCTGGCACCAGTGGGGTCCTTGGGTCCCTTCTCACCTTTCCTACAAAAGCTTACAGTGGATTGAGTCACCTAGGATCTCACAGTCAGCCAAGAAAATTAGATCTGAAGGGGTAGGAGAGGGATTGGTTGCCAGCAAAGGAGGGGTGACACAACCAAGCCTGAAGTGATGCTCTCTAGCTGGCAAACAGAGAATTCAACAATGATCCCCTACTCTGGGGTATTTTCTTTTATGTTTTCCGCTCTTGCAGGATATGAAGCTAATGCAATGGTGCTGCAGTGCTTGGACAGGCCATAGGGTGCTCACACTGGGAACAGATTTTGTGTAAATATGAGACTGGAAATAAATGTCATTGATTTGTCTTCTGATTTTTCATATCATGGCAATACTGCCATCTGCTAATCAGATGGTCCCATATCAGACACTGCTGTGGCACCAGTCTGGGCTCATCCCCAGCAAATCTCTCAGCAGTCATGCCACATTGTGGCAAAGTCAGACCATTTCACCTTGATAGCCACTCTGTGTCTGCTATCAAATATTAAAAGCATTTCCTTGCTGTCTTCAAAGGGAATCACAGCATTATTGAAACAAACTGTTTGGGACCTCAGCTTTAGTTCTGCACTAATGAAATTCTGTCAGACAGTGACAGCTCCTGTAAATCTCTGAGACCAGTTAAGCCTCACTCACAGATTTTTCCATGGCACAATCTGGCCCTGTGAGCACACTGAGTAAGTCAACCTTTATTAAGGAAACCAATGCTTTCAACCAAAATTATGTTCCCTGCCAGGAGAGTGACGTCATTACTAATACAGGTATTAGCATTCTGCTGAGCTGGAACCTTAAATGGAGTTCAAATTCTGAGAAGCTTTTCTGAGATCTCTTCTGAAAACCTCAGAACTTGAATATAATAACTTCAATATTTTGCTCAGCTTCTAAAGCTCAATGAGCCTGATAGCATCAGCACCAGCGGTCTGCATTGCACATTACTTCACTAGATGTATTTAGGATTAAATACAAATTGTATGTTTCTTTCATCTTCTTTGTGGGTTTTTGATAAGCCTATAGAAACCTCATCCAGGATTTAAATATGGGGTAGAAAAAAACAGAATAAATATAAGACATCTGGCTCTCCAAGCAATGTATTATAAAGAGTTGCTTAAACAAGGAATTTCACTCCACTCATGCTTCTTTAATGAGGAGCTGAGCCATTTACAAGAATGTGATTCCTTTACAGCCTTGATCCAACGTAGCTGAAAATGTTTTGAAAGCCCACATCTAAGGACTGCAAAACAGTACAGCCTATTTGCAGGCATGTTTCAGAAAAAGGTCTTGTGACTGCGTGTGTAGAGCCCTGCACATATCAGGATCCCATTTAAGTCAATGGGATTCCACCAGGGCATGAGGACCACTGAGCAGAACAGTTTGCCGAATTGGATTCTGAGAATCTGAGCCAAAGTTGAAAGATTCCCCTTGATTTCCATGGGCTTTAGATCTGGCCCTAAGTCAGGGGTGGGCAAACTTTTTGGCCTGAGGGCCATATCTGGGTATGGAAATTGTATGATGGGCCATGAATGCTCACAAAATTGGGGGTTTGGGTGTGGGAGGGGGTGAGGGCTCCGGCTGGGGGTGGGGGCTCTGGGGTGGGGCCAGAAATGAGGAGTTCAGGATGTGGGATAGGGCTCCAGGCTGGGCCAGGGGTGTGGGTGGGGTGGTGAGGGCTCTGGTTGGGGATGTGGGCTCTGGGGTGCAGAAGGATGGGACCGAGGGGTTAAGAGGGTGGGAGAGGGATCAGGGCTGGGGCAAGGGGGTGAGGTGTGAGAGGGGGTCGAGATGCAGGCTCCGGGCGGTGCTTACTTCAAGCAGCTTCCAGAGAAGGCAGCGGCATGTCCCCCTTCTGGCGCCTATGCGGAGGCACAGCCAGGCGGCTCTGTGTGCTGCTCCATCTGCAGTTGCCACCCCTGCAGCTCCCATTGGCCCCATTTGCTGGCCAATGGGAGCTGCAGGAGTGATGCTTGGGGCACCATGCGGAACCCCCTGGCTGCCCATATGCGTAGGAGCCGGAGGGGGGACATGCCGCTGCTTCTGGGAGCGGTGCAGAGCCACGGAATGCGCAGAGCGGGACAAGCCCCTGGCCCCAATCCCTGGCAGGATCGAGGGCCAGATTAAAACACCCGAAGGACCGGATGCAGCCCCCAGGAAGTAGTTTGCCCACCTCTGCCCTACGTACAGATGCAGTTCAGCATTAGTTATTATTTAGAACAAAGCTTATCCTTAAAAATAACCTTTTCTAATCTTAAAATCAGGCAAATCTTCAATGAGAGCCAATGCGTGAATAACAAACTACTCTGAAACTATTAGGCGTTGAATGTCATGCCATGTATCAGTTGCAAGATCGCTCTGCATAGATTTGAAATAAGGTCACAAATCTGAGCTATGACCTTGATGGTGAGTAGCATCAATGATCTACATGTAGGTAATATACAGGACAACAAAGAACAATGTCTGTTAGATGAATGAATTGTATCATTAGGAGGAGAGAATGTAATTCGTAATCACATTATAAAAATAAATGTAATTGTCCTAGGTGATAATGATTTCCATACAGGTGAAACACATGTAAACAAACTGGGCCTTTTAAATTAGCTAGAGTTTTATGAATTTACAAAGAGAACCTCCCGGTTGGGGGAATTATGTTTAAAAATGTAACTTACTTATATAGAAGCTTCCTTGGACGTATATCTTTAACTAACTCTATATTTTGGAACTTAACAGCTCATTCGAAAGTCACAGTCATAGGTCTTTGTACAGTAAACTCTATAATTATGTCACCTATGCTTCCTTCTTTGTGCATTTGTTCAAGTTTGTTGATTTATCATTAGTTTATATTTTTGTTCAATAAATTAAACAGTTGGTTGGGACTTATGACTGAAAAGCACTATGTAAGAGGAAAAAGCAGTATTAAAATGTACGCAAATTTAGACAAGGAAAAAGCATTTCTGGTGGGGGGCAAATAAAGGTGACACAGCATGAACTGCTTTCTCTCCTCTTTCCCACTAATACTGTGCAAAGCTTACTTTACAATCCCACTTTGCTATGAACAGGTTTTGAGAAATTAATTAAGATACTGAGGATCTCACTGAGAAATACTTGGCCTTTAAGGTTAATAGCAATGAGAAGTGCTACCTTTGGCTTTAAAATAATCTTTCGTATTAAGGGGGAGAGGGAATGACTTACAAATCTTTTTATTGTTGTTTTACTGACTACAATATTTCAGCATTCACAAGAATACTTTTATTAATAGTACAAGATGCTTGATTGATTGAAGAAAGGTGTATTTACAATGACACTCCCCTTTAAATCCACATGAAGCCTTGGGCACACTCAGGCCAGGTTTTAACTCACCCCAGAGTTCTTTCCTAGCTAACAATGCTCACAGTTGTGATATTCCACTGCAAGGCGAACACATCGCTCTGCAGTAGAGCTGGTCTAAATCTTGGCCTACTCTTGAATTCCAGCCTGACAGCCAGGCCTCACACCCTGGACATTGGAATCTGGAGTCTCCTTCTTTCTTCTCCTATGTCCAGACTTGGGCGGGCAGGCTGGCTAACTAACCTCTCTAGTTAGTGGGGGTGGTGATTGCTTGGCTGGCGGATCTGACTTCTCTTGATGCCCGATGTTTATGGTAGCTGAGACTTTACGGGATAGCTAGCTGGGTTGGGGACACTCCCTGTGAAGTTGGGTGTTTTTTGGGTTCCTGCTGCTGGGAAGTAAAATCTTTCTCCAAACATTGGTTTGGCCTGGCTGTATATGTCAGGATGGCTCTAACCACGTTTGTGAAGGCTATTGCGGAGATGGGGTTGGCTGTTCCAGGTTTGTCAGTCGAGCTTCTAGCCCAACAACTTCTCCTCCTCTTTCCTGCCCCAGCTTCCAGTGGCTGCCAGTTTCATTTTCCCAGTCACTGCCCCTGTCTGAAATAGGAGATCCTGATCACAAGCTCCCAAAACAGCACAGGAGCCAATTATGCTTTTATCACTATTTATATTACTGTGGTGCCTGGAGGCCTCAAACAGGGAGTAGCCTCCCCCACCCAAGTGTCAGGTGTTGTACACATATACTGTATAATTAAAAAGACAGTTTCTTCTTTAAAAAGTTTTCACCCACAAAAAATTTACATCTTAGCATAGGGTGTAACTAACAAACAAACAGGGAGGAGAACAAGTAGCAGCAAAACAACCATGTTTATTCAAATAAGCGGTGATTGGAGGGAATGAGCCACCCTGAGCCTGGCTGGGCAGACCTTGTGAGGGTCAAAGGAGGTGTCAATGACTGAGACAATGGAGGGAAGGGAGAGGGTCTTAAAGCAGAAGAGAAGTCATGGCCATTGAGAGACTGGAAATGACAGAAGGACTGGAAGAGGGGGTAGATGAGCAATGGTGAAGGAGGCAGGGTGGAGGTGGACAGAGAATTCAGCAATGAAGATTGGGAGACCTGATCCAGGGTTGCAGATTAAACAAGGAGGGATAGGTAATGAGACAAGGTGCTAGGGGACCAGATGCAGATTTTATCTGTAAAACTTCTGAATTATACAATTTCCTCCGTTTATATGACCTTTGAAAGTACAGAAAATCTCCATTTTTGCTCCCTTGACTGGAAAGTGTATGTGTATCAACAGGAAAAGCCAGAATCAACACAAATATATTATGTGGAGAGAAGCAAAACACAGGCAAAATGGGTCCTGATTCTTGTTTTCAGACAGCGATTCTACAAAGTATAGTGAATACAGACCTATACAAAATTCTCAGATATGCAATACTCTTAATTTTTTTTCTTTTGTGATTGGAGGATATTGCGGTGTATCAACACACTCATTGATGTGTCAACGAACTTATGATTGTCTCCCTTTGCCCTGTAGTTATGTCCCTATATTAGACTGACAAAAGATCAAAAGTGGGCAAATTTAGTCTTGGAATTAAGACCGTCAGCTAATTTATCTTAACTCACTCCGCAATGCCTAGCTATTGTACAGACCTCAGCATCTAGTTACAGTAAGACAAGTTATTAAAAACAGTGCCAGTTGGTTTCTGAATTTCCTTGTGTTTGGTAGTTTCAGACTCTTAACAGAACTGTCAAGTCATTTGATTCTAATTTAGATTTCCTGTGTTTATATTTATAATAGTCTTTAGAACACTTTATCAAAAGAAACAACTTCTTAGCATCTGGAGGCAACCCATGGAGAAGTGATAAATATCCTAACTCCAAGCTAGTTCACTGTGGGGCTGGGAGTGAGATTGGTCAGACTAGAGGAAATGTGCATTAGACATGATAAACAGAATCTGCAGTAACCAAACTTCTGGCTCTGTCCCACCCCTCTTCTATTCTTTTGGTGGAGATCCTTTCTCTTATTGCAGTTTCAAAGGAAGGACATGAAAGTCAGCTAACAAACTGCTTCTTTTTGTTTTACTTTTCTCCCCAAAGCCTGCAATGCCTCTCATAACATACATGCTAGCATTTTTTTGTGCTGCATCGCTGTAGAAAATCACTTTGGGGCAGACTGCCATGGTTACTTACAGTGAGTACTACCTTACTCCACAAGGGAGTAAGCAGTGAGTTTCATCATGAAGTAAAGTTCTAAGGAGTGCATAAGTAAGGCAGCACAATGTGGCCCTTCATCATTCATTGCAGTGAGAAAGAAAAATAATAATAACCGTGAAGGAAAATATCCTCAAGTAACCATCACAAACACAGGCAGAAACTTCTGAACACGAAGAGCTCCTATTATCTCATTCTAATAGGAGAGGCCAACTAGCATTTGTTGTTATTCACATGCCTGTTGTGCATGTAATTTTTAATCTTATAATACGGACAATTTGTGGTCTCTGAACGTAAAGCAGGTGTTGTGCTTCAGGGCTTACACAAAATGGTGCTATCTGGGTTAATGCCAGTATCAAAAAATGCCATTTCACTTTAGAATAATTAAAGTGTTTTGTAAGAAAAAAACACATAAGAGTTTGCACATAAGAGTTTGCAGAGAAAATACTCCCTGTGCTGAAATAAGATAAAAAGCACCTTTGTCTGAACACTCTGCTGATTTAGTGTTCGGTTAATAAACAGGGGGAGGTAAACCTGGGCTTCTTCCTGATCAGAGAAAACACTGTAGACCAGGGGTCGGCAAACTCTGGCACGTGGCTTACCAGGGTAAGCACCCTGGCAGGCTGGGACGGTTTGTTTACCTGCTGCGTTTGCAGGTTTGGCCAATTGCAGCTGCCACTAGCCACAGTCCTTTGGCCCACGTTGCTTCCTGCCATCCCCATTGGCCTAGAGTGGTGAACCGCGGCCAGTGGGAGCCGAGATCGGCCAAACCTGCCAACATGGCAGGTAAACAAACCGGCCCGGCCCACCAGGGTGCTTATCCTGGTGAGCTACATGCCAAAAGTTGCCGACCCCTGCTGTAGACAGAGAGGAATCAAAAGCAATCAACACACTAGGTCCTGCTATACCAGGGGTCAGCAACCTTTCAGAAGTGGTGTGCCGAGTCTTCATTTTATTCACTCTAATTTAAGGTTTCGCGTGCCAGTAATACATTTGAACGTTTTTAGAAGGTGTCTTTCTCTAAGTCTATAATATATAACTAAACTATTGTTGTATGTAAAGTAAATAAGGTTTTTAAAATGTTTAAGAAGCTTCATTTAAAATTAAATTAAAATGCAGAGCCCCCCAGACTGGTGGCCAGGACCCGGGCAGTGTGAATGTCACTGAAAAACAGCTTGCATGCTGCTTTCGGCACACGTGCCATAGGTTTCTTACCCCTGTGTTATACTAAAGAAGGAGCCATGTTTAAAATGACATTAAAACACAATTCAAGTATGGCTCCCAGAGAACCAGTTTAACTGGGTGGTGTGCACAGAATCAAACACTGTTAAAACAATATTCAAAACCCAAGGTCACCACTACTCAATATGGAACTAACAATTCTGCATGATATCTTGAGGTGCTGCACTGATGGAGGTGCCATCCTTCTGATCAGATATAAATAGGAGGCTGTGTCCATCTGTGGACAATACAGATCCCTCAGCGTTTGTACAAGAATAAGGGGGTTCTAGCCATGGTTAATTTGTAATTTGGATAGGTACTTTTCTATATCATTATTGCATATAGGATTTTTCACTTCCTATCCATCTATCCTGTAACTCAGATGCTACACTGAAGTGGGTTATAGCCTATGAACGTTTATGCCTAATTAAATTGGTTAGTCTCTAAGCCCACGTCCAGACTAACCCGCGGCATCGGCGGGTTAAAATCGATTGCTCGGGGATCGATATATCGCGTCTAGTCTGGACGCGATGTATCGATCCCCGAGTGCGCTTACATCAATTCCGGAACTCCATCAACCCGAACGGAGTTCCGGAATCGACACGGAGAGCCGCGGACATCGATCCCGCGCTGTCTGGACGGGTGAGTACCTCGATTTTAGAAATTCGACTTCAGCTACGTTATTCACGTAGCTGAAGTTGCGTATCTAAAATCGATTTTAATACCCTAGTCTGGACGTGGCCTAAGGTGCCACAAGGACTCCTGGTTGTTTCTGCTCCAGAAATGGCTGCATTTCAAAAGATGGATGGGTGAAGTGATTCATGGCCATATATGCCTTTTGTAAAACACCTTCGGATCCTCTTGGATGAAGGTGCTGTAGAAATGTAAGCAGCTTTGTCTTATTAGCAAATCCCTCCCTTCAGTAACAAAAGGTTATAGGTTACTAACTTTCAAGAGCGCAGAAGTGCGGCTCACACAATTATTTGCTAAGAATACACATTTATCCCAAAATAAGGGTTTTCTGCTAGACAGATTTTCTGCTTTACAGCGTTTTTTTTAAAGATGTCTACCATCTGATTACCACCATCCTCTCAAGCGGGTGCCGAAGGACCCGTGCTAACGGAGCCTGAACACTTACTCCAGATGCTTGCCATGGGCTGCTTTGGAGGAAGAAAGCAGAGTGAAAGGTGCAGTCTGAAACTGGTTTATTGTGGTCTCCCCGGATTGCAGTGGTAGGCGACATTGAGTCTCGGACCAGCTAGCGATGCTCAGCTGTCTGACACAGCTATGGGGTGGGAGCGGGGAGAGCAGAGAGCGAGGGCCGGGAATAAATCCCCATAGCCAAACTACCTAGATTAATACACACCCGTACGGCTGCTGAGTGTTGCAGTCCAGCTCCCCAGCCGAGCACTCCCGGAGCGGCCCGCACGCGGGGCTCAGCGCCTGCAAACTGCGCCCCCAACCTTCCCGCAGGCCTCTGCCTCTGCCCCACGTCCGGGGCGGGGGGGTTGAAGCTGAGACCGCCGTTAAAGGTCAGCGACGGCTGGGGAGTGGGGCCGGCCAGAGGACGAGGGGTGGGGGCTGGGGAGTGGCCGGGGAGGCGGGGCCACGCTCCCTGCTCTAGCTCCGCCCTGGCCGCGCCAGGACCCTTTAAAGAGGCGCCGGGGCCGCCCCAGCCCTGTCTGCCGACAGTGAGTCCGGCCGCGTTCCCCTGCGGTGAGTATCCGGCGGGCCGCGCTGCCCGGGAGCGGGCTGGAGCTCTGCCCCGGGGCCGGCGGCGTCCCGCCTTGTGACGGGGGGTCCGGCCGGTCCGAGGCCGGGTGCAGCCCCCGCGGGGGGCTGCTGGGCGCTGCTTGGCTGCGAGGTGCCCCGGACACCCCCTCCCAGGGCCGCTCACCAGCCCGCGCGCCCCGCCGCAGGGCGCTCCGCCGGCCGGCTTGCGGCGTGGGTCAGAGGCGGGACCCCCCGGGACTCCCTGGGTGGCGAGCAGGGGCCCGCGTGTGGGGCTAGTGCAAAACACGCCGCCGCTGCTGCAGCTGGAGTTCCTCGTGCCGCCTTTCAGCGCCCCCAGCCAGGGGTCTTGCCGTGCGGGGCCTGCCTGGCGGCATTACAGGTGGCTTCCAAAAGCTTCAGGGGTCGTGACCCCGTGTAGGGCCTCTGAAGCCGAGCGACTGTCCGCGAGTTCCTAGCGTGGGGATTCCACTGTCCCCGCGCACGGCTCGCCTCCCGAGTGCAGTGACTCCTTGGGGCGGTGCGCTCCTGTGGGAGCCCGAAGCGGGCCCAGCCAGCAATGGGGCGGACGTGCTTCGGCCAGTAGGCAGTGATTTAAAATGGCTTTGCTACCTGATGGGAACAAAATACCACCTGTGTGGGTTTTGTTGTCTCCTAGTCAGCTTAAGTGTTCCCCAGTTCTGGACACTTTTGCTAAAATATATTGGCTTCATTAGGCTAAGGGCTGGATTTACACCATACATGCCCTTAGGCACAGCATCTTCAGTGTCCATCCTGCCTACACCTGGTGTTTGTATAGCACACTTTTAGAGAGGTAAGGTGCCCCTAGATCGCTGGTGCCCCTGGGCATGTGCCTAATTGGAAATCTGGCCCTGCCTTTCTCCTGGGCCAAATTAAATATCTGGATATTGGATGGTTACATCATGCTGATATCTGGGGGCGCTTGATTAATTAGTATTTTGCTAGTTTGCTAGAAATACCTTGAGCCTGATGTGCATATATATGTTTGGATATACTAAACTGATACTTGCAATAACTTAGTCTCCTAAAACTATGCTAACTAACCAGCAGTTTCTGTTGGGTACTGGTAGTATAGAATTAGTGGCCCAACTTCTTGTGGGGTAATGAGATCAACTGTATTTTCTTCTGTCTATGAGTCTTCAGTATCATTTGGATATTGCAGGGGGAAGAGAGGGAAGAGTTACTGCAAAATCACTTAAGAAGAGTGGGTCTAGAGGGTTTGCATTTCAGTTTGATTTGACTGAAGGCAGGAAGGTGTGCATGGACTAACATGCGTAAACTCAAAACATCAGTTTGTGAAACAATCTGAATTCTCTTGTTATCTGATACCTGTGGAAAAGAAGCCTGTACAGTAGAACCTCAGAGTAATGAACACTTAAGGAATAGAGGTTGTTGGTAACTGAAATGTTCCTAATGTTATGATTGGTCTTTGAAAAGTTGACAACTGAGCATTGACTTAATACAGCTGGGAAACTTCTTTATGCAGAAGAAAAACGCTGCTTTTAACCATCTTAATTTAAATGAAACTAGCACAGAAGAGTTTCTTCATCTTGTCCAATTTTTTAAATTTTCACTGTTTTTTTGTTTACATTCAGTATGGTACTGTATTTGCATTTTGTGGGTTTTTTGTTTGTGTCTGCTGGTGCCTGATTGTGTACTTCCTGTTCCAAATAAGGTGTGTAGTGGTAACTCTGGTGTTCATAACTCTGAGGTTCCACTATAGTAGATATGTGTACACATAGCATATTAGCCTGCCAAGCTGATTACTTAAGTTCCTGGCCAAAACAATTCCATTTTCAACAAGTCTTACTGTGTAGTACATGACTAGAAAGGCTTGGTGTGGTCTCTTGTACATCTAAAATTGACTTGATGCAAGGTTAGTAGCTTGAAAGATTTCCTCCTTCCCCCAAATAGCATTCTTCACAGAACTTCATAAGCAAGGGCTCTGAAGCAGGATTTCCTTCTGGAAGCTCAAGTACACAGCAGTTATCTAACTATTGAGTGCTGACAGTGTTGTACAAGACAGTTCCTGTCCTAAGACACTTGCATGCTAGTGTGTAGTTTTTTTTTGAGGGGAAAGAATCTCATGCTACATCAGTCTGTCAATAGAAACTAAATAGTAAATATTGCTAAACACTAAATAGTAAACACTCCACACTTCCCTTTTTCTAGGTTGCCATTTTATGAAAGCATCATAGCTTTTTTTTTAAAAAAAAACTGCATCGGGGAAAAGTGAAAGTAGAGTCTGGAAAATGTTGCACTAAAGTGAGGTTTTTTAGAGGCAGTTTTTTGTAGATTGGACACTTGGGGTGAGGACCCTTGCTATTTTGTCAGGTTCCATGACTGAATGGTTGAACCAGCTCCTTGTGCTCAGTAAACAAACTTGCAGGGCTTCTGCAGGAGATAGTCCTCTCATCCAGTGGAATGTGAAGCAACAGTCATCTTGTGTTGAGGGCATGGGGGGAATCTCCATTGGCTCAAAGCATCCTAGTTTTGCCATGCTTTTCCGAACAGGACTCCAAACAGCTCACTGCCCCATGACCTCTCCAATCAGTAGTAAGTGTTTGCGGTGGTTTTTATTTTAGTATCGAAGGTGGCTCACTGGGCTCTTATGTGCCATGGGGAGATTGTACTAGTGCATGCTCTTGTATGGAAGTGTTGTAGTGATAATGTTAGTGTCTGCATACTTGTTGCTCCCAACTAGTTGTAGAAGTGGGACAAATATTGAAGTGGAAAAGGGAAAGTGTCAGTTTGGGGGGTACAGCTGAGCAGGAGAAATTAAATATAGAAATATTGCATTTTCCCATGGGCCAGGACTCCAAAACCCAGGAATAGTTAGTTGTTTGCAGTTAGCTTGTGAAAAACAACTTGGTCATGAACTGTTCAGCTATGGGAATGTTTCATGCAGCTCTATGTACATTATGTGCATGGGAGTAGCCTCACTCTTTAGGTTCCTGTTGCTTTAATTGTATAGCTCTTCTGCTCCTGGCTGGCTCTTACAAAACTCTAGTCTTTTGATTGCATCCAGTGGAAACTCAGACCCAGGTATCATTTTTAACATGTAGCTAATGTAGAAGGCTTCTGGATTGGGAGCTGCCTGGAAGGCATAGCTCTACCCATGCACCTCCTATTGTGTGTATGCATCTCTTTTGGTAGCAAACAGGGTTGGGCACCTAATTGCAGGGCACAGTAGCTGCCTCTAGGTGTTCTTGAGGCAGCCTCACTGCCTTGATCCCTTTGCATTGCATGGGAGTGTAGCTTAGTGCTTTTCCCCACATGCTTCTGTTTAGCATATTGCCTATTCACCATTCTAGATGAAGTACCTTGATCAATTTTGGCTCTTATGTCCTTCACTAATACATTGAGCCCTCTGTCATCATGGTTAAAACTTAAGAAGGGTTAAAGTTGGCTTCTTTTCCGGACTGCCCCTTAGGCAAGATGTTCTACTTGTGACTCTACACACTGCATGTTTAAATGCAAAAAACACGAGTCTGATTTTCAATAAGAATCAAAGCTTTAAGGTCAACCACCTGTAGAATTTTTGCCAAACTCTCCAACAAATGCTTTACTTAACATAGTATGAAATGTGAGTTCCTAGACAGTCACCAAGCAAGGGCAAGGAAATACTTTTTTAAGATGTTGTTTTTTTAATGTAGTATGAAACATCTCAAACACTGTTTGTTTTTAAAAAATTGCCGAAATACTAGTGACTGCTAATTTAACCCTATATTCTCATCAGCGAACAGCACTGAACTGAGGAATGGGAGGAGGGGGGTAGTATAGTCATGGCGTTCAATGTGGAGTAAATAAGAGAACCATTCTGAGAAGGGGTGCAGGGGATAGAATTAAGTACCTCTTGGCAGGCACATACTGGAAGTCCAGATATACTCTCCTCTGAAGAGGAGGGTGGCTGCCAAGAACTCATAATTCTGAACTTTCATTTTTATAGGGTACCATTGGTACAAACATCTGGAAAACTTAGTACCACGTCAATGACTCTTAAATTCATTAAAAGCCTGCCTGAACTAGCAGAAGGCTTATCAAGTTCTGCAAGCAGCTTTCATGAGCTACAGCATCCTCACTACCCTTCTGAGAACTGAAATCAGAAAGTTATTAATCTGTCTGTTGGGCTGTAATGTATAGCATAGCTCATGTTGGAATAAAGTAGACAGAATACATGCTATCTAGCTTTTAATGGAAAGAATTGATTTTTAGGGCAGGACTAGGTATAGTTTTCTAGCTATCTGGCCACTCTGAGGTGCTGTATGTGGAACAGATTAACAGACTGCTTCTCACTGAAGTCTCTCCTAATCTCGACTGCTTGGGGATTTGTGCTGATAGCTCAAGGAATACTTTTATTGCTGCTATAGAAGCTCCTATGGGAATGTTGAAGGGGAGGATAGTTGGCCTTGGTCTCCTCAAAGATACCCACCTTCTTGAAGCACTAACCTTTGTTGAAGTTTGAAAATCAGAAGCCTTAAGAACATCAAATTCTGACTTCCTTTAAATTCTGTCTAGTACTTGCATGGCCTTTATCACAGTAGTATCAATACATCTTAGAATCCATTATGAATTACATCTTCTCAATGCTTCTCTGGGGTATGGCAGTGCTTTCCCTATTTTACAGATGGGGACCAGAGACCCAGGGTAGATTAATTGACTGTCCCAGGAAGGCTGTGACTGAGCTGCAAACCTGGGTCTCAGTCCCTGTACCCCATCACTGGGACTATCCTTCTTATTAAATATTCTTGTAAGAAAGAAGATGCAATTGTGTGTGTAAACATACATAGAGAGGTTCAAATGTGAAAATCAAAAACACAAGGCACTGACCTGCCTTTTTAACAGTGCCAAAGCCCTGTGAGGCCCAAGAAAGAAGCTTATTTAATAAAATTTTGACTTGGCATGTTCTCTGAGACGCGTACAAAGTGGGAAGGAATCTCTCCTCCATTCTGCTGTTAATGTACAAGGGTTTGGAAGAAGAATGCAGCCTGTATCCCTCTTTCAGAGGACCCTGTTTGCCATGATTGATGTCAGCTGCTGTGTGGTAGCACAGCCAAACACTTGAATAAAAGAAATGGAATCTTAATTTTTAGATTCTACAGTGATGCCAAGAATGACACATAGTGGTGTCATAAAACAAATCTTACTAGCCTACTTAGAGTATTTGTTATTACCAACCCATTGAGAAGCAACAGTGCTAAGCTCTTGGAAAGGCTGCACAAATATGACAGTAATTAAATTAATGTCACCACCATAAATGGAACAGCTACTAAACCACTTCTGTATTAAACAGAACAGCCCCGTAAACCTCTGCTTTAAAATTTGCTTAAGATATCCCAATTTGAGTTAATCTTGTTTTCCCACATTCCACTAGTGGCTGCTTTTTTTTTTCCCCATTGAGCAAAGGTCTCTTAGCAGTTACTTAGTAACATTGCTTTTGTAGGGCATGCTGTCACAGTTTCAGGACAAGGGCACCTGTATTTTCCCTTCTGTGATTCCCCCCAAGGGCACCCACTTAAAGGTTTCCATCTCCCAGCCCTTCCCTCTCCGAGGCAGAGCCCTGCATCTCACTTGCTTCTGACTGGATTTTTTTTTTTTCAGGCTGCACAGTTCCCTGATCTACACTATGATATCCCCAGCAAGCCAGTCTGCCTAAAGGCCAGTGCCTATGCTTGGCTTTCTCTGCAAGGGCTATGAACAGTGTATTGCTAGTTGTGATAAGTTACCACACAGCTCCTTCTAAGCAAGCATGTTTACTCTTGAGGGAAAAACATTAGAGACAGCATAGAATAACAATAAAAACACCAAAGGTCACCCCAATGCCAGTCTCAGGTTCTAGTAGTGTCAGCCCTTCAAATCCCACTGTTGGGTTTCCCCTGTGGCTAAAGTTTTGATTGGTCTCTTGATCAGGAACCAGAATGAAGGGCCCCAAGTAAGTTTAAGGTCAGTCCATTTGTTCGAAAGTCCTTGGTCTGTTGGTCTCTGGAGAATCTGGTTTTGAGAGCCTCCCAAGCAGGTGGTACTTCTCTGGAGGGGTTTATAACCTCAGTGCTTTGCCTTAATCATCCCCCCCCCCATTGTTACCACAGCTCCTTGAGAAACTGAAAACCCTGGCCCCATGGAGTGGATATAGTCCTTGGCCTACAAAGATGCATAAACTATTCATATGCTTAATACAGTACGGTGTCCCAAAGATAGTGACTCAGAAGCATTCCTTTGTAGGACACACCACAGATACCCCTCCACAGGTATCTGAAACTCAATTTAACTCTAAGATAGATGGAGCTACTTGAACAGAGCTCCTAATTTTGAGTAAGGGCTGCACAATGGGAAAATAATGACTTGAGATGCTCAAGTCTGGAGGTTAAGGATGGTGTTGGAAGCAAAAAGATGGGCAAAGGGGAAGATGATGTAAGTAGGAGGAGTGTTGCTCTGGCTTTAGAGTTGCCAGATATCTAGTTTTTGACCAGAACAGCCAGTCAAAAAGGGATCCTGGCGGCTCCAGTTGGCACTGCCAACCAAGCTGTTAGAAGTCCAGTTGGCAGCACAGTGGGGGACTAGGGCTAAGGCAGGGCTCGTTGCCTGCCCTAGCTCCATGTGGCTCCTGGGAGCAGCTGCCAGGTCCCTGCAGCACCACCACACATGGGAGGCTCCAAGAACTGCTCCAGCCCTATGGGCTGGCTCTGTGGCTCCCATTGGCTAATGAAGCTGTTGAGGTGGCACATGCAGATGCAAGGACAGTGTGCAGAGCCTCCCTGGCCATCCATGTGTGTAGGAGCTGTAGGGACTTGGTGGCAGCTCCCAGGAAGTTGCCACCAAGTGTTACTGGGACCATGCACCCTAAACCCTCTCCCGTGCCCCAGCCCAGAGCACCTTCCTTGACCCCAAATCCCTCATTCCAAGCCCCACCCCAGAGCCTGCACTCCTAGCCAAGTCCTCGCCTCCCTCCTGCACCTCAGCCCCTTGCCCCAGCCTGGTGAAAGTGAGTGGAGGGTGAGGGAGAGCAGGGGATGGAGGAGGCAGGGCCTTGGAGAAGGGGTGGGGCAGGGGTATTCGGTTTTGTGCAATTAGAAAGTTGGCAACCCTATCTGGCTTGTAAAACAAGTGCATGGGAAAAGGAAGAATATAAAAGACTAAATGAATGGTGCTTAGCCTAGCTTCTCTTTAGACACCATAGTGCCAACTGTGGTGCTCAGGAAGAAACCCTAGAGGTCTGCTGAGGTAGGAGTTGGTCATGGTGTATTCATGTCTCTTGCTACACCTTTTTAAAATTTTAGCTGCTAAGGTCTTTTCAGAACCTTTTCAAATGTAAACTGAACATCAACCAGTAGTGGCTTTTTGTTTTTGTGTGGTTTTTGTTTGTGGGATTTTTGAGTGTATAGGCAGACAGCAGTTGTTCCTCTGCTTATTGGTTTGCCAAGCTGCAAAATGCAATTAAAATACTAGTCAGTCTTACAACTCCAATTCAAAACCCTGCAGACAGCAGTGAAACTATCAAGAGCATGGGTGGTAGGAGGAGCCCCCCTTTGGGGAGGCTAGCCCCTGCAGCCAGAACCACAAGCCCTCCCACCTGGAGGATGCACTCCCCCCTTTGGTTGGAGGCCCAAGTGCTCTCCCCTTGACCAGAGGAGTCCAGGGCCACCTGCACCATGCCTCCCTTCCCCAGATCCCAATCAAGGGTCTCGCTCATCAGAAGAAGCTTTTCATATGTTCCATGCAGGTTCTGAGGAGGTGGTATTTGCCATTCTGCATCTTGGGTTCATCAGTAATCTCTCCGGAGTCTAGGAAGCACCAGCTGCAGCCTCCCCTGGCCTATTATACCCACTGCCCATGGTCAAGAGTCATACTGACTACTTGCTACTGCCCTTTGGGGAAAACAACTAGGAACAGCAAAGACAGGTCTGAAAGTTGGCAGGGGGATATTTCTCCACTTTTTCTTCACATCCTCCCGGAACAGAAGGTCCTGGATGGGTAGGTGTGTGAGTCCTACTTCCAGCAGTTAGAGGGGAGACGACACTTCAGATGTCATGCCTATCAGCCCTCTGACTAATAAGATGGTGTCCAAAGCACTGATCAGGGGCAGGTCTGCCTTTTCAGTAATTGGCAGTATCAAGGGAGGCTGAGCTGTGCCAGGGAAGCCTCCACCTCTTCCCCCCACCCCACCAATATCTATCTCTGGTTCGCATAGGAGAACTTTACAGGGCCACAAGGCCTGCCTAGCAGCCCCTGGTGCCTTTGAAAACTTTCCCTATGTCAATACCATACTGGTGCTGCAATATTTACACATAGATGAAATACTTGTCTTAAAACTACAACATCAGTGGAATTCTGGCTCTGCATTTAAAAAAACTAACAACTGGGCCTCAACTGTTGTTCAGTTTACAGTCATGGCCCCTGCCCCAAAGAGTTCACAATCTAACTTTGAACAAGAGCCAACAAATGAGGGGAAAAAGGGGGGAGGAAGGGGGCATGAGGAAACAGCAGCTGAACTCAGTTATTTTCTTATTAAAATCCTGACCTTAAATTTGCTTTATAGAGGAGTGCTGTTGCAGTGAGAACTAACAATGTCTTTATTACAAGTATCTTGATTGTCTGGAAAATTGCATCTAACGAATAGCTTCATTTGAGAAACAAAATCCAGTTGTCCCAAGGGCCTCCCATTGTTCACCTTAACTGTAGTGCTCTTCTGTTTAAACTGGAATTTTTTTCAGCAGTTAGCTTTTGGCATTCATAGAAGTGCCATCCTAGCAGCACCAGTTTTCCTCTTATGGCTGTAGGGGGTGGGGTCTGTCCGCTATCAAATATTGAAGTATCAAACCAGTAAGTGCAATAACTACATTCCTAAAATTTACTACAGCTTAGTATGTGACAAATAGTACTACATGCTTGTGGCTGTCAGACATTTTCTTTCACAAAATTCTACTTTGTATATTTAGGCTCTAGCACATACTTGCCTAGTGAAGGTGAGGTTTTTATGTCACTAGCATGAGGATGCCTCAGAAATAATCCCCATTAGCCACCAAATATCAGATTCTTTTTCAGAAAAAAACAAGTCTTTGCATAGTGAATTGCTCTCCAGTGAGGCAAACCTTATGGCTTATGCCATTTTCCAAGGCGCAGACTCTACAGAAAAACAAAATCCCTTTGTTGGCACAATTGGTTGGCTTCCATCAGAAAAGAGAAACAGGATTAATGAAGCATAGAAACTGAAATTACATCCATCTGGGAGGGTGTTCATTCAAGGTACAGTGAAGCCATTATGCATGCAACTTTGTGCATATTCAATTCATGTAACTTTCAAAATCCTGAACAGGGAATGTAAAATGTGGTTTTTGGGAGGCAGTATCTTCTGTTTCCAGGTCTTCTGTTGAATGCACCAAGCAATATTGCATACAACAGTGGGAACTTTGATGTTTAAAGATTTGTTCCCTAAGCTTACATGGAGGCTCCTGCAGCATTACAGAGAAGCCCACAAAGGCTATTTGACCCTATGAGTACTATCTGGGATGTAGAAGGTGTTTAGTACTCAGTCTGACTACTATAGACACTTTCTTATAGAAGTAGGCTCAAAGCAGCCAAAAATCTGGCAGACTGGCAGCATTGTGTTAAACAACAACAGTTCAGACTCTTTTGTATTGACTCTGAGAACTGTATCTGTGAAACAATTCAGTGAACAATCTCAATCTTGCTGCTCTGTCTCTAATGGCTAGTGCATCTTCCACAGAGTCAGGATGCCGAACTGGGGAGGCGGTAACAAGTGCGGTGCCTGTGGACGAACAGTCTACCATGCTGAAGAGGTTCAGTGTGATGGGAGGAGTTTCCACAGATGCTGCTTTCTCTGCAGTAAGTATTCCTCGCACACTGCTTTGTGTCGTGCCACCTCTCTTCAGTGAAAGCTTCAGTGGCTCTATTGTACGTCAAACTGAATGGTGTCTGAGCAAGATGCTCTTCTACAAAAGTATCCATAGGAGTTACATAATAAAGGCTCTGAGTTGGCACTTGGGAAACTGAATGGCAGTGCAAGTTGACTGAGTGGTCTAGTTTTGGAAGGCACTCAAAGCTATGAATGCTGTCAGACTTAGATTAACTTGCCACCCTTTCCCTTACACCTGATAAGGATCTCCGTGTCAGAGGGAGAGCTCATCCAGAACCACAGAGTATCACTCTCCTCTGGTGTGGGAGAGCTCATAAAGAGACTTGTTAAACTGCGTCTAGATCTCTCCTTCACAACTTATGTCTGTAAAAGGCAAGGAACATGTTTTGGAGTGAGAAACCTATATTTGAATTCTGTCCAATAGATAATAGCACCACAAGAAGTCTGGATTTGTTTAGATACAGTTTTGTAGAGCCAAGCTTCTGCCTCTGAATCTGTTGGAAAGTAGATAGGGCTGAAGGAATAATTTAAATGAGCCCTCCCTTTCCCTTTCTCCCAGGTCCATGTAGATTGTGTAGGATATTAAAGCATCAGTAGTTTGGCTGAATTTCTAACTAATACATGTAGCAGAGCCAAAATCCTAGCTCTCCTTGGCATAGGAGGCTGTGGGTTATTTCACATGAGCAGAGTCCAAGTCACTATTTCGGTCTAACCAACTCATTGAGGCATCAAAACTACCTTTTTTACAACTAGTCAACAATCTTTACAGCAGAAAAAGCTAATCTTATAAATTCACCAACTGCCTGTCTAACACAATCAAAGTACTTCAACTTACTGCAAGTATGCAGTGTCACTTTGTCCAGCATTCTGGCCTTGACCCTCTGGGGACCAGAATTAGGGTTCAGCCTTGGTTTAAAGGAAACTTCCGTTACAGATGGGAAGACTTTCAAAACTAGCTTGCCACTAATAGATGCAACATCCCATCTATGTGTGATGATGGGAGATAGGTGTGTTTATGTTCCTTTTCCTGGTACTCTACAGCAATTACAACAAATTATTTGGCTGTGGCTCAGTTGGCTTAAGTTCATATTTTATAGAAGTTTCTCCTGTTAGAAACTTGGAACATGCAGTCAGACTGTTGGTTTAGTATGTTTCACTCTGAGTAAAGCCAAGGTCATGTTTCTTTTGCTGAGCTTAAAACATAAAGACTTAGTGTATTTTAAAACTGATTAATTGCTCTTAATTATAAAATGTATCATCTGTCTACAGCAGTGGTTCTCAAACTTCATTTTACCCCCTTCTGACAACAAATTATTACATGACCCCAGGAGGGTGGGGGACTGAAGCCTGAGTCCTGCCACCCTGGGTTGGGGGGGCCAAAGCCCAAAGGCTTCAGCACCAGGCAAGGGGGCCTGTAACCTGAGCCCTGCTGCCCAAGGCTGAAGCCCTCAGGTGGTGGGGCTCAGGCTCAGGCTTTGGCCACAGGCCTCAGCAAGTCTACATCTACCCACAGTTTGAGAACCACTGGTCTACTGAATCAATGCAATAAACAAAGGTTTCTGTGTATTTTGAAGCTTACAGCTTTTTTTAAAGCTAAGTCTTAAAACTGGGTTGTAGTTGGGCTTTCAGTCCAACCTGTATCCTGTACAGACAGCAAAATGCTATAACTGAAGGTAGTTACAAGAGCAGTGTTTAGAAGAGGGAAGCAGAAATAGCTTAATTCCTTACTGCTGTGACCTTGGGCAAGTCTCTTAACTTCTGTTCTCTGGTCAATCTGTATAATACATCCAGTTCTTTCTTGCCTGCTAAAATGTTGCTGTTCACACCTGGTTTCATTCTTCCTGAAGCTCTGCATTCCTCAGAAAAGGAGGATCAGCCACTTGCAATAGAAAGATACCCAATAATTGCTTTCAGTAGCCTATGATGTAATCTGGTTCCTGGGTTTATAGTTCCCAGCAATGCCCCTCTGCTACGTACATCGGCCAGCAATGCCCCTCTGCTACGTACATCGGCCAGACTGGACAGTCTCTACGGAAAAGGATAAATGGACACAAATCAGATATTAGGAAAGCCAATATACAAAAACCTGTAGGAGAACACTTCAACCTCCCTGGCCTCACAATAGCAGACCTTAAGGTGGCCATCCTGCAGCAAAAAACTTTAGGACCAGACTTCAAAGAGAAACTGAGCTTCAGTTCATCTGCAAATTTGACACCATCAGCTCAGGATTAAAGAGACTGTGAATGGCTTGCCAACTACAAAACCAGTATCTCCTCCCTTGGTTTTCACACCTCAACTGCTAGAACAGGGTCTCATCCTCCCTGATTGAACTAACCTTGGTATCTCTAGCTTGCTTGCATATATATACCTGCCCCTGGAAATTTCCACTACATGCATCCGACAAAGTGGGTATTCACCCACGAAAGCTCATGCTCCAAAATGTCTTAGTCTATAAGGTGCCACAGGACTCTTCACTGCTTTTACAGTTCCAGTCTGGTATCCATAGAAAGTAAACAGAACCATGTGAACAGAGGGCTGTGAACTGTCAGACAATTAAATGCTTCTGCTCTGATACAGATGCTTATTTCCATGTAACTTTTGAAGCAAGAGAGGAAATTGACTGTAGTATCTGGTTTTCTGTGTAACCTCATTAATCAAACTAGGGCAAGTCTCCATTCTTTAAATATCAGACCATGAGGGTGCGAGGGAACTTAGCCTCTTTATGAAGCTAAACATAATTCACCAATTCAAAAGAGAAGCTGCCTCTTCTAATTCTCAGTGGTTCCACAGTTCATTAAGAAGAACTGTGGACAGGGGAACCCGTGACATCCGTCATCTGACATTTTTTGGTTTACTTCATGTGCTATGGCTGAAAATGGCCCCTTCTGACAACCTGAAACTTTTTTTCCAGTGGTTTGTCGGAAAAACTTAGACAGCACAACTGTAGCAATTCATGATGATGAGGTTTACTGCAAGTCCTGCTATGGAAAAAAGTATGGTCCTAAAGGCTATGGCTATGGCCAAGGAGCAGGAACGCTCAACATGGACAGAGGCGAGAGACTGGGCATTAAGCATGACAAGTAAGTTCAACTCTTCACTGTATCTAACTGCAAGATGTACAGTTGGCTTGTGATCTTCATGTTGTGCCGAAGGTTCTTCATGCAGGAGTTAAAGGCCAAATGCTTTTACAGATGTATAATGTGGCTGTGTTCTAAATGCACACCAAAATGCCAGCGTATCCCAGAGCAGAATATTGAAGTCAGAGGTGCACTGAACCCATGATGCCTGTTCCTGCAGTCCTGCTGCATGCAACTTCCAGTGATATCAGTGGGAGTTACCTGTAGGCAAGGACTTCAGGATCAAGCTTTTAATCTTTCTGGATTATTAAAAATTATATTGTGCTGGTTACTGGCTTTATGAAAGTGTAAAGATTACTAAACATGGCTTGTTTAGTATTCATATCCTACTTACTGGCTGATAGGCTCATACACTAAGCTTTGACAAGGTTGTATTCTAGTTATGAATTAAAATAAAGGAGGATTTGAGGTTGTATAGAGTTAATGTCTATATGGAAAACTTAATCCTGCTCTCACTAAATTGAAGTGCCTCACTGCATTTCAGTCTTGGGTATAGCAACTAGTAGGCTAGCTAGTAGCAAAAGTGTGATAGAATGGGTTCTTACAGCAGGCCAGGTCAAAGTACTTAAAGATGTATCAAAACCTGCTCAGAGTTGGCGTTTGCTATCTAAACACAAATGCCATAACTAGTAGACAATTCTGATGACTTCATGAAAGGCTTAACGTGGACATCTAGTTCCATTAAAGTTCAACTGTGCTAGTAGCTCAGTGTTTCTAAAATTCCAGCTTCTAGATCTTAACAGTTGAGATGTAAATTCTTATGAACTTACAGTATCTCCAAATTTAATTTAGAAACTGGCATACTGACCTGGGCAATAGCTCATCAAGTCAGTATCCAGTATTAGATACTACTTTGCAGTGTTTTACACCTTCTGGATAACTGGGAAGTATTATGACATGGAGGAAACTTAACATCATGCAGTCATTAACTAAATACAAGGGTCAAGTAGGCCTATTTTTATTATGCAAAATTCCCTTAAAATAGCAGCTTCTCAGCATGGAAACACCATTAATCAAACCAGTTCAGTGTTGATGTGGTGACCTTTTAAATCAAGATAAGGTGAGGGTGGATTTTAAAGATACATGCATGTGTCTGGGGCTGCAGTCATTATGGATTCTGGCAAAACCTAGGTGTATTTAGTTGCAAATGATTATTTGTGTATTTATCATGTATTCAGTTATCTCCCTGCTCTCCTCCCTTCTTAGAACAATGTGCCCTTGTAGGGAGGCATGGAGGAATATTCAGGGGATATGGCAGGGGGCTGGGAAGGAGGGCCACCCAGCCCCATTCTGCTCTTGGCTCCTAGCTCTGACCATAGCTGTGGACACAGCCTTGGCCTCCTTACCCCTGTCCACCCCTCCTCTCCCCTCCCCAGGAGCTGCAGCCACACTCCTGGCCATGGTTCCCAACTGCTTCTCAAGGGAGGGGGGGGCAGACAAGGGCAAGGGGTGGGGGTGACATGAAAAGTTTGGGGACCACTGATTTAGAGGGTAAATAGGAGCACAAGACTGACCTACTATATAACTGTTCCTTCTAGCACACCATCTCCTCACCGACCTACAACAAGTCCAAATACTTCAAAGTTTGCTCAGAAATTTGGAGGTGCAGAGAAATGCTCTCGATGTGGTGATTCTGTTTATGCTGCTGAGAAAGTAATAGGAGCTGGAAAGGTAAAGTAGGATTTCGATAAAGTTCTTTGCTAAATAGCCTGTGGGGGACAGGGGGAGATGCAATCAAAGCAAGAGTTGGCTCAAAACAGAACTGTTTTGAGCATATTTAGGCAGAAAGAGTCAGGTAGGCCAATTGTGATGCAAAATTCCCTTAGTATAGCAGCTTCCCAGCATGGAAAACGCCATTTAATCAAACTGGTTCAGTGTCATTTAAACCAAGATAGAGATGAGTGAGGTTTTTAAAGAGAAATGCATGTGGCTGTGGTTAGGGCTGCAGTCATGTTAGATTCTGGCAAAACCTAGATGTATTTAGGTAGAACACTAAATCATATTTCTTTGCTAACTTGCATCTGAAACAATCTGTTAAAAGAGCTGGTCTTTATCACCAGTCATGTCATTTCATTATCTAAGTGAGAAACCAAAAACTCCCCAAGTAGGATCCTTGTCTGCTTTAGGCTTCAGGAGTCTGTACCTATCTCTATTGAAATGTTACTTTCAAGAGTCTCTCGTACCTAATGTGTCCAGTAAATACAATGACTTGTACTCTTTGCTTCTCTTAGCCTTGGCACAAAAACTGTTTCCGATGTGCTAAGTGTGGGAAGAGTCTAGAATCCACAACCCTGACAGAGAAAGAAGGTGAAATTTATTGTAAAGGTAAGGAAGTAACATGCATGATCCCAGCTGCTTACAGTTTAGAGTAACATGCTCTAAACAGCAGAGATGTTCAGTTCAGATCTAGAGTCACTCTGGGCTGGGAATCCTGTGCTGACATCTGATAAGGATTCCTTCATTTTGATAGGGTTGGGACACGTAGCACTGCAGTATGGCTCAATTCTGCAGCTGTGCAATATTACTTAATGATGCTGTTCTGTTTGAGGCATAGTTAAAGGCTTTATTCTCCAGCATCCTTCCATGAATATTGCTTTAGAGCACATGGACTGCTGAGCAGTCCTGAGCAATAGAAGTCAAGTAACTTGCAGGCATCCAAACATGTCTTTCTGAAAACATGTGGCTTTTTTTCCCTTTCAGGCTGCTATGCAAAGAACTTTGGCCCCAAAGGATTTGGATATGGCCAGGGAGCAGGGGCCCTTGTTCATGCTCAGTGAAGGAGTAACATCCAAGGCTGATCATGATTCACTGAGACGCCTTCTCTGCAACAAGGCACAGCTTAAGTGTTACTAGTTACTGTGAAACTGACACTAGTGTACTATAATATTGCTTAGATCGAGCTTTTAACAAATACTACAGCACTACATATTTCTCAGTTTTCTCATGCACCACATGTTAATGAACACTATATTAGCACTGTCATTCCACTTCAATAAAGCTTTGCATATTGTGACTTTGTTTTTGTTTAGCTTATCTTTAAATTATCAAGTGTAAACTGCTTCCCCTCTGTCTCACCAGTATAAAGAGCTTGAGCGCAGTGCTGGATTAAGGCACTTGGACCTAGCTCCCCAGCACCTAGAGCCATGTGTTTACACCAGTTTCTGCTTAACCCAAAAGGCTTCTAGCCCTTGTGACTAGGGGAGGGAGGAGAGCCTGAAACAGGTGTGAGTTGCCCTATGTATGCCAATAGGGATGTTAATTCAGAGACCTGAATAGGAGCACCCTTGGCAGCAACATCTTAGCAGAGGACACTGGCATGAGAACTTATCCCACAACTAGAATGCATCTGCTTGGGGGAGTGTGTGTGGGGAGGGGTATTACTAGGTATTCCAGATGGGGACAGAGCTGGGAGGAGCATTGTGAGTGCTTAGAGCCTTGGGTTTGCCTTAATTTAGTCGTGTTTCTGTCTACTTTGCTGCCCACTGTAGAAATATTAGGTGACTTCCTGTCTCCTTTGAAGTCAATGACAGAACACCAGGTAAGGTCAGTGGTTCAGGATTTCACCAATAGGGTGTACAGTGCTAGACCTGAAGAATTCCTGGAGAACTAGTGACACTGCATCAGAACTAAAAACCTTAAGAAGTGACCATTTTCCTCTGCCAAAGTTCTAAAAAAAAAAAAAAACTCCAGACCCCTTAAACAATGTCACAAACTTGTCACTGATTTCCTGAGCTGAAAGCATAGGTCTCCACACTTTGAGCTCAAGAGCCAGGCTGTTAGACTGATAGCCTCCATGGCTCAAGCACGGAAAAGAACACAGCCCACACCTACTAGTAGGATACATAAGCACCTCTGTCCACCCCAACTGTGGGTCAACCAGCCCCCTTTCCAAACTTACTCTTTGATCAAAAAAAAAAAGGGGGGGGGTACAAAAGGACCATCTTTCCCTAAAGTAAAAATGAGTAAATTTCCTGCTCCTCCCCACCGTCCAGGCGGGAGCAGGGAAGAGAACCATCAAGGCTTCCTTTATACATCCAAATAAACTCAGCTTCTTTCTTAAAGGTGATTGACAGGAAGATGCTAGTCTCCAAGTAAAGTAACTTAAAACACTTGACCTTAAACTTTAAGGTCAGAAGGGACCATTATGATCATCTAGTCTGACCTCTTGCACAATGCAGGCCACCAACTTTCACCCACCCACTCCTGTAAAAAACCACTAACCTATGTCTGAGTTATTGAAGGCCTCAGATTGTGGTTTGAAGACCTCAAGCTGCAGAGAATCCTCCAGCTAGTGACCCATGCCCCATAGGAAGGTGAAAAACCTCCAGGGCTGCTGCCAATCTGCCCTGGAGGAAAATTCCTTTCTGACCCCAAATATGGTGATCAGTTAAACCCTGAGCATGTGGGCAAGACTCACCAGCCAGCACCCAGGAAAGAATTCTCTGTAGTAACTCAGATCCCATCCCATCTAACATCTCATCACAGACCACTGGGCATACTTACCTGCAGATAATCAAAGATCAATTGCCAAAATTAGGCTATCCCATTATACCATCTCCCTCCACAAACTTATCAAGCTTAGTCTTTAAAGCCAGATATGTCTCTTGCCCCCACTACTCCCCTTGGAAGGCTGTTCCAGAACTTCACTCCTCTAATGGTTAGAAACCTTCATCTAACTTCAAGTCTAAACTTCCTGGGGTCCAGTTTATATCCATTTGTTTTTGTGTCCACATTGATACTAAGCTTAAATAATTCCTCTCCCTCCTTGATATTAATCCCTCTGATATATTTATAAAGAGCAATCTCATCCCCCCCTCAACCTTCTTTTGGTTAGGCTAAACAAGCCAAGCTCTTTGAGTCTCCTTTCATAAGACAGGTTTTCCATTCCTCAGATCATCCTAGTAGCCAGTCTCTGAACCTGTTCCAGTTTGATGCAGGCATGGTAGTTTTTCCTTCTGAACTTAATCCTTTTTTGGGGGGGAAAGAGACCCATCTCCTGGCACTTGGGGGTGGGCTCAAGAGAAACCAGAGGAGCCTAATTTATCATCCAAGCAAAAGCCCATATTGATCCCAGTCTTTGTGCATAGGTTAGGTTTGTGTGCAATGTTACAGTCCTGGATTTTTTTTTAAAGTATTTACTCTAGTCAAAGGCTTTTTCCTTTGATAGAGAACATCTGGGGGAGGGGCAGTTGTGACCCAGAAAAGTGCTAGCTAGCACTTCCTCCACTAGCTTTGACATAACTACCATCTCCAAAGCAGTGAGGTTACACCAAGGTATCAGCATAAATAGAGTAGTTCAAGCTGCTTGCTATTATCAAATTGAAAATATTTCTGTAAGGCAGTGAAAGGGACAGTTGTGACTTAGCCCACGTCCAGACTAACCCGCGGCATCGGCGGGTTAAAATCGATTGCTCGGGGATCGATATATCGCATCTAGTCTGGACGCGATGTATCAATCCCCGAGCGCGCTTACATCGATTCCAGAACTCCATCAACCCGAACGGAGTTCTGGAATCGACACGGAGAGCCGCGGACATCGATGCTGCGCCGTCTGGACAGGTGAGTACCTCGCTTTTAGAAATTCGACTTCAGTTACGTTATTCACGTAGCTGAAGTTGCATATCTAAAATCGATGTTAATACCCTTAGTGTTGTCAGCAGAGTTACTTCAGTACTATAGTGTGTATGGGGGAAAGAAAGCAAGGCTGCCTGTCTCTTCTGCAGGAGTAATGAAAGCTAAAACCCCCAGCTACTTGCACAAACTAACACTTCAAGTTCAAACAAATTGCTGTTAGCAGTCTTGTTCTAATGCTTGAAAAACAGATACTGGGTTAATAGAAATGGCCTAGGCCTGAATTGACCAAGTGGGAAAGTAAGCCTTTCAAACAACAATCCCTTCCTTAACTGCCTCATCACCATTTTTTATTTATTATTATTAAAGTATGTAGTCCTTGAAATCCTGCAGCTCTGTAATCAACTATTACAACCCCCAAGGTTGCAGAGGAGGGCTAGTTCTGTAGAATGGGGAAGAAAGTAACAAGCATTAATGCTGGACCTTCTTAAAAGTATAGAGAAGATAGGCAGGCATGTTGTTTGTGCAGACATCCAAAACACTGAATGCCCTCGGCTGCTACTGACAGTCTTAAAAGGGCATCACTCAATCACATCTTATCAAGGACTTTTCACCAATCTCTACATGTAATGACCACTAATATTTTCAGTCTTACACACTACTGTTGTCCCTTACTTTAGAGTCTGGGGTACCTATGGTAGTGGCTCCCACTCCTGCTGTGTGAAAACACTATGTGATTAAAGCCATTTCTTCAAGTCCATGTGCACATTGCTGTTTCTGGCTTCTAGCTACCTATATGTAGCCAAGTAGTTAGTTCATCTAGTGAGACCACCTGCTCATTGCAGGCCACAGAACATCCCCCACCTCCTCCTGTATTAGACCTCCTAACCAGTGACTGAGTTACTGAAGTCCTCAACTCCTGATTAAAAGATGTCACATTACAGGGAATCCACAATTTACACTAGTTCAAACCAGCACATGACCTATGCCCCACCCTGCCAAAGAAGGTGTAATACTCATATGGGGTCTGTCCTGGGGGCAAATTCCCTCATAACCTTACCCCTTCCAAAAATCAATGAGCATGTAGGCAAGATCCAGCAGCCACACAGCTGGAAAAGAAGCCTGTACTAATGCTTCTTTGTCCTTTTTCTTATTGGAAAATGGTCTTTGGTTTGCTAAGCCCTCTGCGTAAGGAACAGTAACACCAGGAGTGGGGTCTCAGCATGTTTGTTAACAAAGAAAAGTGTTTTCAACACAGAACTGCACCGTTTAACACTACGTGCTGGTTCTACACTGGGCCTTCCACGGTGACTTGTACATAAACTGAAACACACACCAGCCCTAGGGGAAACCTCTGATGTCAGGCCAGCTTTCAGACCAAGGTTTAGTTATTAACTGCTTGGGTGAAGCCAGCAGAGAGGACTCATGATTTGGAATTTTTAAAGAGGCTTACAAAGCCCCTGACTAGTGGTTATTTTTTAATACTATCACTATTCTTTCCTAGGGACTGCTGTAGTTCAAAAAGAACCATAGCTAAGCAAGAGTGTTTAACATCAAGGCTAGCCAATGCCAACACCTGCTCCCTGGCAAGCTCCAACAACAGGAGCTAGGCTCCTACACTGAGTAGGGGCATACTGCTGACAGTTCCACTGGGCTCATCTGACCATTTCACATGAAGTAATATGCAAGGAATGCATATGACTCAAAACTCTCAAGGAGCAAACTGATGCCTGGGCCAAATTCTCCTCTTCTAGGCCCTGTTCAGCCAGCACACAATAGATGACTAATCCATAGCTGAGGACAGGCTGTTTAGGAGCAAGCCCACAGCTCTGTAGTACACCCCTGCCACAAGTACATCTGAGCCCGAGCATGGTCATTTCTATTAGGCACACACCTCTTTATCCTGGCCATGCCACCAGCAGGAGAATTTAATTTGACAATTTCTAGACTGGCCTGAATAGCAGTCAAAGGTAGTTGGCGTAAGATGCACAGTGGTCATGGCTTGTTTTCAGAAATAAATTATTCAGACCCCCAAGTCCAGGCATCAGTGCCAGATGGAAGCATAAAGTAGATTCATAAAGCTAGATTAAAGCAGCAAAGAGTCCTGTCGCACCTTATAGACTAACAGACGTATTGGAGCATGAGCTTTCGTGGGTGAATACCCACCCATATCTGACGAAGTGGGTATTCACCCACGAAAGCTCATGCTCCAATACGTCTGTTAGTCTAAAAGGTGCCACAGGACTCTTTGCTGCTTTTACAGATCCAGACTAACACGGCTACCCCTCTGATACTAGAGCTAGCTTGTTTTTTTTACTCTTCACCCATCTTTTTTTTTTAAAGCTAGCCACAACAGGACTCATGGGTTTGTTGCCCTTGGACCCAGCCATATTCATCTCCCCATTGAGAGTGAGTAGGGTGAGGAGAAACAGCATTTACAAGCTAGAATGTAGGAGGTAGTTCTATAGCAGCTCAAAGCAAAGGTCAACCTCTGACCACAGCCCAGCTGAAAGTGCTCTAAGAAAAATGGACAATCATGGAGTAACGTGCCAACTGACGCAAAGTTTCCTCCTACTACAAGGCAGGTAGTGGGTGGTTTATGTAGGAGGATTCACATTCCCTCTAACGCTTAGTCACTGAAAATAGACCTGTGGATGATGCTGTTTAGCAGTGTCTAACCCTTTTGAATCTTGCTTAGCTCATGGCCTCAATAAGAGCTGGTAGCAGTACCATAAATTATGCATTCTGTGTACCCCTTTCTAAATTATTGACAATTTCACTGGGTGTGGCCCAGCTCTAGCACTGTAAGAAATAGGACATGGGTGCTGCTATTGTTACATATTGCTAAGCTGTCACCTCTCCCTGAAATATTAGTGCTAATTTTTCCATAGCACCAGTCAGTTTCCTTACCTTTTCTAGCTCTACTATTTATGCACCTACTTCACACTGATTACAATGGGAGGTAGGTGCCCACATTTCTTGGGGCTCTGGTCCCCTGTACCTAATGCTTCCAATGACATTGATAAATTGAACTCAGTGATGTTCACGCTCATGTGGAAGTATAATCTAGTCTAACAAATCAAAATATTCTGACAGTTGCACAAAAGCATGTTTCATTTGAGACTCAGAGAGCTACTGTAATGGACAGTATGAAGTTATGGGGTGCAGTCTTCAAATCAGAAAAGAATTTAAAAGTTAATCTTACCACCTCATGAATTCCTTTAATACAGAACTCGAAACCTACAATGAATTGTGTGTGCACATATGCTATTTCCACACCTGTTGAATTTTTTGAGATTTCCTATATTAGTCCACATGCTTGGACATAATTCCACCATCCCAGAAGATGGCAACAGCACCTTTCAATTTTATGACACAAGCCTCTTATATATCTCAGGCTGGCTCAGTTGAAATGCCAACAGCAATTCAGGAAAAATTGTCTACAAAACAGAACTCACTCCCTGCCTGAAATCAAAACTGCTAATCTGAAAAACTGGGCTATATGACTGGTATAGGGGACCCCAAGGAAAAACTTAACAGGTCAGAAACATTCTCCCTTCTTTCTTCAACTTTCTGCACCAGCTCCACATGCAGCTTCTGTAATGCCAGTATTGCCAATCGTGAATGTAAACAGCAAGGCAGAATCCAACCAATGATACTCGTAAATGTATGTCAAGGGTTGCCTGCAAGTTGCCTGAAAGAGAGAGAAAAAGCATTGTGACCAGACCATGGTCCCATCCTGGGCTGTACCCAAGATGCACAGTCCTTTGGGAGACAGGTCCTTTACACCCCCAATCCTGGGACAGGCCAAGCACCAACCTGGTCCTCAACATACGAGTGGACAGCTTTAGGGTTGCTCTCACTTAACGCCTGGCTGCCAGTTCCCACAAGGAGCCAATCCAACAGCTGGGGAGTGCGAGGGCATGTTAGTACCCCTTTCCCCAGCTACACTAAAAGCTACTTGAAGTGGGTTTGGCGATCCTACTTTAGCTGGTCAATCTGCATTATGGCTGCTTTGTGCTACTAGAGTTACATGAAGCAGCTTTAGTATGACCGAGGATATGGGTTAACTAGGGCATCATTCTCAGTTTCCCAAGGTACATGAACAACTTGGGAAATTCACCTCATTAGCAGACCTAAGTGAGATAGATTTGGCAGGCTGAATGGTAAGCACCCTTGCACTATAAAATAGCCCCACTGAGCGGAAAACCCATGAAGCTGCCTTGCCAGGAATGTATTTATTTAAACATGAACTTGACTGAGAACGCATTAGTATGGTTCCTAGGTTGGATTAATTCTTGCTCTCCACATAATCTGTATTCCAGAGTGCACGAGTACATAGACTACATTTATTAACAGTACATTCATTCTTTACCCCCATACATGGAGTGAAGCCCTTCACCTTCTCAAGTGCACGCTGAAATGCTGACGCTGCAAAGGAGTCAAAACAATATACTTAAACCTATAAGATATAGACTAAACAGAGCCTAGTTCAAACATTCCTTATCAACTGCTTTTCATTATTTGTTGTAGCTACAGTAAGTAGACACAAATACTCACAGACAACAGCATCAGCAAAATGAGGGGATGCTTGGTCTATAGCTGCAGTTTGGCGTATTGTGCATTGTTCATTTCACCATAAATAAAACTACTTAAGTCTTGGAAAGGAAATCAGAAGTGATTTACATCACTAAAATTGGGGGTTTTCTTGACATGCCTTATGGCAAATCACAATGATTAGTCATGGCTCCATTTTGCTCCTAATCCTCAGGGCATTGTGTTATTTAAACCACAGAAAAGCAAGGAAGCAAACTATAACCGTAATGATCGAAATTATGCCTCTCAATATAATACAGTTAGACAACCATTGAAGTGACTTCATCCCTCTTTCACAGTTATTCCAAACGTTTCAGCAGCAACAAAATCTCTTCATGAAAATCTGCTCTGTCACCCCATCTTACATCTGGAGTAATCCCGTTTACTTCAGTGGAGTTACTCTGGATTTATACTGGTGTAAATTAAGAAGAATTTAGACTCAAGAGCAGTTATTAACATGACATTGGTTTGTGGTCTAAAAGGCTCTTAACAGTATTTAGGAGTTTGGGTGGCATAATTACAGGACAAGAGTTAAAGTAATTTAATTCCAAGAACTAAATTCAGCCTGGTGTTAGGAAGTCTCTAGGGCAGGCTTGCACAACTCGTAAAGCAGTGAGGGCCATATTACTCCAAAGAAAACAGTTGAGGGCCGAACCCCGCTCCCCAGTGCTGCCCAGCCCCCCCCAAAGCACCCCCCCACACCTCAGTACCGCCTGGCCCCACAGAAACAACTCCTCCCCCCCAGCGCTGCCCACCCCATGGAAACAAACTCTCCTTCCCCAGCGCCGTCCCGCCGAAACAGCCATATTGAACCTTGGTAATATGTTATAATAGGCCCCTAAGATGGTATAATTAAGATAAATGAAAAATGTCTTTTTGCTAGAAGTAGAATAAGATCTTTTCCCTCACTTTGTAATCAGTTGCCCTGTTGAATGAATGAGGTGTGAATGAGGAAGGCATGGAAGGCAGGCACCTCCAGACAGCTGCAACCCTTGGAGAGGGGATGGGAGTCAGACCAAGGACAATTAAACTTGTCAAGTAGGCTGACTAGAGAAGAGCAGACATACTGATGACCCCAGGGCTTAGAAGCAAGCATCTTCCTCTGGGAACACCCTCTTTGCAGCATTGGGACAACCCCCAGGCCAGAGAAAAGCAGCAAAAAGGACCGATTTTTATGAGACACAAGATCAGTAGAACAGGTCAGCCACCGACTCGCCGCTCTCCTCACCCCCCCCCCGAAATATAAAGCCCCCCCGCCACTGCCTGCCCGGCTTGCCTACTCACCCCCCCCAGCGCCCACTCGCCTCCTCAGCCTCCCTCCCCCACTGCCAGCTCACCTGCCCCCCCGCCACTGCCTGCCTGCTTGGCTCATCATCCCCCCATCCTACCAGCTCGCCTACTCACCCCCCGCTGCCTGCTTGCCTCCTCAGCTCCCCTTCCCCCCCAGCCAGCTCACCTGCCCCCCTGTCACTGCCCATCTGGCTCCTCATCCCCCCCCCCCAATTATATTATCCTCTCTTCAGAATTACACTGGACAAAATAACATCTGGAAATGTGTTGTGCTGCACAATAGGTTTATTTAGACCCTGTCATGAGACAACTGTTCTCCGATATTATTGCTGATGGAGCTAGACAGCTTACTGAATAAATTTAGTGTGACACAAAAAGTCAAGACAAACACTGCAAGTAAGAGTCAATATTTATTTGATTAATAACTTACAAAAATTTTCACAGATTTAATTTATGTAAGGAGAGCTAATTTATTAAACATTTTACAGATTTTTGTTCACCATGTAATACATCAAGATCCTGACAGTAGTAAAATAATACTTGGCACAGTTATAAATAAAGAAAATACAAAAACAATGTATCCATAGCTTAAAATGTAATGATGCTGTTTTATGCATATTAATTTTCAAAAACAAAATCTGGTGGACATCAAAGAACATAGAAACCCGCAAAGAAACAGCACATGTTTAGGGCTGAGACAAAATTTCCATTTACCCAACCTATATCAGATAAAGCTGATCTGATTTCACTCTGAATCAGCTTCACGAAATTTTGGAAGCGATGCAGTTTTGCTGTAATACGCAAATTGTAAGTTTAATAGTTTACTTGACAGAAAAATGCTGCGTAGATGGCTTTTCCCATTCTGATGGTTTCAGGTCACAGGTCTCAGTATTCCTCAAGATAATTAACTCTTTGTATTAGATTTATATGCCCTAAATCCGGGACATTTGCAAGTTGATTCTAAACCTATTGTATTTTCTATTGGCCAAATTTTGCAGTCCATAATGAAGCAAAACTCCCACTAGGGAGCGATGCTCAATTAAAGACTGCAAAATTAACCTCATATTACCACCAAAGTCCACTCTTGTTTTGCAAACATTCTGGTACACAGACTTTGTTAGTTAATTGGACAACTAAAATAATAATGTACTTTACACAGTAAATCAGTGGTCCCCAACCTTTTTCGTCTGGCGGGTGCCAAACGACGAGCCACGGAGGACTGTGGCGGCGGCGGAGCATCCGCCGAAATTCCACCGACAAGCGGCAATGTCAATAGGCGTCGCTGCCAAAATGCTGCCGACAAGCAGCGTCATCCAGAGCAGCATTTCGGCAGTGGTGCCTCTGGATGATGTAGCTTGTCAGCGGCATTTCGGCGGAGGCTCGTCCGCTGGCCAGTACGCGGGTGCACTTAGATGCCCTGGCAGGCGCCATGGTACTCACGGGCACTGCGTTGGGGACCCCTGCATTAGTTTACTGATGCTATGAAATGTATTTACTAAAAATTTTCAACTGATTGAAGTTCTTTATGTCAGTCAACCCAATAGAAATGGGGAAAAAAGTTTTTCCTGGAGGTGCAGAACATTACCTTTAATTGTAAAATAAGTAAAGACATTTTGAAGGCTTATTCATGTTTTCCATTTAGAAATTAAAAATATGAATAAGGGTGTTATTTGTTCTTGTTCATGTTAACAGAATTATTGTTATAATTCTAAATTCTGACAAAATGGCACAAACGTCTTGCCACCCCTGTAACCAACTCCCCCCAAACACTGTATCAAAGATAATGTTGATTTTTTCCCCCCATTCTTAAACATTCAAGTACACTAATGTTACATTTCTGTAAATCTTGATATCTGGTACCTGCAAACTATGTGAGTGTCTTGTGATCAAAGAAACAGCTAAAGAAAAAAAAATGTCTACTTGCAAATACTGAACATCACCTATTTAGAGTTTCACTGCTCCTCTTACTAAGGCAAGGGGCGGGAATACCACTAGATTGCTTTTATACTTGTAATCTGCATATTACAGGGAATGCTAATTTTGCCAAGCATCAAACATGCAGTGAATTTGCAGAGTATAATGCCTATTAACAGCAGTATTGAACATCACTAAAAGCTCGTTAAATATCTTCCTACACTTTTTGGTTGATAAAATGAAATGAGCAACCTTAAATATACTAACACACACTCACAAGGAGAAAACTATTTGATAAATTATTTATATACAGATACACATTCTTTACAGTGGTCTCTATCAACTGCTTCCAGGTCCCCTCTGAAAACTCCCTTCACAGATTTCTCGAACCACTAGGTTGCTACAGCACTTAAAAGAGAACTAATCCAAGTCTCTCTGTAAACAAATAGTTAAGGAAACAGTGAATAATTCACCATGAGTATAGGAAAACGCCATAACAGAAAATCAGTGCATCACATTCAACAACAAAAAGCCCATTTGGAATGAGATTTCAGATCATTCCTTACCTTTCAAACATATTTGCAGTGAGAGAACTAAACAGAAAAAAATCTCAAGGGTGATTTCCATTTGCTGACATACCATCTTCTTCAGAATGTCCTATTAAATTTTCCATTCATATGTGCTATTAACAGAGATCACACTTTACTTAAGCTTGGATTCAATCATTTTATATGCAAACAACATGAATGTTTTAGTCAGTTTTCACGATTTGTTTTGCAATCACATGGGATTTAAAACTGTTATAAACCTTTCTTTTCTATTACTGAGATTTTGCATTCATATCTTTGGTCCCCCTATGCAACTTCTCTTTAAACTTTTCCAGTCACTATGCAATAGATTACACTGGATTACTCCTAGTATTAAATTGTTTATATCATTTGTTCAAAGATATCAAATTAAATTCTGTTTTATTTTTTGCTGAATATCATATAGTATATATTGTGGTCTATTTTTAAAAGGTATATCATGCACTTAAGTAGGGCTTTAACTTCGACAGACGAGCTTTACTTACTAGTGCAACTGTTTATTTTCAGACTATACAACCTCGAAACAAGGTTATTATGTGTATTTCATTGTACCAGAAACAGATGGCCATAACTGCTGACAGCCATAAAATATAGGTAACACACTTATTTGTGAACATCATTCTCATGTGCCCTGCTTCAGCAACTTAACACATTACAGTCGATCCCCAATAAAACCACATAATTTTAATCACAGTATTGAAACGCACGTTTTCCCATGTACATAATACTATAGAAAAATCAATATAAAATCACATTACCTGAACTAAATGTAGCAATCTTAATGAAGTCTGACTGCACTGTGAAATTTAGTTTTAGACTCCAGATTCTTACTCCAATGGAATTATTCAAATTGAGAAATGAATATTTCTGTTCAGCACAACATGACTAGGTATGTCAATACTTTAATAATCTCATGCTCCTTTGTAAAAGGTGTTAAATAAAAAATCCAACAACAAATGCAGTGAATATGTTGTTGTGAATAATTCTCATGTTAAGAATGGTTAAAATCCCTTTTTGATCTTCCTCCTCTTCCTTATCAGGATTGGCAGTTTATTCTGTCCATTTTTACCTTCGTTAATAAAACTCTGATAAAGAGAAGGTACTGTAAGATTCATCGTTAGCCCTACACATAGCATGCTACGGTTCAAAGGATGTGGATTCGAGAGAGAGAGAAATTTTCAGGCACCACTCAGATCTGATATGCTCACAGGATGAAGATGGTGCTACACTAGCTGGTAGCCTGCTCCTGAAGTTTGGTCATATTCTATTGTATACTGCCTTGTCCAGTCCACAATAACAGGACGAAAAAGACCACAGCATCTGAATTCAAAGAAGTCTATAATATTCCTTATACATCCATGGCTAAAAAAAAAACAACCAAGAAGACATACGTTAGTAAGTAACATCTCAATTCACTGAACATAGCACAAGTTTGTCTGCTTCCAAATTTACCATGTCTGCTTGCTGTCCAAAAAGTTCCCCAAATGTAGAAAACACAAATTCTGAGACCACAGCTGACTCTTTAACCTTAAATCAGCTATTCCCCAAATAGTATGCAAGGGTTATATAACAACCCATCATCCCACCTTAAAGTTAAGAAAAAATGACTTGCCAAAATATATTGGATAGAAAAAGCAAACAATAGCACCAATAGAACATTATATAAAAACTATTGCAGCATTATCCTGCCTTTGATTTCAGACGATGCTATTTTATTTTTCCCATTTTGTAATATGTGAATATTACAACTTAAGCATAGACTGCAAAATTACATGAACTAAAAAATAACAAAACTGAATAAGCTCAAGAGAAATCCCTGAACCATGAACCAATTTCTATCCCACCGCAGGCAATAGTTTGAACCATTAAACAGGCATTACAATGCATCCTGAGGACATGCTCTGTTGGACCAACAGGAAAGCAAAGTTCAGAGCTGAGTGCCATCAACTAAGACCAAAAATAACATTGAAATTTAGGGAAATACAAGAACAAGAGCTTCCGAAGTACGGAGTATGAGAAGAAGTGGTATTTAGGATAGCTAAGACACAAAATACCTAGGGATTTATAGATGAAAATCAACACCTTAAACTGCACCCAGTGATGAACTGGAAGCCAAGGTAATCTGTAGCGCATGGGTGTAATATATTCCATGCCACAAACACCGCTAACTGGGTGGCCACATTCTATGCTAGCTGAAGTTTCAGAGTGATTTTGAAAGCTAGTCCCACACAGTGTATTGGAGCATACCGTTCTGGAAGTGGCAAAGGCATGGATTCAAAAGGAATCGTTGCACCATTTAAAAGGGCCAGACATGAATATGAAGTGATTGTTTTTCCAGGATCACCATCAATTTAATTAATACTGGTCTTCAGATTACATGGTGGTTCATAGGCTAAAGATCAGTGTGAATCCTTGAACACTACAAAATATAGAGTATACACATCTCCGTGGACCTAGAGGACAAGACTGATAGCTTCCGAGTCCAGCAGCTGTTAAATCATAGAGCTCATTGTCAATTTCTTAAAGTTTTACAGTCTCTAATATGTAAAAAAATCTCAGGAAGGCAACTTATTTTTAATCCGAAAGTTTCTGTTTGCTTGAGGGCAGTGAAGCCTTGTAATTACACTGAAAGATGAATAGGCCTTGATTTTCTGGAAATCAAAACTTAGGTAATAGGATGTAGACTAGAAAGATGAGAAGCAACAACGAGAACATCTGAATTCCTGAAAGGACATTAAGTAAACAAACCGTGGTTGACACTTTTGCTCCATCTTGTAGGCAGTGCTTATTTAGTCAGCTCAAACACTTGTTTCATGATTTTAAGGAACAGATCTTCTAAAAGCTCCTAACCTGATGGAAATGGCTACAGGATGTGGAATTTGAAATCAGTGAGGAAAGCAATACATTGCATCTGCTCTGGGCACAGGCTTGTGTTCCACAGACAAAAAGAAATCTGATTGTGGCTGTTGTGCATCTCTAGAAAGGTCATGACCACATGAAGCCATGTTACTAGTCTCACTTGCTAATTTCTTTTGCATGGTGGAACTTGAGAAGAAATGTTGAAGGCAAGTCCTTTTACTAGCACAAAAACAAACTTAGTGAAATGGCAACATCCCCTACAAGGAAGGTGCTTTCCATTTCTTTACCAACAAAAAGACTATTACCTTCCTGGGAGCATAATTTTTTTTTTTTATGTTAAATCATCAATGGCGAGATTCATTTAGGAATATTAACAGTAATTATAAATCACTTTCCATAATCAGATACATTGGCTTACGGTAAAAATAGCTGTTCAAAAAACTGAAATTCTGGGATCCTATCAGCATCTGGAAGATAGTTTTCAGCATTCAGCTCTGTTTTGTTGCATTCAGTTGTGAAGTTCATTTGTGGGTTGGCTACCTAAATGAGACATTTTTTATAAACTTACTTGAATGGGCTTTCAATAGATGTTGTTGTGACTTTAAAGTGCTTGTATCGTCTTGCATTCATCCTCTCATTTGTAGTGATACCTAAACAAGATATCTAGAAAAGATGAGAGATAAAGCAAACAAACACTTAGAATTTCCAAAATTAAAAGCAAACCAGCAGAGAGAGAAGCTGGGGAAAAAAACCCACATTTATTTGCTACTTTATGGTTGTAATTGTGCAGGACTATTTGGTGCTTGTGAAAGTCAGAGGCTGTTTAGTTTAGGACCAGGCACAATGCAAGCTGCATCACTCTGCCTGTACATCTGCGTTATCTGAGTCTTTCTTTCTTGAGTGAACAGAACCAGCTGTATCAAATTGTGCACTAGTTTTCTGTTTTAATAAATCCTGATATCCAGAAGAAAAATCCCTAATAATCTATACTGGAGATAATAAATAAGATAAGCAATTATTTTTATTATAGTAGATATTTAGGCATTATCTTGAACAATTTTGAAACAATTTTTCTTCCTTCTTGGCATTGATACTTAAAGTAACTATGAGATGATATTTTTGTAATTTTTTCACTTGTAAAATTTTGTCTCAATAACAAGAAGTTCTAAGAAAAAGACGGTTACTCACCTTTGTAACTGTTGTTCTTCGAGATATGTTGCTCACATCCATTCCAGGTAGGTGTGTGCGCGCCGCGCGTGCACGTTCGTCGGAAACTTTTTACCCTAGCAACTCCAGTGGGCCGGCAGGTCGCCCCCTGGAGTGGCGCCGCCATGGCACTCGATATATACCCCTGCCGGCCCACCCGCTCCTCAGTTCCTTCTTGCCGGCTACTCCGACAGTGGGGAAGGAGGGCGGGTGTGGAATGGATGTGAGCAACACATCTCGAAGAACAACAGTTACAAAGGTGAGTAACCGTCTTTTCTTCTTCGAGTGATTGCTCACATCCATTCCAGGTAGGTGAATCCCAAGCCATACCTAGGCGGTGGGGTCGGAGTGAGAAGTAGCGGCATGGAGCACTGCAGATCCGAAGGCCGCATCCTCTCTTGACTGCTGGACCAGGGCGTAGTGGGACGCGAAGGTGTGGACCGATGACCAGGTCGCTGCCCGACAGATTTCCTGGATGGGCACACGGGCGAGGAAAGCCAGCGACGACGCCTGCGCCCTGGTAGAATGCGCAGTCACACGGCCCGTAGGAACGTGGGCCAGCTCATAGCAGGTCCTGATACAGGACGTTACCCATGAGGATAACCTCTGCGAGGAGATAGGAAGCCCCTTCATGCGGTCCGCTACTGCCACGAAAAGTTGGGGGGATTTGCGGAAACGGTTTGGTCCTCTCCACATAGAACGCGAGAGCCCTACGGACATCAAGCGAGTGGAGCTGTTGCTCCCTGCCTGAAGAGTGAGGTTTCGGGAAAAAAACCGGGAGGAATATCTCTTGGTTGATGTGGAAGGTCGAGACCACCTTGGGGAGAAAGGCAGGGTGTGGCCTCAGCTGCACCTTATCTTTGTGGAAGACTGTATATGGGGGGTCTACCACGAGAGCCCGGAGTTCCGACACCCGCCTAGCTGAGGTGATAGCTACTAGAAAGGCAGTCTTCCAAGAGAGATAGAGTAGGGAGCAAGTAGCTAACGGCTCAAAGGGGGGCCCCATGAGCCGAGACAACACCAGGTTAAGATCCCAGGTTGGAGCAGGGAGTCGGACGTTAGGGTATAAACGTTCCAGCCCCTTTAGGAATCTAGTCACCGTCGGGTGAGAAAAAACGGAGCGGCCATCCCCACCCGGGTGAAAGGTGGAGATAGCTGCCAGGTGGACCCGCAAAGACGATATCGCCAGGCCCTGTTGTTTGAGGGACCAAACATAGTCTAAGATATCGGCCACCGAAACTTCCATAGGGCGGAGACCTTTCTCCACGCACCAACAGGAGAAACGGTTCCACTTGGCCGAGTATGTCGCTCTAGTGGAAGGCTTCCTGCTGCCCAAAAGTACCTCCCGTACCGGGGTGGAGCAGCGCAGTTCAGAACCGGTCAGCCACGCAGGAACCACGCCGCTAGGTGCAGCGACTGTAGGTCCGGGTGACAGAGAGTCCCGTGTTCCTGGGTAATCAGGTCCGGGTGAAGGGGCAGGGGAACTGGGTCGGCTATGGCCAGGTCCAGCAGCATGGGGTACCAATGTTGCCTGGGCCACGCCGGGGCTACCATGATCACGCGAGCCCTGTCCCTGCGCACCTTCAGAAGGACCCTGTGGACCAGTGGGAACGAGGGAAACGCGTAGTACAAGTGGGTCGTCCACGGAATAAGGAAGGCATCCGCTATAGACCCGGGCTCCCTGCCCTGAAAGGAGCAGAACGCCTGGCACTTCTTGTTCCCCCCGGACGCGAAGAGGTCCACACGGGGATAACCCCACCTCTGGAAGATTGAGAGGGCGACGTCCGGGCGAAGGGACCACTCGTGTGATAGGAAGGATCTGCTCAGGCGATCTGCCAGCGTGTTCCGTACTCCGGGGAGGAAGGAAGCCGTGAGGTGAATGGAGTGGGCTACACAAAAGTCCCAGAGTCGCATCGCCTCGTGACATAGGGGAGAGGATCTGGTGCCGCCCTGCTTGTTGATATAGTACATGGTCGTCGTGTTGTCGGTAAACACCGCAACACAACGACCTCGAAGCTGGTGACAGAACGTTTGACAAGCAAGGCGGACCGCTCTCAACTCCCGCATGTTGATGTGCAGCTTCACCTCCTGCGGGGACCAAAGGCCCTGTGTTCTCAGGGTTCCCAGGTGGGCCCCCCAGCTGAGATCTGAGGCATCCGTTGTTAGGGACACCGAAGGCTGAGGTGGGTGGAAAGGGAGCCCCGCACACACTACGGACTGGTCTAGCCACCAGCCGAGAGAATCTAACACCCCCTGGGGGATTGTGATCAGCATGTCTAGCGGTTGCCTTGCCGGCCGGTAATGTGCGATGAGCCACAACTGGAGGGGCCTCATGCGGAGCCGAGCGTAACCGGTCACAAATGTGCATGCTGCCATGTGGCCTAACAGGGTTAGACATGTCCGTATTGATGTCAAGGGGGCTGCCCGCAATCGCTGAACGATCGCCGACAACGCCTGGAACCTCGGTAACGGCAGAAGAGCCCTGGCCACGGTGGAGTCCAGGATGGCCCCGATGAACTCCACCCTCTGCGTGGGGAGCAGGGTGGACTTGTCTATGTTGATCATGAGGCCCAAGGTAGCAAACAGGCCGGTGATCCTGCGGACGTGGCTGCAAACCTATAGTTCCGACGTGCCCCGAATTAACCAATCGTCTAGGTAAGGGAACACGTGGATACGACTGCGCCGAAGATGTGCCACAACGACTGCCATGCATTTTGTAAATACCCTCGGGGCCGTAGAAAGGCCAAATAGGAGGACTGCAAATTGGTAGTGAAGGCGGCCCACCACGAATCGAAGGAAACGTCTGTGGTGTGGCCAAATGGCAATGTGAAAATAAGCGTCCTGCATGCCGAGGGTGGCGTACCAGTCTCCCGGATCCAGGGATGGGATAATGGTCCCCAGGGATACCATGCGGAACTTCAGCTTCACTAGGTATTTGTTGAGCTCTCGCAGGTCGAGGATAGGCCTGAGGCCTCCCTTGGCCTTGGGGATCAGAAAGTAGCGGGAATAAAACCCCTTGCCTTTCTCGTTTTCCGGAACCGCCTCTATAGCTCCTTTGATGAGGAGCGTCTGTACCTCCTGTCGAAGGAATTGCTCGTGAGAGGGGTCCCTGAAGAGGGACGAGGAAGGGGGGCGGGAAGGAGGAAATGATATAAACTGCAGGCGGTATCCCGTCTGCACCGTGCGTAAGACCCAGCGATCCGATGTTATTTGGGTCCACGCCGGGAGGAACAACGAAAGGCGGTTGGAAAACGGGGGGAAGGATCCGTGGGGAAAACTGTTACTGCGCCCTCGGGCGCACCTTCAAAACGAAGGCTTGGGCCCAGGCGGGGGCTTAGAGGAGCTTTGATTCTGTCCCCCCTGGTTCCCTGAATGCCTACGCCTTCCATTCCTGCCACGGCGCCTATTGAGGTCCTGCCGTTGGCGGAACTGGGGGTATGGCCTGCGCTGTTGTTGCTGCTGTGGCCGGAAGGGTCTGCGCTGCGTTCCCGGCGTGTGCATCCCGAGGGAGCGCATAATGACCCGATTGTCTTTGAGACTCTTAAGTCTGAGGTCTGTCTTTTCTGAAAACAGGCCCTGGCCTTCAAACGGGAGGTCCTGGATGGTGTATTGGAGCTCCGGTGGAAGGCCAGAGACCTGAAGCCAGGAGATACGGCGCATCGTTACCCCCGAGGCGAGGGTGCGGGCAGCCGAGTCTGCAGCGTCCAAAGAAGCTTGCAACGAGGTTCGTGCAACCTTCTTGCCCTCGTCCAAAATGGCCGCAAATTCTTGGCGGGCCTCCTGTGGCAGCAGCTCTTTGAATTTGTCCGCTGCCACCCACGAGTTAAAAGCATATCTGCTGAGCAGGGCTTGTTGATTTGAAACCCTGAGCTGAAGGGCCCCAGCTGAATAGACCTTGCGGCCGAGGAGGTCCATATGTCTGGCCTCCTTGGATTTGGGGGCTGGAGCTTCCTGTCCATGGCGCTCCCTCTCGTTCACCGACTGCACCACCAGGGAACACGGTGTCGGGTGGACGTGGAGGTACTCGTAGCCCTTGGAGGGGGCCATGTACTTCCTCTCGACGCCCCTCGCCGTAGGGGGAATGGAGGCCGGTGACTGCCAGATTGTATTGGCGTTGGCCTGGATCGTCCTAATGAAGGGTAGGGCGACCCTGGTGGGAGCATCAGATGAGAGGATGGTGACGATAGGGTCCTCGATCTCAGAGACCTCCTCGGCTTGCAGGCTCAGATTCTGAGCTACTCGCCTAAGGAGGTCTTGGTGCGCCCTGAGATCCAGCAGGGGAGGGCTACTGGAGGAGGTGCCAGCCACCGCTTCATCGGGGGAGGAGGATGAGGAGACCCCCGGCAAGAAAGTGTCCAGTGGGGGGTCCCCCTCAGCCCTCGCCTCTGTCTCAGGAGCAAGAGCAGGGTCTTGCTGCTTGGATTCTTCCTCTCCATCCGGGGAGGAAGGGGGGTGAGACAACGAAGCCTCTGGCACCCTGTGCTCCACCGTTGCAGGCCTAGCCGGAAGCTGTTGGGGGCCCTGGGCTTGATGGTATGCCCAGGGGGTCCAGAACCCCCACTGCTGCAGACCCTGGTCCTGTTGCGGAGGATCTTGAAACAATGCCGCCTGCCTGTCGGTGCCCAGTGCATACACGCTGTCTGCTTGGGAAGACACCGACGGCTGCCTAGAAGGCCATGGCGGGGCCGACCCCGGCTGGTAAGGGTCTGCGCGGGTCGGCACTGAAGATCTTCTCGGTGCCGGGGATCGGTACCGGGAGTCATAGCGGCGCCGGGATCGGGACCGGGTTCTGTCTCGGTGCCGGGATCTGGAACGGTACCGGCCGCTGCTTCGGTGCCGGGATCGAGACCGGGACCTGCCACCGACGCGGTGCCGGGAGGTCGACCGGGACCGGGACCTGCCACCAGCTCGGTGCCGGGAGGTCGACCGGCGCGGCGAGTGACGGCGAGACTGGCTCCTAGAGTCACGGTGCCGGTATCGACGGCTGGAGTCAGACCGCGACCGTCTGGAGGTCGATCGGTGCCGCGAGTGCGACCGGTACCGCCGAGGGGAGCGGTGCCGGGACTGCGAGCGGCGGCGGGATCTCGAGCGACCGAGGCGTCAGGACCTGGATCGCGACCGCGAGTCCCGAGACGGTGCCGTCATCATGGGCTTGCCTCTAGATGCGACCTGCACCGGAGGTACCGGGGGTGGCGGCTGAGTAGACTCAGTTAGGGCGATAAGGTCCCGTGCCGAGGCGAAGGTCTCCGGTGTGGATGGGACCAATAGCTCAACCCCAGATCTTATGGGGGAGCTTGGCGGCACCGGACTCGACGGACCCACCGGGCCCGGAGTCGACGGTGCCGGTAGTGCCGCGGCCGATGTCGATGCCGGGCGCTCCATTCGGGTTTGCCTGGCTAGAGTAGCAGACGTTGACAGTCTCGCCTCTGCACCCGGTGCCGGGGAAGGTCGGTGCCGGGGAGTCTTCCCGGTGCCAGTGCGATCCGGTGCCGGCGTCGAGATCACGGCCTGTGAAGCTGCCGGGTCAAGTGCCACCTCCATGAGTAGAGTCCTGAGTCTCTGGTCTCTCTCCTTCTTTGTCCTGGGCTTAAAAGCCTTGCAGATGCGGCACTTGTCCGACCTGTGCGATTCCCCCAGGCACTTCAGACACGCGTCGTGGGGGTCGCTGGTTGGCATAGGCTTTTTACAGGCCGCACACTGCTTAAAGCCCGGCGAACCAGGCAAGGCATGAGCCCGGTGCCGGGTGCCGGGAAGGGCTACAGCCCAGACCGGCGAACAACTATATACAATACTATTTACACCTAATTAATTAACTAACTATACTTAACGATCTAACTAACAACTGTAACAATAACGGTAGTTAACAAGGAGAGCTAGGGACGTGAAGGACAGCTATGCCGCGCTCCACAGTTCCAACGACTGACACGGCGGTAAGAAGGAACTGAGGAGCGGGTGGGCCGGCAGGGGTATATATCGAGCGCCATGGCGGCGCCACTCCAGGGGGCGACCTGCCGGCCCACTGGAGTTGCTAGGGTAAAAAGTTTCCGACGAACGTGCACGCGCGGCGCGCACATACCTACCTGGAATGGATGTGAGCAATCACTCGAAGAAGAATAATTCATTGGGATGAAAACACCTTCTGCATGGGTCATTTGACTCAAGAAGTGTGAACAGTTTACAGCAACTACTCCAAAATTGTTTTGACCTAAAAAGGGGGAGTCTGAAGAAGTTTTAAATTATGCAAGGCCTGGATTTACTGTAGTATATTGCATGTGCAACACTGGAAACAAAAGTAGAAGAACTCCCTTAACAATTGGGCACTATTGTAAGCTAAAGCTTTAGAATTCTTAGTGTCATATGGTAACTCAGCCCCATGTCATGGGATCAAGAAGCCATGTCTGATAATCCTGAGCATTCAGGAAATTACACTCAGGTTTACTTGCCTTTTCTGGATGTACTGAAGTTTTGTCCCTTTAACAGAGAGGTATCTAAAGAAAGAGGACACAATTTCAAAAAAAATGAGAGCCTTAAGTTAGGCACCTATTGCTAGGTTTTGTAAGAAGAGGCCTGATCTTCAAAATGAATGAGAACTCTTGAGTACTCATATTCTCTTTTGAAAAAAATCAAGCCACCTATTTAGGAGTTTAACTTTAGGAAACCATTTTTGAAAATCTTGGCTAGGTCTTTTAATCTTCTCCAGGGAACAAGGAAGCTGCCTGGAAGACAGAACAGAGAGTGGCAAGGAACAATACCAGAGAGTGAACCCATCAGAATGATCAGTCAAGGGATCAGTCAACTTTACTTTCAAGCCATCAGAGAGGAATCAAGAGAGGGGCTGTGGAGTTAAAAAAGCAAAGAACAAAGCTCCTAAGAGAAAGGCCAAGTTAGAATCTCTAGGAACAGGTTTTGACAAGTTCTTTTAAGTTACCTTTTATCTTTCTGCACACAATAGTATAAATAATGATTTGGCCACATTAAATACTGTAGTTATTTCACATTTCATTTTTCATATTTCCTACACTGCATGTTTTCTGCCTTGTAAACAGTATTAAATACAATTATAGTAATTTTGCCTTCATCACATTTAAGGGTGCAAAGCATTTCACGAGGCACCGTGAGGAAAGTGTTCTTCCAGGTTCCATAGAATTTGAAGAAATATCTACCAACATATCCCATTCTAAAGCAGGGGTTCTCAAACTGGGGGGTTGGGACCCCTCAGGGGGTTGCAGGGTTATTACATATTGGGGGTCGCAAGCTGTCAACTTCCACCCCAAACCCCGCATTGCCTCCAGCATTTATAATAACATTAAATATATAAAAATGTGTTTTTAATTTATAGGGGGGGGTTGCACTCAGAGGCTTGCTATGTGAAAGGGTCACAAGTAAAACAGTTTTGAGAGCCACTGTTCTAAAGTAACTTACATATGGAGTTTAATGGATCCTGGGATAGTTAGGGATTGGAAGGCACACTGGAAAGTTGCATATTCACATTTCTTTAGTACTCTGGTGCTTTATATTGGTTTGGAAGCCACATTGAATACATGTGGTCACCCTGGCTCATTTATCTTGGGCAGGAAATCCCACTGGAAGGTAGTGTGGTGGCCCTGGATCACACGTATAAACTTGGAATCTATATTGGTGGTTGCTCTAAATCATCGTTACAGGAGAGAAGGAAAAAGCTGAGATGTCTGACAGTTTATTTCAAACTTCGGAGTGTGGATCTTATTTCTGATATAACTGGAAACACTGAAGTGGTAACTAAGCCCTTGTGAAGAGACTTGTGATAAGACTTTGTTCTTTACTGTTAGGATAGATAAGGAAAAGTATTCCTTTTTCAATATGGCTAATGTGATGTATTTGAATATTATTTTCCTGTCTAAACCTGTAATTGATAATTCCAATAGTTGGCCTATGATTTTGTTAAGATATTTGAATAAATTTTCCTCCTTTGGCTTTTGTACTGACAGATAATGCAAAACACACAATGGTCTCATTAGATGGGCAGACATAGGAACATCTGAAATACAGATCCCAGCCCCACAGAACATATTGAACTCTCTGGCTCATTCCAAGACTACTTAGACAGATTGTTCATCCAGGCTACTGTTTTGATTATTGGTTAGAATTTCAGTCTGTGTTACAAGATTGCTGGTCAGACATGGTAATGAGGTGTCTGGGAAGGAAGACTGACAATTACATTCAAGGGAAAAGCTAAATGTCTGATCACAAGAGATCTTTAGCGTGAGAAAATTCAAAGAATCTATTTATATTTTAGCATATAGAATTACCTGTTATGTGAACATATTCATTAATTTCAGTGGGATATGTGAATGCTCAGTGATTCTTAGTGAGGAAAAGGCACAAAATGCATGAAAATTGTTTCAGTATAGTGCATCTTTTACTCCTGACAGAATTCTGCACCTCTGTGCATCCCCCCGCAGAGAAAAATGCAAGAGAAATCTGCGGGGGAGACAAAAGCCTCTTCTCTAACAACACATGTGTTCAAGCGAGCCTGGAGCAGCCTCAGACACACAAATCACTGGGGGAGGAGGGCTGGGTGTGTGTGCCTGCATGGGAGACGTTGATCACCATCAAGGGGTGGGGCTAGGCGTGTGTGCCTGCCAACAAGCAAGAGAGACTCTGTCCCTCTCACTTGCTACTACAGCTTGCCTGGCGGGGAGGGGTAGGGCTTTTTATTATGCATGAGGCAGACTTTGTCCCCGAGGCAGAAATGTAGCAGCCTGCCTACACAGTAATGTTATTAATGTTCCTATTGTTAGTTAACTGTTCCCATTCTCAGACAATTCCTCAAGGAGTATAAAACCTGTAGAAGTTTTAAGGCTCCTACATTACTAGAGTGATGTAAAGTCTTATAAATGACAGTAAGAGAATCTGCTAGGAAGATCAGTGTGCTTTCTCATCTTTTTCCTGTGCCAAAGTGACACAATCAAGTTAGATTACAGCTCAGAATTTATTTTACCTACCCATTTAAAAAAAAAGAAGACTTTGAGGGCAAATAAAACATTTACCAAGCAGTCAATACAATGTCAGGGCAATCAGAACCAAGCACTTCCCAAAGTACCCAGCCAGGTTCAGGACAATGATCAGCAAAACTGTACGACTTTCGTGTGTGAAAGTCTGAGCAATTTAAAATGACATTCTACTTTTTTAAGGTTTTTTTGTTGTTGTTTTTTTTTCTGTTTGGTGTTCTGTAATGTAATTTAAATAAAAATCCAGGATTATAACTGGAATACAGGGTATTGGTTACCAAGTGTTTGTAACTTATCTTTCATGTGTTCAGGTAATGCTGAATAGTTAATTGTGACTTTTTTCTGCATTGTAGTTTAAATAAATTACCAAAACAATTAAAACTGATTATACTGCATTACTTTGACAAATAAGTATGCAGAAAATTTTGCAGGATAATTAATTTTTTGGTGCAGAATCCCCCCATGAGTACTTTTTTCGCAATGGAACAGCTGCATTGCTATTTCCTTGTCTAGATGTTTGTTCAACTCTCCCAGGCATGAGTATGCCTTCCATTATCATTTCTGAGAGCTTTAAGAATGGATTTATAACTGCCACCATCCTTTCCACAAACTATACCAAAATACATGTAAATAACCTATTGACTTTGAAAAATTAATATAGTTCTTAGTATGAGAAATATTACCTGCATAATATCAACTTTGATGTTTTGTATTGTACTTTACAGAGATGTATACATAGACTTTTTTTCCCGAAGAGTAAAGTTATATTTACAAAACTGAGTCTCATCTGTAACTACTCTGATCTACAGCAAATACACACAATTTCTTTATTATATGCATTTGTAGTTCTATTACTTTTATTTTATGTAACAGCCAAGACCTGAACTCATTTTACACTGAGCTAACAATATGTAGACCCAACTTACTATTTTTAAGCTATATATGTACTAGGAAAATGACCACTGCTGACAACAGTTAACAACAACAGGTCCCCTCAGCTGGAAACTGTTTAACTACTAGTCTAGATTCCACTGAAAAGATTTTGTCCAGTTAATTATACAATGCATAACTGAGACCAGATTTACACAACTTGTATGTACTCAGTCACTGAACTGTTTTAATCATGTTTCACTCATGCCTTCTCCAATGGTGTTAAATATTTTTGTACCATTACCCAAGCAATTAAACAGTTTACAAACACGAGTTGAAAAAGAGACAGTGAAGACCTACTACTGACAACCACTATCAGCAATGGATTAGTTTCCCAATATAGACAAACCTATAGTCTAGGGCTAGGCACCACATACTCTGCTGCAAGCTAAATGCAACTTCTGTGGCAAAGCCATTCATATCTGCATGCTCCAGTAGGAGAAACTCAAAATTCTGTGGCAGTTTCTGATAAACTAAGGATGAATGTTTTTACTAAATTAAGATGAAATTGAATAATACAATTAGTACAGTATTGCATCTATAATTTATTTTGATATCAAATTAAATTCACTTTACTCCTCTGTATTTTCCCTGTGCCACAGGTTTTTTTAGGGCTGTTGATTCATCATAGTTAACTCACACGATTAACTAAAAAAAATTAATCGTGATTAAAAAAAATTTTAAACAGAATACCAATTGAAATTTATTAAATATTTTTGGATGTTTTTCTACAGTTTCCAATATTTTGATTTCTATTGCAACACAGAATACAAAGTGTACAGTGCTCACTTTAAATTATTATTTTTGATTACAAATATTTGCACTGTAAAAGTGATAAACAAAATAAATAGTATTTTTTCAATTCACCTCATACAAGTGCTATAGTGTAATCTCTTTACTGTGAAATTGTAACTTACAAATGTAGAATTTTTTTGCTATATAACTGCACTCAAAAACAAAACAATGTAAAACTTTAGCGCCTACAAATCCACTCAGTCCTACTTCAAGTTCAGCCAATCGTTAAGACAAACTAGTTTATTTTTATTTACAGGAGATACTGCTGCCGGCTTCTTATTTACAATGTCACCTGAAAGTGAGAACAGGCATTCATGCGGCACTTTTGTTGCTAGAGGTATTTACATGCCAGATATGCTAAACATTCGTATAACCCTTCATGCTTTGGGCACCATTCCAGAAGACATGCATCAATGCCGATGATGCTCGTTAAAAAAATAATGCATTTGTTAAATTTGTGACTGAACTCCTTAGGGGAGAACTGTATGTCTCCTGCTCTGTTTTACCCACATTCTGCCATACATTTCATGTTATAGCAGTCTCGGATGATGATCCAGCACATGTTCATTTTAAGAATACTTTCACAGCAGATCTGACAAAACGCAAAGAAGGTACTAATGTAAGATTTCTAAAAATAGCTACAGCACTCGACCCAAGTTTTAAGATCCTGAAGTGCCTTCCAAAATCTGAGAGGGACGAGGTGTGGGGCACGCTTTCAGAAATATTAAAAGAGCAACACTCCAATGCAGAAACTGTAGAACCTGAACCACCAAAAAAGAAAATCAACCTTCTCCTGGCGGTTGAAGCATGAAGGGGCATATGAACCTTTAGTGCATCTGGCATGTAAATATCTTGTGACGTCGGCTATAACAGTGCCATGCGAACACTTGTTCTCACTTTCAGGTGACATTGTAAACAAGAAGTTGGCAGCATTATCTCCTGCAAATGGTAACCAAACTTGTTTGTCTGAGTGATTGGCTGAACAAGAAGTAGGACTGAATAGGACTTGTAGGCTCTAAAATTTTACATGGTTCTATTTTTGAACAGGTTTTTTTTTGCACATAATTCTACATTTGTAAGTTCAACTTTCATGATAAAGAGACTGCACTACAGTATTTATTTGTATAGGTGAGTTGAAAAAGATTATTTCTTTTGTTTTTTTAGAGTGCAAATATTTGTAATAAAAATAAATATAAAGTGAGCACTGTACACTCTTATTCTGTGTTGTAATTGAAATCAATATATCTGAAAATGTAGAAAACATCCAGAAATATATAAATAAGTGGTATTCTATTATTAACAGTGCGATTACTTGTGATTAATTTTTTAATTGCACAATTAATCGTGATTAATTTTTTTAATCGCGTGACATCCCTAGTTTTTTTTATGACAAAGAACTGCATGGAAAATGTTGTAAGAGGAAAAAGCTGGAAGTTTGGTAAGTTGGGGACCTCAGCACCTGGGAGGAGCCCAGTGGGAGTCAATTAAGCTGGAAGCGTCTGCTAAAATCATTAACAATGAACAGTTACTTTTCACATATAAACCATTGCACTGAATTTTTGAAACAAGACTATGCATATGCAAATTAGATACCTTTTAGAGCATGCTAGCAGGGTCTATGTGGGGCAATTAAACCACAACATGTTACAGTGCTTTATAAATCAGACCCCTCTAGAGAGCTGTGCCGTGCCATGTAGACAAGCCAAGCAGTCTCGAGTTCCTGATGACTGCTCCACTAAAAGCTAGGAGTGTCATGAAGGTGATAGGTGAAAGAGTATCAGCATTTAAATCTCTTTGAGTGCCATTAAGAAGCACTAATAATTTGCAACAGGCTTCAACCATGTACTATGAAATAAGGGTACAGTTTTCAAAAGCACTTAAGTGACTGAAGAGCCTAAGTCCCATTTTGAAAAGTGACTTAGGAGGATAAGTCTCACTGAAAGTCAATGAGACTCAGGAGCCTAAGTGCCTGAATTGCTCTTAAAAATGGGACTTAGGCACTTTTGAAAAAAATTATCCAAGGTTTCAAACCAAGAAAATGTTAGCCAAAAGTGATTGAAGAAAGCCTTCTAACCTAATTCAATGACTATCTTATTCAAACTATCTTCACTTGTATGGCTGTCAAGGGAGCTACTGAATAGAGACTTCTGATCCCTTTCACTCTTAATAAAATGATCATTTGCACAAAGACCTTCACACTCTTTCAACTCCTAATAAGACAATCTCCCTTTTGCCTGGTGACCCCAGATTCCCTCCCTATTCTAAATGAGGCAACCCCTATGACTGACAACACAATCAGCTTTCTATTTCCTCTGCAAACCTTGTTTCTGTGATCACTGAGCCTTGTTTATAACCATGTTGAGTAAACTGAAAAAGGAATATTTGATGTAACGGGAATGCAAATTTACTTTCAATATTCAAGGTTGACTATAATAAGTAACAAAGTGCCTTGTCATACCTGATACATCTGACACATGAGTAACACAGCCACCCACATGAAATGAAACACACTATTTAGAAACATCCAAAACATCCAAGGTGAACAGGTGGCAATTTGTGTAATGTATGTCCACAATCCATCCTTTGTGTAAGTAGTCTCACAATGGATTCCCCAGTCTGGAAGAAGAAAAAAAATTATAGATTTAAAAGTCATATAAAATCCTCAGATCACACATTTTTTCTATATATCAATGTAGTATTTAAATTTGAACTAGTCAGAAAACTTTGACAAAATGCATTTTTTTTATGAAATATGGAAATAATTTTCAAAAACCTTCACAATTTGTTCCTCCTTTTCTAACCAGCTGTATTTAAAGTCACAGAGATGATAGTAACTTAATGAAGGGCATGGAATAATAGTAACAAGGACTGTATAGAATTCTTAATGAGATATTTTTCTATAATAACTAAGTATTCTTCTATTCTAGAACACCTGAACAGGGCAGATACTAAAGCATATCTCAATTCCAATACAAATAGTATCAGAGTATAACTCTGATAGTGCAAATACTCATATGAGGAACTAAATGAAACATTGTACTTAAAAACAATTAAGAAAAAATGTACTCACAAGAGATACAGCCATAAATCATCCAACAGATCATAAAAAGCAAAAAGAACAGATATCCCATGAAATAGCGATGGTTCCCTGCTCCTAAAGATGAACACAAACAACATGAATTAATTTTTTCCGCCTTGAGAAAAGTCAGTAATACGCTTGATGGCTGATTTACATGTGATTTAAATTTAAATTATTTTAGGACAACACTGCTCATTACTTTATATGGAAACATTACTCTCTGGAAACATTACATTAGTCTGTAATATCTATAAGACTTCTTAGAAGCTCGAAAATAGGTGTTTTTCTCCCTTACAATTTTGCCCTTTCAATAAGGCCAAACATTGTAAATTAAACAAGCGCATGTGAATTTCAGCTGCAATATGGTAGGAGCACAGAAAAATAAAACAATCTGCTTTATTGATATCAACACAGCTTTGGGAATTGGTTAGTTAACAGCTGTTGCAGAGCCAAGAAGAGCTCAAAAACTGTTTTGGTGTGTCTAAAAAATACTGAATTATTTTTGTTTCTTGGCAACAGAGGGCAGGTATATTTAATAAGACGTACAGAAAATAGAAATCTGGACAAAAATCCACATCCTCTTTTGACAATTAAAGGTATAGGACGAGTTGACCTTAAACTGTTTGACAGCCAACTGAAAAGAAAACATTCAACAAAAAGATGGATAGACAACAATTTAAGTAAACAAGATGTTAAAAAAAATTGGTTAAATTAATGAATGAAACTTAAAAATTCTACGTGTAATTAAATTTAAAATGAAGTGAATGACACATAATGTAACAGCATTTGCTCAAAGTGAAAAAGACAGTTACCTTTTTCGTAACTTGGTGTTCTTCGAGATGTGTGGCTCATGTCTATTCCACAGTAGGTGTGCATGCTCGCCATGTGTAGTGGTGCTGGAAGTTTTTCCCCTAGCAGTACCCATAGGAGGAGAGCGACCCCTGGAGTGGAGCCTGCCTGGCACGGTGTAAGGAGAGCTGTGCGCTCCCCCCACCCTCAGTTCCTTCTTGCCAGACAACTCTGACAGAGGGGAAGGAGGGCGGGAGATGATTCCAAGCTGGGTCTGCTGGAGGTGGGCAGTTCACAAGTTCTCGGGACGCAGTACCGCCCTGCCGAACCTGGTGTCATCTCTGGTTTGGGAGACTATCGCACAGTGCGAGGTGAACGTGTGAACTGAAGACCACATGGCAGCCATACAAACGTCCTGAATAGGGAGTGGGCCACAAAGGCAGCTGACAAGGCCTGCGCCCGCGTCGAGCACACCCTAAGAATAGGCAGCGGGGGAACACCCGCCAGCACATAACAGTCGCTGAGTGGAAATCAACTGGCCTCTCATGCACTCAGCTGAGGCAACAAACAGCTGCGAGGACTTTCGGAATGGCTTGGTTAGCTCGAGGTAGAAAGCCAGAGCCCGCCTCACATCGGGAGTGTGAAGGCAGCATTCCTCATTAGTCGCGTGAGGTTTGGGGCAAAGGACTGGTAGGAAAACATTTTGACCCATGTGGTAGGTGGGGAGACCATCTTTGGGAGGAAAGCGGGGTGTGGGCAGAGCTGGACCTTGTCCTTATGAAACACCGTATACGGTGGCTCAGAGATCAGGGCCCTGAGCTCAGAGACCCGCCCAGCCGATGTGATAGCAACCAGGAAGGCCAACTTCCACGAGAGGTGAGACCAGGAACACGTGGCCAGCCTCTCAAACGTGGGCCTATAAGCTGAGCCAGCACTAGATTCAGGTCCCACTGCGGGACCAGGGGCTTAGAATATGGGTAAAGCTGGTCCAACTCCTTAAGGAACCGGCTGGTCATAGTATGGGAGAACACCGTATGTCCTTGCACTGGGGGATGGAAGGCAGATATGGTTGCCAGATGCACCCTGACTGACGAGGGTGCCAGGCCCTGGGCCCTCAGATGGAGGACATAATTGAGGATAAGCTGGATCGGGGCGGCTGTTGGGGATACACCTTGATCTGTCGCTCACCTAGCAAAATGTGACCACTTCGCCATGTAAGAGTGCCAAGTGGAGGGCCATCTACTCTCAAGGAGGACGCGCTGAACTGGAGCTGAGCATGTCCTTGCCTCGCCACCTAGTCACTGAGCAGCCATGCCGTGAAGTGAAGAGCTGCCAGGTTGGGGTGGAGGAGACGGCCATGGTCCTGAGAGAGCAGGTCTGGGTGGAGCAGCAATGGCCACGGCGGAGCCACCGCCAGGCCAAAGAGGGTCCCCTACCAGTGCTGCCTGGGCCACACCAGGGCAATGAGGAGGACCCTGTCTTTGTCCATCTTTATTTTCTCTAGGACCCTGCTGATCAGCGGGAATGTGGGGAAGGCATATAGGAGTTGGCCTGACCAGGGCAGATTGAAAGCATCAAAGATAGCGCCCCTCCCCAGTCCCCTTCAGAGCAGAACCGGGGGCATCGTCGGTTCTGTCAGGTCGCGAACAGGTCCACCTGGGGAGTTCCGCATCTCCAGAAAACCTGGAAGGCCACTTCCAGTTGTAGGGACCACTCGTGCTGAAAGGAAAAGTCCCTGCTCAAGCGATCTGCCCTCATGTTCCAGGCACCAGGTAGGTGAAAAGCTTTTAGGTGGATGTCGTGAACTATATAGAAGTCCCACAGGCTGAGGGCTTCGTGGCAGAGGGCGGAGGATCGGGCCCAGCCTTGCCTGTTGATACAGAACATCGAGGCCGTGTTGTCTGTGAGAACCCTGACTACCTTGCCTTTCACGTGCAAGTGGAAGGCCGTACATGCCAGCCACACCGCCCTGAGTTCCTTGACATTTATGTAAAGGGTCAGGTCTTGCAGAGACCACAGGCCTTGGGTCTGAAAACTCCCCACATGGGCTCCCCAGCCCAGGTTCGATGCATTGGATACCAGCTCCACTGACAAGGCCCTGTCCCTGAACGGCACTCCTCGGAGCATATTGCTCAGTGTGGACCACCACCGTAAGGAGGCGGTCACCGAGTTTGGCATGGTGAGGACTTGTCCAACCTGTTCGTGGCTTGGGAGAACTGCGAGGCCAGCCAGAGTTGTAGGGGCCTCATCCTGGGCCTGGCGTGGTGGACCCCATACGTACACGCCAACATGTGACCTAGCAGCTGTAGGCAGGACCTGACTATCGTCACCAGGAACTTACGATCGAGTTGATGAGCACTTTCAGGGTCTCGAACCTGTCTGCGGGGAGAGAGGCCCTGGCCAACATTGTATCCAGGAGCACCTCGATAAACTCTATGCATTGCACTGGGACTAACGTGGACTTGGTGTTGTTTACCAACAGGCCCAGAGTGGTGCATGTGGACAGGAGGAGTGCCATATGATCCCTCACCTGCGACCGGGAGGTGTCCTTGACCAGCCAGTCATCCAGATAGGGGAATATCTGGACCCCCAGGCACCTGAGGTAGGCCGCTACTACCGACATGCACTTTGTAAAGACCCTGGAGGCAATGGACAGACCAAACGGGAGGACCATGAATTGGTAGTGATTCTGTCCCACCACAAAACAGAGGAAGCGCCTGTACCCCTCGAATATATAGATATGGAAGTACGCATCCTGTAGATCGAGGGCCACTTACCAATCCCCGGGCTCCAGGGAGGGGATGATGGAGGCCAGGGAAGCCATGTGAAACTCAAGTTTTACCAAGTACAGGTTCAGACTTCGCAGGTCTGAGCCCCCCTTTGGCCCTCGGGATAAGGAAATACCGGGAGTAATACCCCTTGCCCAGGAACTCCTTGGGCACCGCCTCTTATCACTCCTAGTTCCAGGAGTCTCCCGACCTCCTGCTCGAGCAGAACCTTGTGCGATGGGTCCCCCAAGAGGGACAGGGGCGGGAGGTGGTGGTTGGGCAGGTAGGAGGTAAACTGGAGGGTGAAACCTCGGGAGATGGAGTTAAAGAACCAGCAGTCCGAGGTGAGCTGCAACCATTCTGGTAGGAATGCACACAATTGATTGGAAAAAGGGAGATTTATTGGGGCTGAAAATGGCGGGGTACCCCTGAGCATCCTGTTAAAAACGCCTTTTACCAGCCTGCTTGCCATTAGAGGTTCCAGGCTGTGGGGCAGAGTGGTATTGTCTTTGCAGACGTTTCTTATAGTCCCATTGCTTCTTATGTGCGACCTCGTATTTTGGGAGAGCAGCCCAGGTGGGAGCCTGCTGTGGCTTGAACTTGGGTTTTGCCGGAGCAGGGACATAGAGGCCCAGGGTCTGGAGGGTCGTATGGGAGTCTTTCATGCTGTGCAGGCTTGTGTCCATTTCCTCCACAAATGGTGCCTTCTCATTAAAAGCGAGATCCTGCATTGATGACTGTGCCTTGCTGGATAACCCAGAGAGCAGAAGCTAGGACACCTGTCTCATGGACACCACCGAGGCCATGAAAGGTGTGGCCATGTCTGCTGCATCCAAAATGGCCTGCAGAGATGCCCTTGTGGTGGCTGCCCCTTCCTCCATGAGTGCCTTAAACTCCTGTCTATCATGCTCCTGGAGGGAGTCCTTGAACTTGGGGAGGGATCCTCAGAGTTTAAACTCATAGCAACCCAGGAGAGCCTGATGGTTTGCTACCCTCAGTTGGAAGCTTGACGGTGAATAAATTTTTCTCCCAAAAGCATCCAGCCTCTGAGAGTCTTTGTTCTTTGGGGTCAGGGCTGGCTACCCCTGTCACTCCCTGTGGCTGACCAACTCAACCACCAAGGACTTGGGTGCCATGTGGGTATACAGACACTCGTGCCCCTTAGTGGGTACGAAGTACTTGTGCTCCGCCTTCTTAGAGATGGGAGCCAATGAGGCTGGCGTTTGCCACAGGGCATTTGAAATTTTAGCCACCCCTTCATGGAGCGGCAAGGCCACCCTGTCCGGTGCCGAGGGGGACAGCACATTGAACAGGGAGTCTGAGGGCTCTTCCATTTCCTCAGCCTAGAGATGGAGGCTTGCTGCCACCCTTTTTAGTAAGTCTTGATCGACCCGGTAGTCCTCCTGTTGGATGGAGGGGGACGGAGCTGCAATCAGCTCCTCCGGACGGGCCGAGGAAGCCGGTGCGGTGCTTTGGGTGTTGTCCGGCACCGGAGGATCCATCACCTGGTCAGATTCCGGGAAAGGCACCGAGGAAGCAGAGCCCGTCAACTCCTTTCTCGGCGGTCTAGGTATAGAGGCTGATGATGCTTCCGATGCCCCAGGCACCAAGCAAGTCCTCACCAGGGTCTGCACTGAAGGCCACGCTGCCCACTGGTACCACTGGGCCAGCCACGACGCACAGTGCCATTGCACTTGCTGAGGCACCGGAGGGGGTGTCCGATCAGGCTTGCTACTGTGGCCTGTAGACAGGCGACTGTGAGCGGAGGTGGGGCTGGCATACAGCACGCTGCTGCTCCTCAGGACAGGAAGCGGCAACGGTGCTGGGATCTACATCGACTGCAGGACCGTGACCTTGAGGCGGGTGAACGGCACTGATGTTAGTAAATGCTCTGCGAGTGATCTCAACAAATGGACCAGTGATGGTGAGGAGCCAGCAATTGATGCCCTGAGCTATGATGCCTTGGTGGAGACTTCAAGCAGGATGCCAAGTGGGAACGGCATCGATGGTCATGCCGCGACGGACTGTGGTACTCCCTTTGAGGAGAGGACCATTGGCGATGTCCGCCGCAGTCCCGTCTGAACTCGCTTTGTGAAGACGAGCGGTGCTGGAAGTCTCGATCAGATGGCACCCCTCTAGACAGTCTGGCCGGCGTCGAGGGCGATCCACATGGACTGAGCCCTGAACGGTCACTAGGCCATGAGCAGTATCGGGAACGTTCCCTTGACTGAGACCGGTACCAGGCTGGCAATGACTGCAGTGATCCTAGCAGCGGCTTGCCTCTGGATCATGGGGCCAACATTGGAGGCGTTCCCAGCACTGGCATGGATATGACATCCTTAGCCGCCTGGAGGGCTTTAAGGCGCGGTGCTGGGTACCAGATCGGAGCAGCATGCCAGGGTCGGGGCCAGCGTCAATTCCATCAGGATGGCCTGGAGTCTAATGTCCCTTTCTTTTTTAGCCCAGAGTTTGAATGACTTGCAGATCTTACACCTTTCGCTGATATGAGTTTCTCCCACACAGTCTGTGTGCGGGTCACTCCTTGGCACAGAACGCCTACAGGAGCCGCACAACTTAAATCCTGGGGCATGGGGCATGCCCCGGCCCGAGCTCCCTAACAAAACTCCACTGAAAACTAAACTGACTACAGGTACTACTGAACGGAGCTGGAGCTGAGCAGTTCTGACGCACCTTCACTGGCGGCAAGAAGGAACTGAGGGTGGGGGGAACACGCAGCTTCCCTTATATCGCACCAGGCAGGCACCACTCCAAGGGTCAAGAAGGGTGCTCTCCCCCTGTGGGTACTGCTAGGGGAAAAACTTCCAGCACTGGTGCACGTTGCAAGCACGTACACTTACTGTGTAATACACATGAGCAATCACTCGAAGAACCACTTTTGCCATGCGTTAATATACCTGATAGATGCATTTCTAATATTGTGATACATTTATTTGTATATATACTATTCGGAACTTCTCAACTTCCCCTCAATTTGTAAAATACATTCACTAATACAGTACTCCAATGACCCTAGGACGCGCACTAACCACACAGACACTTCACAGATGATAATAGGCTACAAAAGATGTGTCCCTCTGTATGCAAGCAGCAGAGAACTTAATTGGTCATTTTTGTCAAATATTTTGCCTATTAAACCACGAGCTTCCTCCAGAGGCAAAAAATAATCAATTGCTTTTAACAAGTGAAATGAACAAATAAATAAGACAAAAGCAGAAAACCCAAACATACAAGTTAGAACAAGCACACAAGGCACTTCCTTTCTCCAAAATCAAAGAGCTTCCTTCATCTGTGAACATGTTGCAATGTTGCTTTTATAAGCAACGAATATATGAGGAATGATGTTGGAAGTATATGTTGGGAGGTGAGTGTGAGACAGAGACTGTGTGTGTGTTGTGTGTGTGTGTGTGTGTGTGAGAGAGAGAGAGAGAGAGAGAGAGAGAGAGAAGGGGTACATAAACACATGCTGCTGGCTGTGCGCACTCTGCTAATCAGCTAGGTGGCACTTGAATCTCTCCTGTGCAGCCGCCCAAGCGAGCAGCTTACAGGGAACAGTTTCAGGGACACATGGGGTCAGGTTGGTGCAGGGACACATGGAGACGGGCTTAGGGTGGGGGTACAGGGACAAACTGGGATGGGGCAGATATGCTTGACTGAATGAGAGTCAAAAGAACTGTTCCATACTTCTCTCACCCACACCCAACAACCTTCCAGGTTCACTGCCAAGCTCCTTCCCAGCAATTACTTTCCTCTCCCTCAGCTCCTCTGACTCCCCCAAGCCTTTGCACTGCTTCTGAGGGGTACAGGAAACACAGTTCTGTACTGTAGTTTACATGAATCATTACTCAAAGTTATGTATTAATATGCCTAGTAAGTTATCTATTTGTCAAAAAACATTTCCTGAATCTTTTTTGTTGTCTGTATTATTTCAGACTTGCTTTCTGACAGGTATCTTGAAATAATTTACCAAAATAATTGAAACTGGCATGATTATACTGTGTTATTTTGACAAATAAAATATTCAGAATTTTGCAGAATTTTAAAATATTATGCACAGAATTTTTAATTTTTTTGCGCAGAAATTCCCCGGGAGTAGAAAATCCACCTAGATGGCAAGCCATCTTGAATCTACTGACACATAGCAATGAATTAATTGAGCACTTGGCTACAGTTCTCTAATGGAAAATACTTGTTTGTGAGTTTACCTGTTACCCAGACTTTAATTTCCTAGCACTCCATGCTTCATCTCATATATATTAAAGAGACTAATCACCACTGTAGTCAGTATATGCACTCTTGTTTTTGTAGGAAATGAAAAAGATGCTGTATTGATAAGTAACTGAAAATGTGATTAATGATTTGCATTAGAGTTCATATTTGACAAAAACATACTTACATATTGTTTATGTGGTGTTATAATTATTGCTGAAATAAAACGTTTAAAAATTAATAGGGATGAAATCAGTTTACTTAGTACTTGTCTACACAGAGCAGAAATATGAACCAGAGGGGTTTGCTTTCTAAAGCACACTTGTGTCGCATGTGAACTGGCCCGTGTAGAGTCTATTGGGGCAATCTTTTTAGTTCATGTCAGGAGGAACACCATGGTCAGTTAGTGCATATTGGTGCATTTTAGAAATCACACCCCTCTACTGCACACTTCTGCTCCATATAGATAAGCCCTTAGAAACAAAGCTATAAGTACTTATGTGTGGACTGGTAACAGAGAAGGGAACTGTGAATAATACAATGAATCAGAAAAAACGAAAATTCAGGCTGAACATCGAGATGCTTTTGGTAATACTGAAGACTAGACTAGTCTTTCGCAGGAAGTTGTCAGAAACCATGTTACTGTGGTCATTTAAAACAGGAATTTACAAAATACAGAGGAATATACTGTAGAGAACGATCTTGCATTGAGAAAGGGGTGGACAAACTGATCTAACTGTATTTTTCCCATCTCTATTTGTTAAGATTCCATATTTGAGCAATCACTTACCTACACAGTTACCCACCCATGGGCAGTGGTGGTCAAACTTTGCTATACATCGATTGCACACGCCACAATGTTTGGACCTCACTGGCTTCCGTATCTGTTTGACAGATATTTATGGACATATAATTACAAAAAGCTTTATAGCAAAGCGAAAGGAAAAGTCTGACAGATTTACACTGATGAAAAAAATGAATTTTAATGCATGTTAAAATACTTTGCTGCTGTTAATCCCTTTGATCAAGGTCAACAGGAATTTAAAAGCCTAATGGCTAATTCAGATTCCATTAAACAATTAGTGTCTTGAAATTTCATCATACGTCAGCTATGGTACGTATGGTACAAAAATCTATTTAAAATATTTTCCCTTAAATGAAAATGTTGCATCTTAAAAAGTATCAAATATTTATTTCTCTTTCCATCCACCCCAAACCCCTCTAAATCCTCTAGGTAACTAAGTTTTGGGTGCAAATTTGTTTCATTTCAGCTATTTAATATTGACAGAGTATTACATTATGATTGAGAGGATTCTTTGGGCATTATTCATAAATGAACTGTAACGTAAACAGAACACTGTTAATTAAGCTTATTTACTAATTCAAAAATATGGACTTAAAGAGAACTTCCAATAGGACTTTTGCTTCAGTGTTCACTTTGACAGTTTTGAAAACCACTCCCAAACTGAATATATTTTGTAAAATTAAATATTAAATGATTATGATGATAAATCAAGAACAAAATACATGAACAAACCTTGAAATACAAAATATATGTACAAACCTTGAAATTAAAATACATTTAAACTTTAAAATTAAATATTTAAAAAACAACTTCATTTTTACTTATCCCTTCAAATCTGACTTTAAAGTTCTACATTTACTATACAAAAATGAATGACACCACAAACATGACAGAAGTATTTCCATCAGGTGTTTGTCATGTTATTAATTCTTCCATGGGAAATAAAATGTACACTTCAGGTCTCAGTAGGTAAGTGCAGGAAGAAATTATTTTTAAACACTGTGTTTTAAAATGTAAACATAACTTGCAAGTCTAAGCAACTAATCCACAGACAATTAGGAAATGTTAAATCACTTCAGGATTTAAAGAAACTTTCCAGTTAACCTGGAAAATATCCAGACAGTTTTGACACAAAGCAAAAGATACTTATTTTTCAGGCTCAATATGTCATTTAACCCAAAGTTTGTTCTAACCCATTTTAAAATAAAATAATTCTCTTTTGGAAGGTTTTGTGAAGTTTACTTATCTCTTAAGAGCCTTCCTCAAATAGATTTTATTTTACATAGGTCCTGAAACAACTAATCTGCAATGCATATACCAAAAGGGGTTTTCCTTTGTATGGTAAAAGGGAGTATAATACAATATTTCAAGAAGCTCTCACAATAACTAAATATGATTTTGTGATGCTGCCTATACAGATCAACAAAAGACTAAATTACATGTGTATGCAGACACACACACACATAGGTACGTAGGTACATCACGTTACATTACATCAAAAAAAATCAATGAAAGTACTTCAGTTTCACAGAACCTCAAAGTATTAAATTTAAAAAAAAAACATTACAATTCTCAAGATTTCAGTAGAAAAAGGCCTAAACATTTTGTTAAACCAGCAAAGAAGGCAATTCTGAGTCAAACTGAAATGTTTACTGCAAATATTCATAATTCTCCCTTTTTCCCCATCCCCAAAAAATCACAGAATACAAAGGTACATAAACTTCTCCACATACTTTTCTTTTTTATAATACAAAACTTCTTCAGCTAGGATTCTTGGGAGAAACTGAATGCTTGTTCAAAATATAAGAGTTTTGCTACATCGCTTGAAGTTGCTGTAAGGATGCGACAACCAATCACATTGGTTTATTTCAATAAACATTTTATAAAAAGTTATTTCTATTTGTTAAAACTTTGCAGCATCTCACAAGATGTGTCCTGAATAAAGGCCAGAAGGGGACACTGTGATCATCTAGTCTGACTTTCGTATAACACAGGCCACAGAACTTCCCCACTCTCATGGCTCTTCTCTCAACCCTCTCCAATTTATCAACATCCTTCTTAACTTGTGAGCACCAAAACTGAACACAGTATTCCAGCAGGGGTCACACAAGCGCCAAACACAAAGGTAAAAGAACCTCTCTACTTCTACTTGACAGTCCCGTCTCCTTTAACCACAGCATCATGCTGGAAGCACACATTCAGAACACAGCTCTTTCAGAGTCACTGCTTCTCATGATAGTCTCCCCCATCCTGCTAAGTATGGCCTACATTCTTTGTTCCTATGTGTTTACATTTAGCTGTATTAAAATACTATATGTAGTTTGTTCACACCCAGATTACCAAGAGATCCAAATTGCTCTTCATTATTTACAGCTCCCCCAGTTTTTGTATCATCTGCCTAAATATGGATTCTGATGTCCAACATTAAGGCAGCCAACTTTGAAAAGGTTGCCAACTGTAGTAACATGGGCCCACGTTAGGTTTAAGCAGGCTATGGTTTCAAACTGAGTTTGGATTTTTAGCATGAACGGTAGGACTGAAGCATGTAAAAGGATAAAGATTATGAGAAAACACAAGTTATTTGTGTTAAACTTGTAGTGACCCTAAAAAATACCAGTATTATCTCATTTAAGGTTTGGGATGAGGTAATAGAAATAAAGAAAATATTGTTAATTGGGCACCAGGCATGGTAAATAATTGGTTTGTTTAGTTTAGTATAAAGAAATGTGTAGTTTGATAGTCAAAGAGAAATAAAGCCAAACAAGATAAGATGCAAACCTTAAAGAAAGAGGCCCAGTCATTAATCTTGTATTGACTGGGGCAGAGGTCAAGGTTCAAACTTAGCTGCTTCATCTGGAGTTAGTACGGTCTGACAGCAAACAATGACATCACCTGTTTCTTATAGTGAATTAAAAAGAAAGGTTTCTAGGGGTACTTTGTCAGTGCCTTTCCTTATTCCTCTGGAGTCACGCCATGATGGGAAGGTCCCTCCCAGGCCTGATCCTGTTGAGAGTATTTTGGCCAGCATTTATAACTGTATTGCTGTTGGGTACATAATACAAGAGTATATTGCTTACGCTTGTACATTTATCACTAAGTGGCCACTGAATTAATGAAGGAATGCTTGTGCGGAAACTGAGTCATGGTAAACCATAATAAACTTATTTAGAAAATAATTTTCAATCCCAATAATACAATTTAGCATATTCTTGGATCTTGATTTGCTTTTTCCATGTCAATGCCCCGTAACAGACTTCTACAAAGGACATTATGCAGCTGTCCCTTCTGTTGGGACTAGGGAGGCAGCAGGCCTTTTCTTATATAGCAGATAGCTCCTACTCCCAACTGCATGGCACCTTAGGTAACAAGATGGGTTCTGCAGCTCAGATAGAACCATTACTATTAAAATGGGGCTAAGATTATTAGTTAAGTGTTTCCTCTTAATAGCAGCAAAAGGCCAATGCTTGGCTATCTGGATTAATAAAACTGTACTGTATATGTGCATATTTAAGAAAAATTGACCATTGTTTAATAAGTTGGCATTTTGTTATTAGTATTCCATCTCATGCAAAGCATGAGAATGTACTATGAGTAGACTTTACAGTCTTTTATATTTGCTAATCACATTTTAAAAGGAATGTGCATATCATGTTTTCTTGTGGAACTGGATAGCTGCCTTGTTCTCTTCGAGCTGATTTCCTTTTTAAAATGTTTTGTGGAGGGGTGTGAAAATTTATATTTTTTCTTTTTAAGATGATAGCCAAATTTAAAAAGTCCAGCTCGATTTTGAAAGAAACTATTTTCATGCTCTAAAGAGATTATTTTAGTTATGTCAATGCCAGACAGAATGCTGTAAAGCCCAACACCAGAAAAAAATTGACACATCAATGTAAAATATTATTTAAAAAATAGGATTGAATAGTGCATTTAAAATGCATCATCAATGTAAAATATTATTTAAAAAACAGGATTGAATAGTGTATTTAAAAATTGTATAAAATTAGTTATCCAATTCTCTTCTTAATAAAACAATTTAACCTACATATTTCCCTTAACCCTACGTTCTTTCTAGTTTGCCTAACAATTTGAAAGTCCTAGAAATGTGAATAGCTAGGAACGGTTCACCAGTTTTCCAAAACGGAATCAATTACATTTGGTTTGGTTTGGTTTAGATATCCTTCAAAGTTAAAATAAGGTGTTCACAAAGATACAAGATTTAGCATGAATTTTGTCCCCTAGTAAACATGAAGTTAAAACAAAGACCCTGATCCTCCAACTAAGAACACAGGGGTGTACCGTTGAGCCTGCATGGAGGCTAACTGATTTCCAGCGGGCTCTGCATGGATGCAGTAATCTATTTACACACTATCAGTTGCAGGATTGTGTCAAAGTTAGCAAAACTCAATCCATAGGGTGTTCTCCATCACAATTTTTCCGCCATGCCATTCCTGGATTTTACCTGCTGATATAGAAACTATCATTTGATCTATAGAAATAGCTAACACCTCATTAATAAGAAAAACAACTTTACATTATACAAAGGCATAATTTAAAGTTGTCATCTTTTTTATGGTCAGATAATTATCTAAAGAAAAATGATTGCATGCCATATGGAAACTGCTAATCAAAGCACTCTTTTAATATTGTTGATGAAAAAGTATCAAAACACAAAAGGGTTTTGTCATAACTATAAAGGGAAGGGTAACAGCCCTCCTGTGTACAATACTATAAAATCCTTCCTGGCCAGAGACACCAAAATCCTTTTACCTGTAAAGGGTTAAGAAGCTCAGGTAACCTGACTGATACCTGACCCAAAGGACCAATAAGGGGACAAGATGCTTTCAAATCTTGGTAGGGGGAAGGCTTTTGTTTGTGCGCTCTTTGTTTTGGGGGTTGTTCGCTCTTGGGACTAAGAGGGACCAGACATCAATCCATGCTCTCAAAACCTTTCTGAACCAATCTCTCATATTTCAAATTTGTAAGTAACAGTCAGACAAGGTGTGTTAGTTTTATCTTTGTTTTCTCAACTTGTAAATGTTCCTTTTGCTAAAAAGTTTACCTCTGTTTGCTGTAACTTTGAACCTAAGGCTAGAGGGGGTTCCTCTGGGTTCTATGAATCTGATTACCCTGTAAAGTTATTTTCCATCCTGATTTTACAGAGATGATTTTTACTTTTCTTTCTTTAATTAAAAGCTTTCTTTTTAAGAACCGGATTGATTTTTCCTTGTTTTAAGATCCAAGGGGGTTGGATCTGGACTCAGCAGGAATTGGTGGGGGGAAAGGAGGGGGAATGGTTAATTTCTCCTCGTTTTAAGATCCAAGGGTTTGGATCGGTGTTCACCAGGGAATTGGCAGAGGAGTGTCTCAAGGCTACCCAAGGAAAGGTTATAGTATTTGGGAGGGAGATATACTGGAGGTGGGGGGGGGGGAGGTAGGGGGCGGTACACAGAGTTTCCCAAATGACTCATTAACAATTTGGGTGGTGGCAGCAATGAGATCTAAGCTGGTAATTAAGCTTAGGGGTTCTCATGCAGGTCCCCACATCTGTACCCTAAAGTTCAGAGTGGGGAAGGAACCTTGACAGGTTTAAAAGTATACAGGTATTAAGAAAACAATAATGCTTATAAAGTCATCAGCAAGCATGGAAGTACAAAATACATTTGCCAGTACCATGAACTGAAGGTCAGTGCTACTTTTTTAAAATAACATCCATCTCTGAAATAACATGGAGAAAATGTGAGGGGGGGGAGGAAGTCTCATTTATTTACTATATAAATATCCAGTTTTGCCCACTACACGCAACCTCTCCCTTCCAACACTGATATTTACATTTCAATTAAGTGGAAATACAAATAAATAAATAAAAATAAAAAGCATACTACCAAACAGGTACTGCAGAATATACTGAGGTCCAGACTTCCTGTCTCTGCAAGTTCAACTATTGTCTTTGGAAGAAACAAACAAGAAATAAAATTAGTATTTGAACTTTTAAACACATACCCATCTAATCTCCAATGCTAAATGATTTCTGTAGCTCATATTCAGGCCTGTATGCTCAGACTATCTCAGGCTTTGCCTACAACAGAATATTTAATTTAAATAAGTTTTAAACCTATTTAAACTGGTACAAAACTCTACGTAGACATTAATTTCCAATTAAAAGTGGCTTATATAGTTTATCTTAAACCTATTCTTAGTTGATTTAAGCTAAATAGATATAAAGCAGGTTTAGACTGACTTAGCACAACCACACAGAATTTAGCACACAGGTTTAACTAAATTGATTTTAAAATCACAGATTTAAACTCAAACTATTTTGCATTTTGATAAATCCACAGAGATTACCTTCCAGTCAGGACCTATCAGTCAAGAAGGAGAAATTTAAGTTCAGTGGTATACAGTCCAATGTCTCAAGGCTGCAATTACTTACTCCATAGAATGTTCATCTCATAACCACAAAAGCAGTAATAAAAGCCAAACCTCCAACCCACTATGCATCATGCTATGCTTATGGATCAAGTGATATACAATGGTGGATTTCAGTTACAACATCCCAATTTCCTTACATTGAATTAGATCCTTTCATTTTGTGTGTCCTTCCAGCGTCTATTTTGTTATTGGAATAGTGGTGACTTATTACTCAAGGAAATGAAAACAGTCTATATTTCCAACAACTTTTATATTTCAGCAGCTGAAGACTGTGCCACAAGAGGCTTTTATATAAAGTCTGCAGTGTCTGGAAAATATACATTCACAGATTTCAAAGGAATTGTCCTGAAAATGTCTTTTGCCAAAGCTACTTTTCTTGGCCCAGGAAGAATTAATTCTGATTAGCATGAATAGTTAAGGAATAAAATTAAGGACCAAAACGCTTGTCTAATGTGTACCTTCAGCCATAGTACACGAAATATATTTTTACCATGGTTCTGGGTTTTAAGTGCCCTGTCATGTTGGTGTCTTTGGATCCATATGATTTAAAGTCTTTCTTCACCTCTCCTGATTAGAAAAGGAACAGAAGGTACTTATGACCATTTTGTCTTTTTTTTTTTTTTTGTCAGCACAGTGACAAAATCCTGATGGAAGAAGACTGAAAACTGGCTATTTTTTTATTTAGACTCTGATTTTGCAAAACACTGAAGCATGTGCTTTATTTGAAGTAGGTGAGCAGTCCCATTGACTTCAATGAGACTCCTGTGTTTATGTGGGGCTTACTTACTGCTCCACAAAGTGTTAAAATTCTACTTAATTATGTAGCCTTGCTGAAGGAATGGTACTTAGATTGGACTAGCCCAGCATCCAACTTGGTAGATGCGCAGTAACAGAAAAGCAGTTCTGTATGCACATTCACTGATATTAAAAAAACAACTGATCTATCCTGTAAACAAAAATAATCTAACCAATCACAACCTCATCAGAGATTACTACTCTGCACATGGACAAATATATAATACCAGGCAGCCTGATGTCATTCCACTTTGATTTGCAGTGAGTAGCACAGCATGCTTAAGAGTGGGATTTCCGAAAGAACTTAAGTGAGTCAGGAGCACAAATCTCACTGATTTTCAATGGGATTTGTACGCCTAACTCCGTTAGGGGCTTTTGAAAATCTCTCCCATAAACTAACGGAAGAGGTTACTGCTGCTCTCATTTTGAGAATTTGTGATTGCTAGGTTTGATTACTCAAAAACTTCATTTCAATAAAGGGCACATTAGAACTGCTAACAGTAATGGGCTTGAGTATCAGAAAATGATCATGGTAAAAGATTATAAATGCATCTGGTCATAAATTATATGCCAAGATGAATTACTCTCAAATGCCAATGAAAGCTAATCACAGATGTCTATCTCAACATCAGAACCGAAGAAGAAACTTGACTCAAACAGAATTCAATATTTTGTCAGTAGAAGTTCTAGCTTTGTTGGTATAGTATATTTAAATTACAGTAACTTGTAAGTTTGATTTATTTTTAAAACAGAATTTACAAAAGCTTTAAGCAATGACATTAAAAGTGACAGCTAGTGTAACAATGACAGACTCCGGTCGTCGGTGGGCAGGACTGAACCTGGGACTTCTGGAGCTTAGTGTATGAGCCTTTACAGCATGAGCTAAAAGTCAACTGCTTTTTAGCTAAGGCTGTAGAGCAGACTCATTTAACTCTCTGTTTAAGTGGTCTCGGTGCCACTCGATGGGTCAGAACACCATAGACAGGAGGAGTGGAGGTTACATACTTCGTTTAGCTGAGGAAGCATGTCCTGAGCTTCAGAGACTTCCCAGCTGAAATCCCAGAAGAGCCCCCACTTGTAACGCTGACAGACTCCGGTTGTGGTCAGGCAGGATCAAACCGGGGACTTCTGGAACTCAGTGCATGAGCTTCTACAGCACGAGCTAAAAGCTAACTGCCTTTTAACTAAGGCTGTAGAGCAGACTCATCTAACTCTCTCTAAGGCCTGGTCTACACTGGGGGTGGGGGGAGGGATCAATCTAAGTTATGCAACTTCAGCTACATGAATAACGTAGCTGAAGTTGACATACTTTGATCTACTCACTGTGGTGTCTTCACTGCAGTGAGGTGACTGCTGCCACTCTCGTCGACTCCGTCTGCACCTCTCGCGGTGATGGAGTACAGGAGTCGACGGAAGAGCGCTCGAGGGTCGATTTATTGCATGTAGACTAGATGCGATAAATCTACTCCCGCTGGATCGATCGCTGCCCGCCGATCTGGCAGGTAGTATAGACATACCCTAAGTGGTCCCATTACCACTCGACGGGACAGAATACCACACCCAGAAGGTGTGTGGGTTACACTAGTATTGGAGACAAGATGAGTGAGGTAATATATTTTATTCAACCAGCTTCTGTTGTGAGAGATACAAGCTTTTAAGCTGACACAAAACTCTTCTTCAGGTCTGGGAACTGTACAAAGAGAGAATGTCTACAATGCAATTAGACACGCATGGCTGGCCCTTATCAGCTGACTCAGGCTCTTTGGGCTTGAGCTAAGGGTCTATTTAATTGGGGTGTAGACATCTGTGGATGGGCTGGAGCCTGGCTCTAGGACCCTGCAAGGTGGGAGAATATAAGAGATTGGGCTGCAGCCCAAACCCAAACTACACCACAATTAAACAGCTACTTAGGCTATGTCTACACAAGAGACCTTACAGCAGTACATCTGCTCTATGCTGCTCTCTTGAGAGCACAGAGCTCTCCTGTCAACATAATTAAACCGTCTTCAACAAATGGCGGTGCGTATGTCGGCGGGAGGAGCTCTCTTGCTGACACAGCGCTGTGCACACTACCACTTAGGTTGGAGAAACTTGCAGCTCAGGGGCATTTTTTTCCCCACATCCCTGAGCAACATCAGTTTTGCCAAGATAAGTGGTACTGTAGATAGGGCCCTAGCCTGAGTCAGCTGGCTCAGGTCAGCAGTGGGTGTCTGTCTGCAGCGTAGACATGTGTCACAACTAAATACAAGGTGGAACAGATTGTTTAGCATAAGCAGTTAAAACATATTTCATGGGATTATTCAAGGTGAAGTGCCCAGTAGGGGGAAAGCTGGGGTGGGTGTTAATGGGTTATAGATCAGGGGTGAGTAAAATATGGCCTGCAGGCCAGATCTGGCCCATGTAACATTTCTGTCCAGCCTGCCAGGCTCTTTGGCTGCCACCTCGCGATCTCCGGGCCGCTAAAAGTCCTACAGTGCAGTGGGGTGCTCAGGCAGTCTGCTTGCCTGCAGTGGCCCCATGCCATTCTTGGAAGTTGCCGGCTGCTGTTGGCATGCCTCGGCGTGCCCCTAGCGGCGGGGGTGGGGTGGGGTGGGGTGGATGGGGAGCTGGAGGTGTCTCCGCATGCTGCCCCAACCCCTCACACCATCCTCATAGCTCCCATCGGCTGGAAACTGGCCAATGAGAGCTGCAGGGGGTGGTGCCTGCAGGCATGGCCAGTGCATAGAGACCCGCTGCCTTCCTCCTCCCAAGGGGCAAGCAGAGATGTGCCAGCAGCAGCTGGCTGCAGCTGCTTCCAGGAGCAGTATGAGACCACAGCACGCAGCCTGCCTGAGCCCTGCTGGAACCCTGGCCAGGAGCTGCCTGTGGTAAGCACCTCCCAGTCATACCCTACACCTCGCACCGCCTCCCGCACCCCTAGCTCCTGCCCCAGATCAGAACTCCTCTTGCACCTAAACTCCCTCTCAAACCCTGCCCCTCCTCCTGCACCCCAATCCCTTGCCCCCAACTGGTGCCCCCTCCTGCACCAAATTCCCTCCCAGAGACCCTCCCCCGCATCCCAACACTCTGCACCAGTTCGGAGCTCCCTCCTGCCCTCAAATTCCCTCCCAGACCCCGCACTCCTTCCATTAATATAGTAGAAATGTGTGGGCTGTGACGACTTATCAAAATTTGTTGAGTGGCCCTCCAGCAAAAATTATTGCCCACTCCTGTTATAGATTGTTGTAATAAGTCATAAATCCAGTGTCTCTATTCAGTCCATGATTTTTAGTGTCTAGCAAAGTTATGAATTTAAGCTCCCAGGCTGGTCTTTTAGAGGTGCTGTGCGAGCTTCTTTGAGGATAGGGACTGAGAGATCTGATATAGAGTGATCTCTTTGTGAAAACTGGTCATCCACAAGGGATATAGTGTTTTTGTCATTTTTCTGTGAGAGTTCATTCAAGAGCATAGTGACTGTCTGGGTCTTACCCACATAGTTGCTATTGGTGCATTTAGTGCATTGTGAGGTATACCACATGTTGTGATTAGCATGTATAAGATACATGGATCTTGAAATGTATGTTGTGGTGGTGTTTATCAACTCCCCCTACCCCTAGCTTTTTTCCCCCCTCCTTTCTTCTGGAGAGGTGTTCACTGGACACTTCACCTTGAATGGTCTCTTGAAATATATGTTAACTACTTATGCTAAACAACCTATTCCACTTTATATTTAGCTGTGACACTGAGAACATTTCCTAGGACAGAAGAGCTGTGTAAGCTTGAAAATTTGTCTCTTTCACCAATAGAAGTTGGTTCAATAAAAGATATTTCCTCACCCAACTTCTCTCTTTAATATCCTGGGACCAACATGGCTACAACAACATTGTATACAGCTAATATTAAGTTAGTCCCATAGTTAAGTACATTTGGCATTCAGGTACTACCGCTACGAGAGAGGTACAAGAACCTATGCAGAATAGAGTAGATTTTTATGTTTCCATAAATGAATCTGGATTACCTAATTTATCATCACTTTCAAACTCATCACTTTTTGAACCTAATATCAAGATTTACACACACTACCACCTCATTAAATTTAAACTACAATTTTATTTTGTTAATTAAAACATCATGAATGTTAAATTTAGAAAGCAAGACCTGCACACTACTTGCAAATAAAGACAAGGGAATATATAAAATAAATGCAAAATAACCTTTTGATATTGCTATGCATTTATTTCACAAGAATTTACTCTTATTTCCCTGTGCTAAACAGCAAGTGACTCAACATTTGGAAACACACAGGTAACTCATCCTTGAAAAAGGACATAGCATTTTCTCCCCATCCTCCTAAAAAAGTTTGTAGTATTTTTACCTTTTTCTTTTGTTCTTCTGTGGCTTTAATGATTCCTGGGTCTGATTTCCAGGATTTTCCAAAATTGTAGAAAAGTGCAACACTATTGGCAAGGAATGGAAGATGTATAAAGAGAAAACTGAGATGTGTTTAAAGTCAAGGAATCTAAAGAAGTTCAAAATGAAAAAAATTACAGAAAGACCAAACTGGGCTGAATTATTAACATCTGTCAACTTGAAATAAGATGACCAAGAATCACTTTGTTCTAAAAAGTTGCCAGAATCAATGATACTTAAAATAAGCAGAAAATATTGTGTCTTAAGGACTTCTATTGTACTCTATATTCTGTAGAAATTCTCTTAAGGCAGTTTGATTGCCTAACTCTTTATAATTATTTACATTGTGTTAAAATAGGAATTCTCATAATTCAGTTATTCCTATCTGTTCATTGTTGTTTTTAATTTAAATTCCATATAGTATTATCTCCTTAAAGTATTTCCTGATTTCACAGTAAATATCCAGAAGTTCTATTTATAAGATGCTCATTTGACTGCTTATGTCTTCACTGTCTTAAAATTCCAGTTAAATCACCCAAAGGAATGCTTTTAATCATATAAGGGATTGTCTAACAGAGAATGATGTTAGATGGCAGTAATCCCTCAACCTATGCTCATTTCCAAGATACTCAACTCAGAGTTTATACACTCATTTGAAAGCTCTCTCAGTGTAAAGCAAATAACTGAAAAAGTAAAATTATTGGGTTTTTTGGGAGCTATTTGAAATATGATCCTCTTATAAGCGAAAACTCATATTTCGGACCAATGAAAGCCATTTAAAAATATATAATCTAATACCTATAAAATAAGAATTCTTAGTATTCCTGAAAGTGTTTATAAATTCAAGAGCAATATAAATACAAGGAATGACCACTAGTTTAACATTTTTTCCTATGCTAGGATATACACAGCTTTATAGTGGTTTAAATCATCGAATTAATAGATTTCCTAGTAATAGCCAATAATGAGCATGAAGTACAGCACTTCTGAGGGACCCAAAAATCTGGCATGTTAGTGTACCAATCCTACTAACATGTACGTAAGTAAAGTCACTGACTTCAGTAGTCATTGGGACTACCCAAGTGAGTAAAGTTTGCTATTTATGTACATTTTTGCAGCATCAAACCCTGAATATAGATTGATAACTATAGTGTTTTACATGGCTGTATATACTAAAATTGGCATCTGAATATTTTATATTACATTGATAATCTATAACATTTTATGTAACTAATTTTATGGAAAACTGAGTTTCATTTGTTGTTGTTTTTAATGGCATGGAAAATGAGATTTTGCAACTGCACAGTGTATAGTGAATTATGAATGCTGAGCCAGACACTGATATTTCAGAAGATAATCAGCAAACAAGTAGCATTATCTAAAACATTCTACATCAATATACAGACAAAAATATTCAAAATAAAAACATGAAAAAATGATATAAGGTCCAATTCTCATTTATCCTATGATGCCTTTACACCATGCTGGTAGTGTACAGGGGCCTTAGAGTGTAAATGTAATTAAGGCCTCTTTACACTGCTGGACATGCTAAACTGCCATGTCTAACAGTCTAACACTGCAATAGCAGGCTGAAGTGTGCTAGCTTGAATCTAGCAACACAGCTAAAAAACAGCTGTCAAGAGGTGGTGGCATGGGCTGTACAGGTCTGCCAGAACCCTGGGCACGTACTTATGTTGCCTGCAATGGAGGCCAGGCTCTGTGTCTTCACTGCTATTTTTAGCTATACTAGTTAGATTAAAGACAGGGTGGGTATGCCTATCTGAGCTGCAATCACAGTTTTGATGGCAGTGTAGATGTACCCTGAGAATCAACCTCACAGTATTTAAACAATTGTTTGCCGAAATGAAGTATATTTGATAAATTCTGTATGTTTTGTATCCTATCGTACCCTAAAAAAAGTCCTTGCTCTGATTCCGTTCTCTGAAGGAAGAAACTAGTTGTAGATTTGAACTGTAACTGAAAATGTCTGATAAGCTAATTTTAATTTTTAATAATGTGCTCTATACAGTAGCCTCTTAGCATGTTAGCTCACTATAAAGACTTATTAAGCTTGACTATAACGAGCTCTTTTCAGTAAATTATAACTCATGTACCCCCATATACATCATAACTTACTATATGCCCTGCTACATTTGATCTCTACTGATTAAAAGTTGAGTTTAATCTTTTTTTTTAATAACTCAATTTCTTGCTAAATGCATTTTTTGAAATTAGCTCCTGCCAAAAATAAGTTCATTTTATTTATACAGCTTTAAGGGTTTACATTTTCTCTAAAATACTTACTATTTTCACTGATATTTGTGTCACGACAATAAAAAAAGCAGAAAAATATGTGAAACATCTTCTATTTAAAATCCTTTAAACAGACATCTGCTATGAACAATAAGGTACAATTGAAAAAAATTACATAAATCACTCCAAATTACTAAACGTCATGTCTGGACTGCTAAAAAGAAATAGGCAGGACGACAATTTATTTTCTGTCCAGTAAAATGGTTTTATAACCTTCAGTTTGTGGCCTTACTTTTAATCCACTGTATTAAATCTACTGCATAAAATTTGGACAATATGTTCCTATGACCAAAAAACTGCTCATGCACCCAGGCCCCACAGGTAGTAACCCAGAGACTTTTTTCTGCATGTTCCTCTCACCCTTCACTCACACAGACTGTATGGACAGAATTTAAGGATACGTCTACACTACAAAATTATGTCAACCTAAGTTACGGCAACATACAACCACCACAGTAATTAAATTGCTTGGGCATGTCCTCACTATGCTCCTTGGGTCGTGGTGTGCATCCTCACCAGGAGCACTTGCACCAATTTAACTGTCAGTGTTTGGCATTGTGGGACAGCTTCTGAAAGGCATCAACAGTTGATGTAAGCAATGCAGTATCTACACTGACACTGCATCGACCTAACTATATCAACACTGACTCTATGCCTCTTGCGGAAGTGGAGTTAAGTCAGTGTAGTGGGCAAGTTACATCAGTGGGAGCAACATTTTAATGTAGACGCTTACAGAATTAAGTTGACGTTAAGTTGCCTTATCTCAACCTAACTCTGTAGTATAGACCAGGCCTAAGAGTCTCCAGATAAAATGGCAAAATTCAGCCCCTCCCTTGCTATCTTTTATTAGTAGAACTCCCGAAGATAAGTGCAGCATTGATAGGGAAACCATCCTCAGGAAGACAGAAAATTGGCCACGTGCATACTGAAACTGAAAGGAAGGCTGAATGGGAAAGAAAGATTATGGATGAATGATAAGAGGGTGGGAGTGGGTCAAATCTCAGCAGAGAATTTCAGGAAAATGAAAACAAGGGGCAAAGAAGTGAGGTGAACGAACAAGAATCCAAGTGAGGGAAGGTTGCGCTGACAGAGGGAATTCAGAAGCCTTATGAGGAAAAGGGCAGGCACACCCTAGCCAGTAGAGTAACTTGCTTCAAGGAAAACCTATGGCAACTTACAGAGCTTTTACGGACACCAGCAGTGTATGTGGAAAAACACATGAAGCTTTAAAACATTTACAGTATAGGTGACATTCTACCTGGAGGCAAAGCACTAATGGCTGGAGTGGGATGAAAATAAACTATTCATCCAAAAAATTATCAGAAAATGCAGTTTCAGGTCTACAAACTATTGGTGAATTCAAGTCAAGTTCATGGACTAATTTTGATGGAAACAAAAAAATGCTTTGTTAATGTCAAAATGAAACTTTTTGCTTGGACTTTTAGACTGACATTTTCACAACAGCAAGCAAAGGTTTCACAAAGATGGCGTCTTTCCCCCCCAAAGTGTTAACCCAGCGGTTAACATGCTCTTCTGGGAGGTGGGGAGACTCAGGTTCAAGTCCACACACTAACTTATAAGTAAAAAGAATTGAAACTTGGGATTCTCACATCACTGGAGTATCAAAGCTACTGTGCCAAGGGATATTGTGAGATGGGGCTTTTTCACTCTCCCCTCTGGAAGCTGTTTTACTTTTTTTTTTAAAAGGACCTTATAAGGGAGGCCCCATCCACCTCTTCCCCGCTGCCACTTTTGTTTGCTTGTTTTCGTCAAAACGCATGAAAGTCTAAATGAATTTTTCAGGTTAAAAGTAAACATTTCCTTTTGGGGTTATCAGAATGTTTTGTGTTGAAATTTTTCATTTCACTAATATTAAAACATTGTGATTAATTTGTTTTTTAATTTCTACACACTGAAAAATTTAAACAACTGTTTTTGGATCAAGCTGAAACTATTTTATTTATTTTACAAAACTCCCAGTGAACTCACAACTCCATTATCTGCCCAACTCCAGTTGTGTCCTAACATCTTTTCAGTCCTAACATTTTCCTCACTCAGACCCAAGTAGAGAGAGGTACACACCTGTATACATGGCTGCAAAGCTGAAGAATAATGTTGGCAGTAATTCCCCCTCTGCAGATTTCACACTCGGCAACTTTCTATGCAGTAAAGGGTTCCAGAAATATTTAGGTCTTAATCCTAAAGCAAAATACTAAAATGAACTTAACCACGACACTTCCCGGTTTTCATTGTGTGAGACAAGAGTGCAAAAATCCATGACCCGTTTATTACCCTTCTACAAAGTAACACCTTTCACTGTAATTATCAGAGCAGTTTGAGCAATAATGACTGTCCCATTAAAGTGACAAAATGCATAAAAGGTGATGTGAATATTTGGTTAGCTAAGTTTGATCCAAAACTGCAACCTATCTAGTGGCTTCAATTACATACAAATTGCTGTTAATTTACAACTACACCTCTACCCTGATATAATGTGACCCAATATAACATGAATTCAGATATAACGTGGTAAAGCAGCGCTCCAGGGAGGCGGAGCTGCACATTCCAGCGGATCAAAGCAAGTTTGATATAACACGGTTTCACCTATAATGTGGTAAGATTTTTTGGCTCCCGAGGACAGCGTTATATCGGGGTAGAGGTGTACATATCAAGCAAAATATTGGTTGGAACCAAAGCTATAAATTGATAAGGGGGGCGAGCAAGAGAGTGTGTGTATGTATATATACACAGACATATCAGGACACTCCCCCAGAGCATTCTGAACAAATCTATTTACTCAATAGGTCTCAAAGCTACACCTCCACAACTAGTAGCCTCTTTGTCTTTCTGAATGTAAGTCTTCCTTTGTTCTCTTCTTGTATTTGTCTCTATATTTTTGACTGTATGTACATATGATGCCTTCATTCTGTAAAGTTTTATTTTAAAAAAGTATGATCATCTTCTCTGTTCAGCTATCAGCATTAACTGGCCAACTAGTAGAAATTTGGGGAGGGATTTTCAAAAGCATCTAAGGGAGCTAGGGGCTTAACTCCCTTTGAAAGTGAACGGAAGTTGGTGTCTAACTCCCTTAGCTGCTTTTCAAAATCCCATATTTGGTCATTATAACATGAGAGGATATCAAAGGTGCAGAAAGGCATAAAACTGACATAGTCAGTTTTTAATTGAACTAGTGATTGCCATTGATTTTTTTTTTTTATTTACCAGTAAAAATTGGACTAGAAAGGCAGGTCTGCTGTATAAACAAAAGGGTTTTTCAAGAAGCATTTCTTGAAATCGACTTCATATTGTTCCTAAATATTTCAGAATGGTGAAGCCAGGCCAACTGTTGTCGTAGGGTGCAAGCATAAAGCGTAAGATCAATATATGGTGGAAAATGAAACCTATCTGTTGTTCAGAAGCCAGATAGCATCATGTTCAATTTTTGGCAAATAAGTGCCCAAATGCAGAACCCTTAGACACTGAAGATGAACTAAACCATCTCAGATTTGTTTTCCTCTCCTTACAGGTTTTCTTTGGTTTTCCTTTAGTTGTTTACTTGTTAGATCTTCACTTGGGAATTACATGCTGATTAATAACGTTCACTGGCAAATAAAAGTGGTAAACACAAGAAACTAGATAGAATTATATTGATTTTTAAAAAATCAATGTTGCAGATCATTAACAGTCATTTTGACATTTAAAGGTAAGTGCCCATAAGCCTTTGCAACAACCTCATTGTATTCAAAAGAGACACGGTGAAAACAAAGGTACTATTAGTGTTCTTTCATTGGGGATGACAGTGTTTTGTGATAAGCTAGTTGAGAGACTGAGTTCTGTAAGCTGTCATACTTTAATTGATAATTTTAAGTTAGAAGTCATTGTAATAAGATGCCAAATTCATCCTAGCTCTTCTGGCAAATTGCCCTGTAGCTTTATTGAAAAAAAGAAATTACATGCCTGCTTTATTTTTGTAGCATAAGACATAGAACTGTGGTCAGAGTAAGAATCTTTATATTTTTACAGCTTTACCTGATTACTTAGTGCAGAGCACAGTACTTCTTTATTCTCTGTAGTGTGGGTAAAGTGACATCTGATGAAATTCCTCGTTGTGGCAGTTTTCATTAAATGAATCTGGCAAGTTATTTTACTCAAAAATACTTCCAAAAGGATTCATTACATAGCAATGTCCTCCTTTATGGGGACCTTCAATGCAATAATATTAAGTAAAAATAAAACTTTGCACTTCCATATTGCCTTCTAAGGATCTTAAAATCTGTTTAGTTTCATTATCTGTTCTATTTTAAATTTAAGTTCATTGCTGGAAGTGTTATAAAGTAATATTTAATATTCCAGATATGATTTATAAGCACTCTTATTTATATAGATAGCAATTCAGTATATACAATTCAATGTCCAGTTAAAGTAATACTTCCTACTTCAGAAGCCAAGTGAGTCAAGTAAGAGGACAGAAACTGGATATCATGACAAATATTAAAAAACTTTAAGATTAAAAGCTGATTTTCTGCAATTTCAAAGCAGTCACATGAAAAGTGAAGCAATTTAGCTAAACCACTAGGTTTCACACTTTAGGCTTTCTGTTGTATCTTAAACTGTTAAAACTGATTGGTTTGTTACAATCTCTGTCTGATGTGGCTCTAAGTGATGGGAGTGATCACACCATGCAAACAAAATCTGTGTTTATTTTTGTGGGAATGAACTAAAATAATTAAAAAAAAATTTACCTGAAAGTACATTATTATAGTAATATGTGATACAGCAGGGTCCCCAGTATACATTGGGCTTGTGTTCTTGAGAAGCGTGAGGGATACCAAAACGACATATACCACGGACCCACTGGTAGAGCAGTGGCATAGGCAGGAGGGGACACTTGGGTGAGCAGCAGAGAGGTAGGAGTGATCTGGCCAGGGGTTCCCGGAAAAATGTGTCCCTGCACCACCACCCACTCCGCCCCTGCCCGGTGCTCGGGGCTTGCCCCACTCCGCCAGGTACTCCTACCAAGAGGGGAGCAGAGTCAAGGTGTGGGGGCTTGCTCTGCTCTGGCACTCCAGCCAGGGTGCAGAGGTCAGGGGCTTTGAAGCCTCTGTAACCTGACCCCACTCCCTGGCAGGAGAGCCGGATGAGTGGAGTGGGTCAATCCCTCAACCCCGCTCCACGACTGGAGTGCCAGAGCTAGGCAAGCCCCGGTGCCCTGACCACATTCTCCAGCTGGAGCACTGGGTGGGGGGTGTGGGGCAAGCGCTGGGGCGGGAGCAGAGCCTGGACTGGGGAGGGGTGGGCCTGGATGTTAAGTGGGTGGGCTGCGGCCCACCTGTGGTTACACATAGCTGTCACTCATCAATAGGAGAACGTGTTCTGATTCACGTCGTTCCCAATCCGCATATCCGTCGCTTGAAACTTACAGTACTGCAAACGACGGATATGCGGATTGGGACAGATGTGTATCGGAACACGCTCCTCTATTGAGGAGCAATGGATATGCGAAACGGATAAGGGGGAGACGTATATCCCCCCGTAGTAATGGCTCCATGTGTCCCACTGTGTTTACAAGTGGAATTTCATGCCATATCTGTTGTAAAAATACAGGACATACAGTAGCGTATGAATAATAAAGCTGTTTGTGCAATCTCTTCTCAAATACAGCTGAGCAAGAGGTTTGCAAATAATCCCTAACAAATGTCAGAATGCTCTTTTATAGTAATATTTTTCCAGGATATCTGCATTTCATATACTAAAGATTCACAGTATCATTTTTCTGTTTAGCCATAGCATGCAACTGATTTTAAATATTTTCTAGCCTCTCTTTTATACAAAGCAAGATTTATAACTTAAAGCAGCTTACAGAATGTGAGCCAAGTTAATTCCAGGCCAAAAGAAGTTTGTAGTTAAATTTCTCCACTGATATGAAAAGGCATTCCCGTTTGTATATTTTAACCTGACAAAGAAAGGGAGCTGAAATTTCTTTTTAAATTGATAGATTTTGAAGGGGAAAGGGGAACAAAGATACTGCATGCAACACATTATTTCATAAAGGTGATTTTTTAGTAACAGTGCTGAATGCAAAGTAGTTCATTATGCTTTTCAGATACAAATCAAAGAGCCTTCTATAGCTTTACAGAATGTGCATTGTGCTTAAAATTTTTACTGTGTATCCTCCATTCTTTTCCATACTGTATCTGGAAATAATAGTCATCAAATTGCAAAAAGCAACATTATCCAGCTGATCTGTATTCATTGTTTTAAAGAGGATCTGATTTACACGTCTGCTTCCATTTTCACAACAAAGCCACATAATACTACAGCCAGTTACTTAGTACAATAATCAGATAAAATAGACTTGAAATTCTCTCTCTCTTGAGTTGCACAAACATTTTCTATTTGGTTCACACTGTTTTATGTTGTATAGTTCATCCATTGCAGATTCTCAGTATGTTCTGAGGTAAAATAATTTGCCAAAAACAGTCTAATATCCAGCATTCATTCTTCTCTCTACTTTTTATAGTAGATGTTTAATTTTTACACTTAAAGATGAGGAGGTTACTTATATGTAATTGGAGGTTCTTCGAGATGCGTGGTCCTTCTCTGTATTCCACTGAAGCTTTACGGATGTGCACCGTGCATCCAGAGCTGGAGATTTTTCTTGTCGTAGTGTCCATTGATCCGCACATGTGTCCTTGGCTCACCTCATGTTTCCGTCCAAGGTGATAAAAGCTGGGGCAGACTGACCGTAGCTCCAGTTCCTTCTGCACCGCAAATCCAACAGATCCACAGCAGAGGGGAAGGAGGGTGAGAAGTGGTATATAGATAAGGACTACACATGTCGAAGAACCTCCAGCTACAGGTACGTAACCTCCTCTTCTTCTTCGAGTGATGGCCCCTAATGTATTCCACTGAGGGTGATTAACAAGCAGTATCTAAGTCGGAAGAGGGTGCAAGGATGAGAATGGTTGAGTGGAGGACAGGCGTGCTGAATAAGGCATCTGTTGCAGAGTCCTGCACCAAGGCACAATGTGTGGCAAAGGTATGTACTGAACTCCATGTGGCCACTCTACATATATCCTGAAGCAGCATGTAACGGAGGACAGCCATGGTCGAAGCAGTAGATGCAGTATTGATCTTGCTCACTGACCGAGAAGGAATGTGGGCAGGAGGCACAGATTTTAAATCCTGGGTTTTTGGCATAGTCCAGTACCCGCACGTGGGTACGGTAGTGGAGCAAGAAGGAGTATTCACTGGGATCCCCAACAGGGCCAGCAGGATGGATCTGGAGGGTGCTGAGGAGGGCCTCATGGTGCAGGAAACCACTGGCTCTGCAGCAGCTGGAGTGGAGGATACTGCCATGATGTAGAAGGATTCCATTGGTACTCAAAGTGGCAGGAAAAGATGAGTGGTCCCTCGACTTTCAATCAAGTCTTCCAAGTATGAAAACTCGGAGACTGGTTCACTGGTGAAATCGGCAGAGTTGTGTACACTATCAAGGGAGGAGTGGTGAGCAGTGGCTCAAATGTGGCACATTTGGCACCAGAGATAATGTCTTCCTGTAAGTAGAGGGACCCAGAAGGTGTGAAGACCTTGGCTTTCCCAGGGCAAACACTTATTGGAGCTCTGGCACTTTTCCCAACCTCCCCAGAGTAAAGTCTCCGGAACTGGAGCAACAGTCCTACCCAGTGCGGATGATTCTCTGGCTCTGAGAGATGCTGATGTTGACTATGTGTGCGGGTTTGCACTTGATACCACTGGATCCATTGATTTATGTGGCTCCTTTTTGTGCTTGTGTGCTTTAGTGCAGTCCGTCCCCATGACTGGAACTCATGGAAGGAGTCTTTCCCTTTTTAGGCATAGAGGAAGACTTATAACCTTACCTCACGACTAGGGCCTGGCACAGAGATCACAATGGTGGTACTGCCAGTGCCTGCCTCGGATTTTGGAATCAGAGGTGCACTCCTGGTATGGGGGAAGGAAGGGGTGTTGCTTGGCCAGGGTCTGAATGAGGTCTCATAGTGACTTCCATGAGGTGCTTCCACAGCTGAGAGCCTGGCATTCTCAGATATGACTTGGAAAGGACTGGCAGATACTGCACGTGGATGAAATGTGGGCTTCTCCCAAGCAGTAGAGGCATCTTCCTTGTTAAAACTCTCCAAAAAAGGAGCACCAATCCTGCTCTACTAAAGATCACTATAAAAACAATAAAAATGGTAAAAAAAAATGTAAAACTAATTATGAACAACTGTATATTTTTTAAGTGCCTCACATGTAAGAGGACACTAATAGTTCCAACCCAGATGATGCGACGGTGAGGAGGAACTGGAGATGCAGTTGATCCGCCTTGCCCTTTATCACCTTGGATGAAACCATGAGGTGAGCCAAGGGTACATGCACAGACTAACAGACACTAACGCTTAAAAAATCTCTAGCTCTGAATGAGTGATGCAGATGTGTAAAATCCTTAGTGGAATACAATAGAGACCCTAACTGAAGGAAGAATTTAATGTTATATATCTTTGACTGATTATGTTAGACAATATTTTAACACTTTTAAAACAAGATTCTCAGAGATTTTAGGCACAGTGGCACTCAAAATGTACGCTTACATCCTAAGAGACATGAAAGACTCAAAAAGAAAAACAAAATTTGCAACACTGCTTTTTAACCTCAAAGTTTGGCTTAAATAATATCTAGGAATAACAGATCATTCTTTAAGCACGAAAAAACAGTGGCAATCAAAGGTATATCAGTGACTGCAGTAATATTAGATTGTCCAGCCAGTATCTTTCATAAGCATTACATTCACTTAAAAATACTTAAAACTGAAAGCATTAAGTAAAAATTAAACAGTTGTTAATAAAATGTGTTTGTTGATTCTTTGGTCAAATGATAAAATATTATTAAAATGTGCAACCCAGAGAAAGTAGAACAGAAGTTTTACTCGATTAATATGGTAAAGTGAATTTTTGACAAAATCTGACTCAATTTCTACTTTCTTTCTGAACATGGTACGTTTATCTAGGCAGATCTAGTTATACATTCTGTCCAGTGGCTAATATTTATAAAGATGTGATGTTGGCAAATCCCAGCAATTCTAATTATGTTCACAGAATGTATTTTGTTTAGTTTCATCAGCTGTATGTAATATTTTATTTAACATATTTTTGAAGTCCATATAAAATGGAACTTGCAAACTAGTTAGGGATAGCTAGTTATGGCTGAACTGCCTGTAAAAATGATACCAGAAGTGATAAATATGAGTGACTAGGGAAAATGAAGTTATCTATTTATCCTAGGAAAAGCATATATGCTACTTAAGTTTAAAGACTATAGATCATGGTGAGTTCACGTAATTATAATCTTTTTGGCAACGTATGGCCTTGACATGTCTATGCAACCACTTGAATTTCTCTGCTAAAGAAATGAAGGAAAAAAAAACCTCAAAAACCCCCAGAAAAAGTTTGGATAGACATTTTCAAGGAAAAAGTTTGAGGAAAACATTGTTACTGGCACTAAGCAACAATGTAATTTTAAAGCAGTACAAAAATAACCATTAAGATTTTGGATTACTATGGTATAGTAAAGTTCGATTTTAACAAAACCAATTAAGCATTAAGAATTTTACATGGTTGTAGCTATTTTTAAATTACAATTCATTCTTTACTTTTGAGGTCATATTTAGAATTCAGCAGTGATGTTAAACAGATACAAATCACTAAAATGAAAAGGTTATACTACTGAAAACAAGAAAAAGGATATCATTCCAAAACCAGAAAAACCATGTCACATACATCCAGAATTTAGTTGCCAGGTATATTCCAAGAGGCAGTGCACTATGCATTGAGTGATCAAAGAATGATCTGTAAAACAACAGAAGTGATGTCATCACACAGTATGTTCTTTCATATGTCATTTAAATTCAGTATCAGTACACATGAAAAACCTCCTTTTATGTACCACATTAAATAACAATTATATCTCCATATACTGTTAGTAACAGATTTTGCTTCTGGAGGTCTTCAGAGCCTGTAGAAGTCCCATTTTTCAAGTCACCCTGATGCAGAAGGTTGGATGAGAGGCAGTTAATGTCACTCCTCGATGGTCAAAGTGGCAACTACGATGTAATATAAGACACAAGGGAAGCAGGGCTGATATGAATCTTTAATCAAACATAACGTTAACGTTTTATGCTATCCCTAGGTCAATACATAAACTCTTACAAAACCAATTTTAAACCGAGTCTAAAATAAGATGTTAACAGTTGGACTCAATCTGCAGAGTAAATCTTGACTCAAATGACTGGTCCCCATTGTCCTCAATGTTTATAGACATCATATCATTTCCTATTCATAAATTCCAAGACCAGAATAGACCACTGTGATAATTTAGTCTGACCTTCTACATAACAGAGGTCATAGAACTTCTCCAAAATAATTTTGGGGCATATCTTTTAGAAAAACATCCAATCTTGATTTAAAAAATTGCCAGTGACGGAGAATCCACGACAATCCTTAAATTGTTCCAATGGTTAATTATCCACACTGTTCAAAAATTATGCCTTATTTCCAATCTGAAGTTCCAGCTATTGGATTGTGCTATATCTTTCTCTACTAGATACAAGCGCTCATTATCAAATATTTTTTCCCCATGTAGGTATTGATAGACTATGACCAAGTCACCTCTTAATCTTCTCACTGTTAAACTAAACAGATAAAGCTCTTGGAATCTATTACTATAAGACATGTTTTCTAATTCTTTAATCATTCTCATGCCTCCTCTCTCAACCCTCTCCAATTTATCAACATCCTCCTTGAATTGTGGGTACCAGAATTGGACACAATATTCCAGCAGGTGTCCCACCAATGACAAATACAAAGGTAAAATAACCTCTGCTCCTACTTGAGATTCCCGTTTATGGATGCAAGGATTGGATGTGAGCTCATGTTCAACTGATTATCCACCACAAACCCCTAATCTTTTTCAGAATCACTGATTTCAAGGAGGGAGTCCCCTATCATGTAAGTATGGCCTGTATTCTTTGTTTCTAGAGAGAGATATTTACATTTAGACATATTAAAAAACACATTGTTTGCTTGTGCCCATCTTACCAATGACCTGTTTTCATTATTTACCACTCCCTGTAGCAGGGTGGTCCCCTGCTCCTGCCCTTCGGGGCTTGGAACAGCCCTGGGAGAGGGCTGCGGCTGGGAAGGAAAGCCTGGGCTGATTGGAGAAAGCAGGCTCAGCTGTGGCCATGCCCCAGTCTGGCCCAGCTGGCCCCTATAAGAGGCAGTGAGCCAGGAGCCCAGAGAGCCTCTCTCTGCCTATAGAGGGAGAAGGGCCTGGCTGCAGGGAGCTAGACACAGGATGAAGCAGGGCTGAGGAAAGGCAGAGGAGTTGGGGTGCTCCTGCCTGGAAAGCACCAGGCTGCGGCCTAGCATAAGGCCAAGAGGTACTGGAGGTTGAAGGGGGCAGCCTAGGGGTAGGCAAAGGCAGCAGGTCCAAACCCCTTTGCCTGTGATGAGTGGCTGATACCGCAGTCTTCCCCAGTGAACGGGGGCTAGATGGAGACTGGGCAGTAGCCAAAAACTGAGGCAAAGTGGGGATAGTGGGTTGGGGTTCCCCAGGGAGGGGAGACCCAGATTGGTGGGATACTGCCAGGGGGCAGCACCCCAGTTAAAAGGGCACCGGGGTCCAGGGAGAGACACGGGGGCCAAGAGGACAAGCGGATCACCAGTCTGCAGAGGGCGCTCCAGAGCTAGAACAAGCTAATTCCCAAAACAGACCAGCAGGAGGCACCCAAGGGTGAGTCTGCGCGTCTACACTCCCACAATTTTTGTGTCATCTGCAAACTTTAACAGTGATGATTTCATGTTTTCTTCTAGGTCACTGCTAAAAATGTTAAACAACATATGGCCAAAAACTGATCCCCGTGGGACCCCACTAGAAAACATACCCGCTCCATGATGATTCCCCATTTACAATTATATTTTGAGACTTATGAGTTAGCCACCTGAATTTTATAAATTACACGTGTAATCAGTGATTAGGCTCTTCACTTTTTACCATATAAACATCAATTAAAAAAAATAAAGAGGTATTCAGTCTTCTGTATAATCAACAGAAATCTTTGACAATTATTTTGAAGTTGCTCACACAAATGTCATGTTGCCTTAATCAGTGACTCAAAATATTTTTAGTAGGATAACATGCTTAGATAATACAATACTTCATATGACACTAACACACCATTTTAGAACTGCTGATGAAATGGAGAAGTCTTAACAAATGTATACTCTAAAGCCACATGCTGACAGCAGTTAGAAATCATTGCTAAAGAGCTCACTCAGCAATATTTACATTACAGTTATTTTAACAGTTTGAAGTGAATTCTTAGCCAAGAGCATGAATAGCAGTTGTGAATTACATTTACACAAGAGATTCCAATGTCAGAGGTATTCAAGAAACCCATATATCTAAAAAAGGAAACATATATGCCCTGTTTTCCTCAGTCTATAGTTATAACAAAAACGTCTGTTTTCTTCTCTCTCTTGCTTTTCTCTCATTACAACTTCAGGCAGAGCTTCTTAACGGAAATATTATCAGAAGGAAAACAGTTAAGTCAGTTTTCCATTTCATTTAATTCACTTATTTCTATGACAGGAAGCTAGTTCTTCAATTAAGCCAAAAAGAAATTTAAACACTGCACATAAACCAGCTAATTCTCAAGAGCTGTCCTGAGTTCCAGTTAAGAATATCTATGAAAACATTTACTATTGGAAAACAATCTCAACTATACATATTGTGACAGGGTCAGGCCAGATGGCTACAAGAGAGTGGTCGAAGGTAGATACCTTAGTTCCAGGTTAAACAGGTCCCTTGTTCCTGGCAGGGACTATTCCAGAACACTCAGGAATTTTCTAGAACTAATTAAGGCAGGCTAACTAGGACAACTGTAGTCAATTGGGAACCTGCTAGAATTAATTAAAGCTAATCAGGACACCTGGTTTAAAAAGGCTCTCACTCCAGTTACTGAGGTGCGTAAGGAGCTGGGAGTGAGAGGACATGCTCCTCGAGGACTGAGGAGTACAATCGTTAACAGACATCAGGAGGAAGGTCCTGTAGTGAGGAAAAAGAAGGTGTTGGGAGGAGGCCATGGGGAAGTAGCCCAGGAAGTTGTAGCTGTTGTGCAGCTGTTCCAGAAGACAGCTGCAGTCCACAGGGCTCTGGGCTGGAACCCAAGGTAGAGGGCGGGCCTGGGTTCCCCCCAAACCTCCCAACTCCTGATCCAACACAGAGGTTCCACCAGAGGGGAAGGTCTCTGGACTGTTCCTCGACCCACATGGTGGATCAGCAGAAACTGCTGGGATTCTTCTTATTCTTTTTCCTCATACTGGCCAGTGATGAGGTTATCTAAGAGAACAGCAGGTTTGAGCCACAAAAGTGGGCAAACTGAGGGCTACTGTGAATCTCTGAGGCAAGCAAAATTCGCCAATAAGTGCAGGACTCACCAAGGTAGAGGAGGAACTTTATCACAATATAAAATGACGGAGTCTAAATTAGCTGTTACCACTCAAGAAAGAGAGCTTGGAGTCACTGTGGATGATTCTCTGAAAACATCCTCTGAATGTGCAGCGGCAGTCAAAAAAGCTAACAGAATGTTGGGAATCATTAAGAAAGGGATAGCTAGTAAGACCAAAAATATCATATTGCCTCTATATAAATCCATGGAACGCCCACATTTTGAATACTGTGTGCAGATGTGGTTGCCCCATCTCAAAAAAGATACATTGGAATTGGAAAAGGTTCAGAAAAGGACAACAAAAATTATGAGGGGCCTGGAACAGCTTCCATATGAGGAGAGATTAATAAAACTGAGACTTTTCAGCTTGCAAAAGAGCTGACTAAAGGGGATTTGATAGAGGTCTATAAAATCATGGCTGGTGTGCAGAAAGTAAATAAGGAAGTGTTATTTATTCCCTCTCATAACACAAGAACTAGGGGCCACCAAATGAAATTAATAATGTAAGGAAACATAACCCCTCCTCCCGTTTTGTTGGATAGAGCTTTGCAACTGTTTATATGGGATCCTGTCTTGTCATCAAAGCCTTTTGGAGGTTGTTGTCACTGGTCGGATACTGTACCAGGGCCTTGATTGAAATAGTAAACTGTCAGTCCCTGCTGCAGAGCCCTGCCATTGATATAAGCATCTGTGATTTTAACATATAATATTGCAACAATTATATGCTTTTAGCTTTATTAGTTTACAGGCCTATGCAAGCTAAATAAATGCAAAATAAAAGCCATGGTTTTAGTTCTCAAAGAAACTTGTATTACTGTGGCACTGGGTGTGCACTGGGCGTGGAGAAACTAGATATGAGGAAAGCGGGGTACGGAACACTAACAAAAGAGGAACTAGGAGGGGACAAGGGGTCCCTTGGAGGCCAGTTCAGCTATAGGCAAACATAGTAGCTTTGCTTGCATAAGGTAGATCACAAGGTGGGGTCACAAGATAACCAGCTCAACACTGCCCAAAACACAGGATATCTGTTAAAATAGCTTGCTAATTTGCAATATTCTATATGGTAATGCTTTTGCAATATGTAATTGCAACCAAGGGATCATAGAACAGTCAGCATAATTAACAATAACCGGAAATACCCCAAGCTAAACTTACAGTAAATAACCTGTTGATTTGCAATATTAATTACCAAAAAAAGGCAAATAACTTGTGTAATCAATATGACGTTTTGCGGTTTTAACCTTTATAAGCTTGGTGAAAATTGTGAAGGTTATGCTGTCTTTCCCTGTATGCATACTTGTAATCTTGTAGTCTTGTTTTATCAATAAAGGTTGCCTCAGGCTGTCTGATTCAAATCAACTGGGTGGTGGTCTTTTCCACAACAATAAGCAGTAGGTTTAAAACAAATAAAAGGAAGTATTTCTTCACACAACACACAGTCAACCTTTGGAACTCTTTGCCAGAGGACATTGTGAAGGCCAAGACTATAAACAGGGTTCAAAAAAACTAGATAAATTCATGGACGACAGGTCCATCAATGGCTATTAGCCGGCATGGGCAGGGATGGTATCCCTAGCCTCTTTTGCCAGAAGATGCGAATAGGTGACGGGATAGATCACTTGATAATTACCTGTTCTGTTCATTCCCTTTGCTGCACCTGGCATGGGCCACTATTGAATGACAGGATACTGGGCAAGATGGACCTTTGGTCTGACCCAGTATGACCATTCTTATTGTCTTATGAAAAAAATTTAGCCTACCTGTCACAGAATTGGTCAGTCACTGGGAAGTGGGCCGTTCCAGGACTCACCTCAAGGTTCCTCGCCACAATCCTGAACAACTTAAACAACCTTCCCACATCCTGCCTTCCATCACACCCACATAAAATAGTCACCCTCCTCCAATGTTCCCTCTAATTTTTTCCATCCACGTGCAGAATGAATTTTGCTATGTGCACCATATCAAGGTAATATGCGGATGTGTGCCACCAGCAGAAACAAAAAACCTAGCTATAATATATATTTTTAAAAAGTCACCATAGGGATAATTACTCCTGCCAGGACAGATTAGGCATTTTAGAACTCACTACTCAAACAATTAAATTTAAGTGTAAGAGAAATAAAAATTATGAAATACACAGAGCCAATTAATTAAAAGAACACACTTTGAAAGAAGTATCAAGAAGTAACAACAACAATACAAGTGTGTGTTGGGAGGTGAGTGAGAGATAGACATACTGTTTCTCTGTGAGTGTGAGGGGGGAGGGAAAGAGAGAGAGAGGTGTGTGTGAGAGTGAGCGAGAGAGAGACACATACAGTGTGTGTGAGACAGACATACTGTGTGTGAGAGACAGACAGACATGCATTGCCCCTTTAAATATGCTGCCCTTTTAAGTAGATTGGCACTCACCAGGCTGAAGCCTGCTTGTTCAGATAAAGCAGCAGCTGCCAGCAAGCTCTCTCCGTCCCACTCCTAAGACCTGTCGTGTCCTGACCCCCAGCTCTGTGGAGATGGGGTACGGGGTGGGGGGACACCCTGATATCAGCACCCTCTTCCTACTCCCCACTCTGGACAGCAAGAAAGAGGTTCCTGGGAGCAGTTGGCCAGGGGCTCCAATGCAGAGGGCAGGAGCAGCGCAGCAGTCGGGGGAGAGGCACCTGAAGTGTGTGACACTTGATAGACTGCTGAACGGCCACGCAGCTTAGAGGGAACTTAGCTCTCATCCATATCACACATTTACACCAAGGGGATTCCCTGGTAGGGATACCCATCTTTAGAAAAATCTTGATTTATGATTAAAAGGGAAAAGGAAAATTAGGGTTGTCCCCCCCAAAAAAAATTTACTTCTGGGGTGCTTTATAATCAGTTTGTAGACTGCTCTGAGGTTTCTCTCTTGAAATTAGCATGCTTCAATCAGAGTTCTGACACAGAAATAAAACAGAAACTAGACTGATGAACCCTATAACTCTCAAAGGCAACTTTGGAGAGAATGAGAAGTTTATTGATGTGGCAACTGTGAAAAGTAAAAACCACTTTTTCATAAGTAATTATTATATGAATGCTAAATATATCTAGCACAGTACATGTCCTACAAACTACCTACAGGATAGACTGAAAGGGCTTCCAAACATCTTTCTTAGGACAACCAGCTACACATGTATTGCTAAACTTTCCTGAATAGTTACTTACAGATTGATCTGGGAGTTTGTTTTTAAGTTAAGAATTTAGAATGCTATGTAAGCTTATCTAGACACAAAGAAATCACCACCACAGGATTCAGATAAATATTGTAGCAGTAATATTAAATTGCAGCCATCCAATAAAATATTATTTCCTTACAAAAATAAACAAGGAAGCTAAATACAAACAGGTTAATTTAATAACATTACAATTATAATGAATCAATAGAAAGTAAGGACTTAAAATGTAAAGGTATTCTGTACCCAAAATTTACACTGAGAGTTTTCTGTTGTAATTTGGTAACCTGTTTGCTCTATGGTGTTGAGACAAAATTGGTGCATCAAACCTGTATTTAACCTGAAAACTAACAAAATAATTTAAGTCTAAAGAAAAAAACCCTCATAATTATTAGAATTAATTAATTTTAGTTGTAATTTCCCATCATTTTAAGTGCCTGTAAAACATATAGTATGGCAGCATTAATATTACAGAACACATTAACTCCTCTTCTTACAGCATATAATAACCACTGATAATTATATAAAAAGGCAAAGTAAAATGTAACAATAATAACTTGGCATATACCTGGTTTGAACTTTAACCCAATCATCAATTCTCACATCCTTTCAACCTAAGTCATTCACATTTCCACCAGCCTACTCTCACAAGCTCACTCACCTGTTTACCAAGACACCCAGTAAGAACAATCCCAGGGTCTGTTCCACTATATTGCTTTCGGACCATCACCACTTTATCACCAAAACATTTCTGTCAGCTGCTAATACCCAACCTCCAATGGCTAAGAGAATATTCTTTATTACTTCTCCTTTACCCAGAATGGGAGAAAGAAACTTGTACTACATCCTTGACTTACACAATTATGTTTCTCTTCCAGTCAACTGTTATCCATGCATTATCTTGCTTTTCTTCCCAGTTTGTCTCAGATTCTCACTAGAAAGACAAAGTAGGTGAGGCAATATCTTTTATTAAGAGACAAACTTTCTCTTTCACCAACAGAAGTTGGTCCAATAAAAGATATTACCTCACTCACCCTTGTTTCTCTAATATCCTGGCACCAATATGGCTACAACAATACTGCAAACAACAATGGATCATATCCTTACTGTTATTGAAATTTGTTTTTAAAAAAAGAGGTTACTTACCAGTAACTGCTGTTCTTTGAGAGAGTCGCCTCTGTGTATTCACACTTGTGGGATTGGCACTTCCAGTCCAAGATAGGGGAGCCTACCAATGTCACTGGGTCTTTGCTGACCCTGAAGCAGAACTGGAAATAATGGGTGCTGTTCTTGGTAATAATGAGACCTAGTTGGGATTTACTCCCCTTGTATAACAAATACTGCCAGACTTATACCCTAGACATTTGTGCTGCTGTACAAAAATTCTGTTCAAATCATCTACCTGGACATAGTTATTCTCTGGCAAATAAATTTTGGTCGTGAACAAAGGGAGAGAGTCTTGCAGGTTAGGCAACTAGCTTTCAACTCCAGAACCATGATGTGTAGACAACTCCTGGAGAGTCCACAAACCTTGAAAAGACTGAAAAACATGCTAGTCCACTATGTGGAAAACAACACACTAAAGGTAAAGGAGGTGAGAAGAAAATCCCCTAATAAGCTTGTGCTACTGTCACCTTTTGTATTTTCTATGAACAGAGACATAAATGGGTCAGGTGTAAGTAGAAGCAGCAGCAGTACCTTTGCTATCAGTCTTATGGGGGCAGAGACATAGCCTGGATAGCAGTATCACCCAGTTACATTGTTACGGAACACGTCTGAAGATCAAAGTCTAGATACTAGTGGAATCAGAGACTCATTGCCACTTACACTATATACCAAATCACTTCAGGCAAGTGGCTTATCAGAGTCAATCTGCTGAAACCTCAACACCAAACTCAGTCAACCTAAATGGACCTAAAGACTAGGTAGATCTTAGGGGAGGACAAGCAGGATGGTTGCCCTGAGTGCCAACTTTTGGGGGCACCTCATCACTATGCCTGTTTTTTCCCCCCATAGCTGCTCAGGGGGCACCAAAAACATTTACTGTCCTGAGAGGAAAAATATCTAGGGCCAGCCCTGCTAAGGACCTAATGTCACTTATACTGGTACTGGATCACTTCACTGAGAAGTTCACCAGAGTCCAGGATGCTGGATTTTAGGCACTGGACTCGGTCGACATGGATGGATCCAGAGATCTGAATATGCACTGAACCACTCTTAGTTCTCTAGTCCATGATGCCAAAATTTTGGTGCCAGCACCAAGACTTAAGCACCAAATTAGCAAGACCAGTCCAGATCTATGGACTCTGGTACTGTGAAGGTGCCAGAACCTTGGTACCGAATTATGCCAATCCAGCCAGAGCCATATCTAAGAGACTGAGACCAAGGCACTGAATTAGATCAATCTGGAGGAATCCGGGGTCTAGGTGCCCGGTTGATGGTTTAAGAATCTTGGAAATGACTCTGTCAGCCAATTAAGACTGAGGACTTGAATAATATGTAAGCCAGACACAGAGTCACTTAGTCTAGAACATGGCCAGACTTAGCTGACCAGGCCTGAGGAATCTCCTTTAGCAGTAGGAAACCCATAGTGACAATTTAACTAAAAACAAAAAGCCCTAAAAGAGCAGAAGAAAAGCTCTGAGAAAAGAAGTGAGGATGCTACATGTGACCCAAACTCACAACCTCTTTGGCAGTTAAGAAGGAACTGAGGGACAGTTTTATACCTTTGAAATCCTCCACATGGAGAGAAAGAGGAAGAAGAAAGTGGCTGCAGAGGACACTGGGTCACCCAGTGCCAGGGAGCACCAAGCTCATATGTGGGAATATGCAGAGGCTACTCAAAGAATATAATGTGTAGTACTGAGAAGTAGATTAAAGGTCAAACAGTCCATATACTTTGCAAGTCCTCTGGAGAGCTATGGAGAATACTGATATTTACAGTAATTATTCAAAACATAGTATATCATTCTTTTAGTGACTGGATGACAGATTTAAAACAACTGATTTAAAATAACTAATAAAAATAACCTCTTCTGGCCACAGCAATAATTCCTGATGTTGTATCCCACTTTGTATCAGTTTCTGAATGACTTTCTAAATGTCTCAGAATTTTAATTCTAAACAGTAATTAATTTTTATTAACCTATTTACAATTCTACCTTGCTTCTCCTATCCCTCTCGAATAACTGTCCTCTTGACTGTTCCATTTACAGTTTACACCAATGGTTTAACAGACATCCAGTACCTTCCCTCTGGAGACTGAATGTTTCTCTGCTCCTAGCCTTATTAGCTCAGCACCTTTCATCTAAAATTAATTCAAAGGCTATATTTCTGAGATGACAGAGCATTAGAAAGCCAAATCACACAGACATTTTTCTGAAATGTAACAGTGATAAAACAGAAGTTCTTGCAAAGAATGCTATATATCCAAAAGACGCATCTAGATCTGTCAAAGAAAACTAGTACAAATTTTATTAAGTAAACGAACAAGACATATATTAAACATTTGTCTGGGTGTACTAGATTGAACATGCAGTCTTATAAAATACTTACTTTGAAAGAAACTGTACCATAGCCCATACACCACCATACATTAGCCCTTTAATGAGCCACGAATCAACATCTAAGTCTGCTATAAACCCAACCAGCCAAATAACTAGGAATGGAGTTCCTAGCATCACCTTCTGACGAAATTCCTGCACAGAAACAAATATTTCAGAAAGCAATTTACAGTTCTTGTAAGGAAATGGTTACATAATTAACTAAAACAGTAATAACAACTCATTTAAGTCTAAGAGCCTTAGTATGGTAAGGGAGGAAAAAAAGGTACTTTTCTAAATGTATTTTTCTTCTTTTTAGCATGCTCATACTATGGAAGCAATTTCTTTCCTAAATGGAAACAAGAGATTTCCTACTAAAAGATGCCTTGATTTCTCATCTAGCATCAGTGATTAGTCAAACAATTTTCATGTATAAAATGCTGTTATATTCAATTAGACTAGTTAGACACAGTTCATAATTCATAATTTTTTAATAAATCAAGTAACACGGTTGATCTCTGTAGACAGTTGCTAATTTGAACAACTCAAGTATGTTTTACACACTAAGAAAAACAAATACAAATGCCAAAATGCAAGTAGGTTGGAAGTTAGAGATGAATTAAGAAAGTAATTTATTTAAAACATGGAAGATTGTAAAATCATTTGCAGCATTGCATACTGAAATCTAGTTACGAGTAGATTGATAAATAAGGGGAAAAAGCAACTATAGTAAAGTGGAGTGGAAAATGGCTAAAAATAGTACCATGAGGTTCCACATTTGTCTTTCAATGACCTTCATATCAAAAGTGCTAAGTTTAGAACTAAAAAGATTTTATACTTACCATAGTTGCAAACTCACTCTGGGATATAAAGTCAAGTTATGTTCTTTCCGACTAGCACATTATCTCCAGTAACCTTTACCGAACTAAAATATATTTTATATGTAGCACAGGAGCTACTGAGATGTATACCTCTACACATCTTGAGGTAAACATTCGCCAGTTGGAATTTAGCTAACAATTCTGCTGATTATGCTCGAGTGGGAACAAAATCCAGCTCACTATCCTTACCCTAGAGCAGGGATGGGCAAACTTTTTGGGCAGAGGGCCACATCTGGGTGAGGAAATTGTATGCAGGGCCGGGGCAGGGGGTTTGGGTGTGGGAGGGAGGCCAGGGTGTGGGAGGGGCTCAGGGCAAGGGATTGGGGCAGAGTAGTTGTGGGGGCTGTATGAGGGGGCTGAGGATGTGGGGGTGCGGAGTACAGGAGGAGGCTGAGGGCAGGGGGTTAGGGTACAGGGTGCAGCAGGGAGCTCTGGGCAGGGGGTTGGGGTGCAGGAGGGATGCGAGGTGTATGAGGGGACTCAGGGCAGAGAGTTGGGGTGCAGGATGGGTGCTCGGTGCAGGCAGGGGGCTTAGGACAGGGAGTTGGGGGACAGGTGGGGTTTGGGCTCCAGGGTGGTAGCAGCACGCACGGAGTTAGGGCAGGCTCCCTGCATGCCTGCCCTGTCCCCGGCCCTGCACCGCCTCAGGAAGTGCCACAGCCCCAGGGGGAGGGGGACTGGAGGGCTCCATGTGTGCTGCCCTTGCCACACCTCTAGGTACCTCCCCTGAAGCTCCCATTGGCCATGGATCCCTGTTCCCGGCCAATGGGAACTACGGGGGGCGGTGACTGGAAGCAAGGGCCCGAGGGCCGCAGGGACGTTGGGCCAGCCACTGCTGAGAGTGGCATGGGGCCCACAGTGCCACAGGGGACAATCACGTGGGCCGGATCCAAAGCACTGAGGGGCTGGATCCAGCCCACGGGCCATAGTTTGCCCACTCCTGTCCTATAATGTATTCCATCCATTCTCCCTTTGAAAGATTTTAAGGCAGTAAACACCACTCAGCTCAGGTCATGTGTAGTGCTCCAATACTCTTCCTGTGCACAGATTTAAAAAATGAGCCTAGGTTCTAAACTGTCATTCCCTAGATAACAAAAGATTAAAATGTCATTAGCCCACCAGGCCAGTGCACTATAAACAATTTTTAAAAGCACTTTATTTTTGTAGAAAATGGATGTTTTTGTTAAATTGAGCTGCTTATTTTTAAAGCTGACAGATGAATTGCTTATCCATCAAACTAATACCACTGCCAAGGTTAAATATTCTAATTAGGATTCTACCTTAAAATCAAATAAAAAGCCTTTGAAAATTAGGGAGCTTCATACACCACAATTATACTATTGCGGTCAGCCTCCATGTTGCTTCACTTTGTCATATAACACTCACCAGCAGTTATACAGGAGAGCAAAGTTTAGGAAATAGCCTGAAACTTCAATTATCTGAGAGTGATTGAATATCAGATTTGTTAAAGTATCTTGATTCTCCATAGGAAGAGTACTGCACTGCTCCTAAGGCACTTTCCCTGCTGCTCAGTCAGTGCAATAGCATTGTCGTTGACCACTGGAAAAAACTACAAGGTTGCTATAGCAGTGATATAGAAGATAGACAGAAGAAGACAATACGAGATAATCCCAGAACTGAACCATGGGAAAAAGTTCTTGTTATTATCTATCTACACGAGCTCTCCTGCCATGCTGGCCACTGTAGTATTGGAAGCACTGTTTTTTTTAAAGGGAGGAATATGCCACAAATATGGTTTTACATGAAAAATGTGCTGTTTCTTCTCACCTTATCAGCCTTTAGCTTTCTGAGAAAGGATGGATTGTCATATCCCTTTGCTTGTCTTGCCTCCTGTAAGTGGTTGATCATCCAAACATTTTTTCTCTGTTTTGCCAAATCAAGTGGTGATTCTCCCTGCCAGGAGTTGGAAAAATGGGAGAATTTTAATTTAAAAATAAAAAGTACTCAGAACAGTTTTACTTTTAAAATAGAAAATCACACACATAAAATTATCATCATATTGAAAAGACATTAAATAATATTCTAGTATTATTTCACTCCGATGCTTACTTTAACATCAAATAGGCCATTTATTCTCTCCAGTCTTTTTCTTTTTACTTCCCTTATAACTGCAGGAGTGATGAACACAATGCTAAATCCATGCTCATGACATAATTTCTATGCCTCAAATGCAGCAACAACTGTTGCCTTTAGGAATCCTCTGGCATAACAAATCTGTGTTTAAATGTCCTGAACACTCAGTCCCCTTATCTGTGTTTCCCCTTCAACTATTGACAGGCAGCAGAAACTAAACCAAAAAATATGCATTTGTTGCCCATTGGATCATGGAAACTCTCCACTGCATACGATTACTCCTCTATCTCAAGGAAGACATCACCATCAGAGTCACCAGTACTACAATTTGTTTTCTGTGAGAAAAGTTTCTTACAATTTAAATGTTAGTAGGTCAGCCCCAGCCTTTGTGGTCCTGGGAAGAAAATGGAAAAGGACAAAAAGTATATTGATTGCTAGCATCCAGTTTATCCTACCATTATGAGGTCCTTATGCTTGGCTTGTGCCAGGTTCTTCACTTATCTTGAAGGCTCCCAAGGCAGCAATGGCATTGTTTTAGTTTCTCTCTCACTGCACACTCAGGAGTGGAGTTAGAGAGAGAGAGAGAGAACTAAATGGATTTCCATCCACAGAGATTGACATCTGTTTTCTACTCCAAGAAAAAGAGCTAAGTGAAAATTCATGACTAGGGTCTGATGTTATAGCGGAGGCAAGAGACAACCAATTGCAGGTACCTCCAGCTCCAGTTTCGCATTTGACTCCTCCTTTCTTCTATTGGAGTTAACTCCCCTCCTAAACAAAGCATTCATGGAGGCTTGAAAAATAGCTGAATCCTCCATCACTCGGCCATGCCTAAAAAAAAATGAGACAGGTACCAGAAACTGAAGTTACCCAGAAAGGGCAAAGTGTACCAGCAACTGAGGAGGAGATTTTCAAAGGCACATAGGACAGTCACCTAACTACCACTGAAAGTCAACTGGAGTTGGGCACCTAACTGCCATTTGAGCCTTTGAAAGTCTCATCCTGAGTCTCCGTTAAGGGATTACGTAGTACATAATGGAAACCCTGAAGTGGATTTCTGTGGCTCCTCTGGAGAGTTTCCTTCCACTTCCTATGTATGAGTTGTTGAGCCAGCCAAGCCCATCAGAAAACTTACACCAAAAGTTATCCTTATCCTTATTGTTATTCAATCAGAGCATTAAAATATAGGTTAAACTAGCTCAACCCTCTGAAGAAACAGAAAAGTTTGGGGTCCAACCATGGTGAATACCCTGTCTAGTCACAGATCTACTAGTTTCTTGGATCACTAATCTCTGGAAAACCCTGAATCACTAATTTTTTGGTGTCATTTTACGTACCCAAACTATAAAAATTACCTGTGGACAAGTAATCCCCTCTAGGAGTTGTTCTCCTAAGTAAATCCTGTGATTGCCTCAGGGTCCAGCTGAGCATCCCTTCTACTAGAGGACCATATGACACCTAGTGACTGCCTAGATAAAAAAATTGCAAGAGCTTTAAAGAAATCTTTTGACTATATTTCTAATCAACTGGCCATTTTAGTGTATTCCTTTTATTAATATGGAGGCATGACTGATTTATTAAATACATTTTAATATTTATAATCAACATCAGGGATCTCAATTCTAGTCTATCAATATACCTATCTCTGTGCCAGCAAGTAATAACTATTTAGTTTGATGTGTCTCACCATGTGTGATCTTAATGATCAGAAGAAAATAGTAGTCTAAGGGCACATTAATGGGACATTCATAGTCAAGCCTTTAAAAGACATGATTTCTCAGAGCAAGAAAACACATCAAAGATCCACTCCAAGATTCACTAGTAGATTCAGTTAATTCCTCTTTCAGTAAATGCTCTCCTTATTTTAGAAATTCATGATTAGATAGCATAATTATTATTTTCATTCTTCCTTTGGAAATGGAAGACATCACAAGTACACAAGATTTCCACTGATTTGTTCTAACTGACGAAATAGTTCCCTCATTTATGAGACTACCCAGTCCGTTCAATAAATTATGGATAAAAATATTGGATAACTGTGAGAGAATCATTATAACATGGAGTTACTGCCTAAGATTCAGTCTTTTCTCTCAGTAATGAAAGTCATTCCATCTCCATTCCATTCCAATCCTCAAAGGCAAAGAATATGATCTTACCACCAGGAAGAGTTATTTATCTTCTTATTTTTATTGTCAAAAAAAAAAGTCGAAACTGACAACCCCATATTAATTAAATTAGAACTGGAAAATTGATGCTATGATATCAATCCAGGATACTGCGTAGTGTCATCAGATCTCCAAGATGTGTGTCTTCATGTTTCTAAGGGCTGGTCTACACTTGGGGTGAGGTGTCGATGTAAGATATGCAACTTCAGCTACGGGAATAGCGTAGCTGAAGTTGACATATCTTATTTCGACTTACCTCCCATCCTCATGGCATGGGATCGATGGCTGCAGCTCCCCTGTCGACTCTGCTTCCACTTCTCACCCTGGTGGAGTTCCTGAGTTGACGGGAGCGCGATTGGGGATCAATTCATCGCATCTAGAAGAGATGCAATAAATCGATCCCAGATAGATAGATCGCTAACCGCTGATCTGGTGGATAGTGTGGACATACCCTAAATATCAAGCTGATCAGATTCATTCTAGAAGCTTTTCCATTTCAGTATAGCACACTAATTTTTTTTCCTATTGTCTCTTGATCATTAACCAAAATACTGGAGGTAATCTTTCTGTTCAAAATAAAACCAGTGCCTTACTTGGATGACTGGTTCTGACCTGGGTCAACTCCCTCAAAGAAGCTTAGAGGATAGTGCAATGTCATTTACTAACATTTTTAGTGCCTGGAGCTGATTGCAAACTTTTCAAAAAGCTTGAGCTCACTTGTCACATTTCATTCTCTAATTAATCGGGAAATAAGATGGGTTTTCCATCCAGAGGATTCAAGAAATACTTAAGCTAAACAATATTTTCAGTCAATTAAAGAAGCTCTCTGAGGAAAGGACTTTTTATAAGGCAAGGTTATAGATATGTCCAAATCACCATCTGTTCCATATGAACAGTTGAGAATTGACAGAAGGTCTGAAAAAAAATCAAAATCTGATTTACAGATAATTAGCTATGATTAAAAAGGCAGGAAAATCTAAAGTCAGAGCATTAGTGAACAGAAAAAATGGAAACAAGTGGAGGCTGTCTGTGGACAAATTTTCTCCTATTATGGACAGCATCAACTTAGTTTAAACCTACATTTCTAAACAAATTTTTATTTTGAAAATGTTCCTGTAACAGAGAACCAGGTTTTTGTGACCAGGCCTCCTCAAACTCACTAAGGGGAATCTACAAATATAAAAGAGAAAGAACAGTTATTTACTTTACATTAACTGTTGTTCTTTGAGATGGTGTAGTTGGTGTGGATCCTCATGTAGATGTGTACATGGCTTGCGTGCAAGACTGGATTCTACAGAATAGCAGTATCTGTTGGAACCATGCATGAGCGTATGCCTCCTTTTGTTCCCAGGCAAGGGAATCAAGGGAGAAGTGGCTGAAACCCTCTTTAAGTTCCCTTGCAATTCAAAGCCTGTGGTAGCTGAGGACTCAGAGTGGGGCAGGAAGGAGGGTTGTGGAGTCCGAACTGCCATCTCTAAGAACCACAATTACTATGGGGTTAAGTAACCATTCTTTCTTCCTGGAATATGAGTCAGCATAGATCCACTGTACGAGATTGGCAAGCAGTACCCTTTTTGGTTGGCAGGATGAGAATTATCAGCTGCATCAGTCCATTGGTCTGCCAAATTTGGCATCTGCTCTAGCAGTTAAGTCCAATGCATATTGCTTGTTAAAGGTCAGTGGGTCCACACTGTTGCTTTGCAGATATTGGAAACTGGCACATTCCTGAAGCAGGCTTGATCCTCAATGTTCAGTGGGAGAGATATCCCAACTAAATGGTAACACAGCGAGATACAGTGTTATCCACTTAGACCTCTATTTTCTATGATGAGATGGCCTGACATTTAGACTGATTGTCTACAGCCAAAAATAAACAGGGAGACAGCCTGGATGGTCTGTCAATGTAATTAATTAAGGTTCTGGAAATTTCCATTGAAGTTTAACATCTTCTCTCTCAGTGAAAAGAGGGGTTTGGGGAAGAAGACAGGTAGGATGACTGACTGATCCAGATGGAATTTTGAGACTACACTAGGGATGAACCAGGGTGAGGTTCCCATTGTCCCTATGAAACGTCACGTTGGGACAATCAGCCCTAAGTGCTTGGAGCTCGCTCACTCTTCTGGATGAAGTGACTGCAACTAGGAAGACAATCTTCAGAGTGAGATGAACTAAGGGGCATTCTGAAAGGGGCTTCAAGGAAGGACCCATGAGTCTCAAGTCTCAATGTTAAGGTTCTCTGACTGGAGGGTAAGTATATAACAGGCCTTTGAGAAACTTTAATATCTCTGGGTGAGAGAAAACTGAACACAATCATCCAAGAGAATGGACAGTTGAGACTGCTGCAAGGTGGGCCTTAATAGAGCTGAATGAAAGGCTAGAGGCATTATAAATGCATTAAGTAGTCAAAGATCGGAACGGAAGCCTGCAAAGGGACCAGGGCTGGGCCATCCAAATTGAGAACCTTTTCCATTTTGACAAATAAGTCCTTCTGGTGGATGTCTTCTTTCTGCTCTGTATCAGAATTTCTTGGACATGTTCAAAGTAGTCCCTGTCCGTCGTACATAACTGATCAGCATCTAGGCCATCAGGTGCAGAGTCTTCAGGACTGGATGGTGAAACTGACCATGGTGCTGTGAGATCAGATCCAGGCAGTCTCGGAGCTGGACTGGGGACTGAATGTACATCTGCAGCAGGTCTGTCAGCCAAAACTACCTCAGCCAGTACAGAGCTACATGAAAGATTGTGGTTCTTTCTTTTGCTTTTGGAAGACACTCTAGGGATCAGAAAAATAGGTGGAAAGGCATAAAGGAGACTTGGATTCCACTGCTGAAAGAAGGCATCAGGCAATGAAAATGAGCTCATGCCCCCTCTGGAGCAGAAATTCTGATGTTTAGTGTTGTCCTGCATGACACAAAGATCTATTGTGGCAGGGTTTCTCAAACAGGGGTCACCGCTTGTGTAGGGAAAGCCCCTGGCGGGCCAAGCCAGTGCGTTTACCTACCGTCTGCAGGTTCGGCCGATCGCGGCTCCCACTGGCCGCAGATCGTTGCTGCGGGCCAATAGGACCTGCTGGAAACAGCACGGGCTGCGGGACTTGCTGGTCGCCCTTCCAGTAGCTCCCATTGGCCCGGACCAGCAATCCGCACCCAGTGGGAGCCGCGATCAGCCGGACCTGCAGATGGGGCAGGTAAACACACTAGCCTGGCCCGCCAGGGGCTTTCGCTACACAAGCGGTGACCCCTGTTTGAGAAACTCTGTATTATGGGAACCTCTAATGATGGAATATATGCTTTGTGATGGATCTCCACAGGGACCACCCGTGATTAGCAATAGACTATCTGTTCCGGAAGTCTGTCAGGTCACTGCTCACTCCCAGGAGGTGTAGAGCCATTGGGTATGCCTATACTGCAATGAAAAACCCATGGCTGGCCCATGTCAGCTGAGTCGGGCTCAGGCTGTGGAACTGTTTCATTGTTATTCAGACTTCCAGGCTCAGGCTGGAGCTCAGGCTCTAGGACAACTGCAAGGTGGGAGGGTCCCAGAGCTTAGGCTGCTGCGGAAACCACGAAGGCTACACTGCAATGAAACAGACCCAACCCCCAAGCCCTGCAAGCTCAAGTTGGCTGCCATGGACCAGCCACAGGTGTCTATTTGCAGTGTAAACATACCCGTTGGGGTAACCCATTTCAGTGGTACCATGTTCAGAACTTGATGGCCCCTAGAAAGAGAGGAGATACGCATGCACCTCTTTGCTTTTTGATATAGTGCATTGCAGACATGCTGTGTATCAGAATCTGCACTGTGGAATTTTGAAGAACATGGAGGGAGACCATGTAGGGTAGCTTGATGGCTTGATGGCTCTAAGCTCCAGGATAATGATGTATGTTGTTAAGTGCTGAAGGCTGGAATGTCATTGCCGCGGTAACACCATCCAGCTGTTACAGCTGCTCAGTGTTTCTGCTCATGGAACGCCAATGTTATTAACACAAGCATGGAATGCGGCTTGCTAATTCAGCAAACCTTGATGTTATTCAGAAAAAACTCCAGGCATCGTTCAGTGACAAAGGCACTTGGCGAGGTTTGTTGTCCTTAAGGCACAGTCCCAGGGCCCTGACTCTGTGGTTTCAGGTATGCTAAAATGTGAGTGCCCTGTGGTAAGGAGCAGTTCAGTCAGCAGCAGGAGTCTCTACTGTCCCCAAGGCCACACAAAGGGTTAAGGCAAGGTATCCCAACATTTATAGACTAAGACAAACAACTTGCATGTTTCATAACATCCGCTTATTACATTCCCTTGTACCTTGCTTCCAGATGTCTCAGGCAAAACATCCCTATTCATCATTTCTGTCAAACTCTCTTACCTGGTCAGGTCACGAGGTACCTGGGCTAACTTTTGGAGTGTGTTTACAAACATACCCACTATTTGTTGCTCTTTTGGAATACCCGTGTTTTAGCAACACTAACAATACCTTTGCCAAGGTCATGTATCGGACAGTAAAACTTATAATGATCTGCTTTAATACATGGCCTGACTTTGGTTCGTGGCCTAAATTTGCTGACTATGGTTCAGTTCTCAGATTTTTCACCAGGCTCAGTGCTCTAGGCTCTCTTTCTCCTACAATGTGGAGACCTATGTCTTCTGAAGAACAGGTCCCCTGAATTTGAAGATGGTACAGATGAGTTTCCCATACATGCCTGATACATGGACATTAAAGTTCTTGTTGGGGAGGTGGAAGAGAATGGAATCCTCTCACCATGAACATTCTTGGTTTTCTTCCACCATACCTCAGTTCTGTGATGACATAAGCAGGAACCAAAATATTCTTGTTCGGCTGGTGTCTCAACAAGGAATAGAAAGACCTGAGCCAGAGCTGGGGTGGCCACAGGTGAAGCCTGGCAAGTGGCATTCTGTACATGCACACTGATATATGGCCTAGCAACCACAGACACAGCCATACTGTCGCAGTCAGGTTCATTTTTATTCTGAGTAACAGCAACTGCACCCACAGAAATCTGTTGTCAGGAAGTTATGCTCTCACCGACCTAGAATTGACCAAGGTTACTATGAAATCTTGTGTCTGACGGAATAAGAAACTATTTTTCATAATTCTCTCAGCTATGCCTCCTCGTGAACCCCTATATGCCAGGCTAACTGCCATCTCCTTCTAGGATCTGCCCTTGAACAATCACTTCTTGATATAAGAATAGATTTGAATGTCCTTCTTTCTGAGATGTGCTGCTACTATCAACAAAGATTGTTATGAAAGACAAAAGTCTCCATCTCTTTAGAGACAGCAACATGGCAAAATTTCAGCAGTTACCCACTTCCAAGTGCTCAGGTTTGGGAATCTAACTGGGATGTTACCCCTGGACCTTGATGATAAATTCTTTTCCTCCTGTCTCTGATATTTACTAGTAGGTTTAGTTTTTCAGCTAGTGGCAATCTAGTAAAGTTTTCGAGCCCCACCTCTCCCTCTAACTCTCATGCACAATTCAATAAGAAATTAACTTAAGACAGCGCCTGAGCCACTATTAGTGGTTACAGAATTGCCAACCATTTGATATGCATATTTATGATATCTAATCAGCAGAGATCTTCTATAATTCTACTCCTGAAAACCATGCCCCTTTTACAAGAACTACCAAAGCTTACAGAGAGATAGCATAAGGATTAAGTTAGTCCATTAGACCAGCCTAGCAAAGTTAGACAGACTCTCAAAGTCTAGCTCTAAAAATTACTGAGTCTGATGATTTATCACATGGGGGCATATTAAGAGTATTATTCCCAACATGTACTGCATTACATACAATTTTATTGTTCTTAAAAGGGGACACTAGGTAATAAGTTGCTACAAGCACTCTTTGGGTTCAAAATTTACTACTATCTGTCTTTACACTAGATATGTAGTTGTGATCCTTTTTTGACTCACCTTTACAGAACAGACTGAATTTAAAACTCCCCTAAATCTATTGTTCTTATCTGGAGTTTTAACTTTCCCCTGAGAAAGTTCTGTCACTCTAGATTAGACATTCAAGAAGATCTCAGTTTTTCTTACCATTGAAAGCATTTTTCTTAAATTGTTTTCCCAGCCTGAAGGGGGATAAACTGCGGGCCCTTCCTTGCAAATTTCCTTTTATAGCGCTCTCGCATGAAAAAGTTGTTCAAAGGCCTGCCTTTATATTCACTCTGAGAGTTTACTAAGCTTTTCATTTAAATTAGAACATGCCCATGCCTCTTCCCCCCAAAAAAGAACACACAGCTTTATACCTGGAGTGAGTGTTAAAGTTGAATATTTAGGCTTTAAGACTGTTTGTACTTTGCAGGAGTCACAAAATGGAGCTATCATTTCCAAAACTCAAATTGCCTGATTAGTTCTGTAATGTATTAGTAAGGACTATTTATGACAAAAAAAGTTCCTTGTCTGATTTCTATTAAAATTCATTATGGCAAAGTTATGGATTTGTCCCAGGTAGAAAGAAGAGACACTTCTGTACATAAGATATGTACATGGCCATAGTATGGTCTCTCTCACTCCAATATTTTATTAAGTAATACAGAATAGGAGCTTTTCCTGCAAGACTTGGACATCTACTGTGTCTGTTCAGAATTTACCCACACTGTCTACAGAGACCACATGACTTCACATTAGTCAACCAAGTATGCAATAAGAGTCGTCATCATTTGTTTTATGAATCACCCACAATTATCTTATTCTCTATTCAGTAAGATCTATCTGGTTACTTCATTACACAATAGTTTATCCAGCTTTTTAGGTCAGTGGTTACACATTTTCTTCTATTCATTTGTAGTTCCTTTCTTTCTTTGACTTTGAAAATCATGGACTAGGGAGTAAGCACCTGTGACAGAGAAAGAATGTCTGTGGAGAACATACCATGATCCAGCAGGTTAAAAGCCTATTTTCTATCTGACTGCTGCTGCCTCCCAATAACTGAGGAGAGGATACAATATACTGTTCCAGAATAAAGGATATCCCTTTATGATAAGCAATATTTTTGGTGAAGTGATTTATTATTTTTATATATATACTGCACATATAGGTCATTTTATAATTAATAGTTGAAGAGATGACACAGAAAGTAGCCGCATATGTCAGCTTGTAAGAGTTGAGGCTGAAAATATAACATATCCGTGGTTAACTATACAGGTAACGAGGAGAGTATTACAGCATAGTCATGCAAGCAAATGAGTGAGGCTAGCTCAGAGGTGGGCAAATCACGGCCCGCAGGTCACACGCAGCCTGCGGGACTGTCCTGTCCAGCCCTGAGCTCCTGGCCAGGGAGGCTAGTCCCTGGCCCCTCCCCTGTTGTTCTTCCTCCCCCACAGTCTCAGCTCACTGCACTGCTGGCGAAATGCTCTGGGCGGCGGAGCAGCAAGCTCCTGGGGCAGCGCAGCTACAGAGTCAGGGCCTGACTCGGTGCTCTGTGCTGCACAGCTGCAGGTCCTGGTGCAGCCACGCCACCAGCCACCGGTGCTCCAGGCAGCGCAGTAAGGGGGCAGAGAGGGGGTTGGATAGGGGGCAGGGGAGTTGGGGGAGGTAGTCAGGAGGCGGGGGTGTGGATAGGGGTCGGGGCAGTCAGAGGGCAGGGAACAGGGGGGTTGAATGGAAACAGGGGTCCTGGAGGGGCAGTCAGGAAGGAGAGGAGGGGTTGGATGGGGCAGTGGGGGGGCAGTTAGGGAGTGGTGTCTGGGAGCAGTCAGGGAAAAGGGGTGGTTGAATGGCGCAGGGGTTTCGGGGGGTGGGGCAGTCAAGAAGGAGAGATGGGTTGGATGGGGTGTTGGGGGGCAGTTAGGGGTGAGGGCAGTTAGGGACAGGGGGTCCAGGGGCGGTCATGGAGAAAGGGTGGCTGGAAGGGGCAGAGGTCCTGAGGGGGCAGTCAGGAAGGGGGGGGTGGATGGGGTGGGGGGTCCAGGAGAAGGAAGGGGACAGAGAGGGGGGGTGGATGGGGCAGGGGTCCCCGGGGGGGCCGTCAGGAGGCAAGAAGCAGAGTGGAGGTTGGATAGGGGGCAGGGGCCGGGCCACATCTGGCTGTTTGGGGAGGCACAGCCTCCCCTAACTGGCCATCCAGACAATTTCAGAAACCTGATGCGGCCCTCAGACCAAAAAGTTTGCCTGCCCCTGGGCTAGCTGCTTTGGCTCAAAGCACAAAAAAGCAATGTAGACTTTGTGATGAATCTTCATTCAAGATCACCAAGATTTGTGACCATCTAGAATGCAATAACACAGCTTCAATTGCTATAAACTTATATTGCACTTGTTTGTGGGTCTGACCCACACTGGCCAAGAAAATGGATACTCTTAACAATACTGTGTGAATTCAAAAAAAACATGTACATTACTTAAAGTTCATAAGTTGATTGCCTCTGTGGCTGACAACATAAGATAAATGCCTTGATCACCTTGAATGAACCCATATAACAAATTAACTGACCTATACCACGTGGCGTATGTTATAACCGCAAATATCCGGCTGGGTTTTCCAGTCTGTCCATCCTTATTGTGCCACCCAAAATTCAAGCTAAAAATGGCCACTGGAGAATCTCCCTTGAGGAGATGAACACATCTCTGGCATGCACAAGCAGCAGAGCCTGCTTTTATGCCAACAGACACAACTCTAGCATATAGGGCGTGCTGGTAAATGGCTGAGGCGTTGCAGCTCCATTATTCCAATTATCTACTGATTCCTTAGGGTACGTTGCAATAAAAACACAGTGGCGCAGTCTCAGAGCCCAGGTTAGCTGACTCTGGTTTGCACAGCTCAGGTTGGGGGACTGAAAATAGCAGTGTAGATGTTCAGGTTCAGGCTGGAGCCTGGGCTCTGAGACCCACCCCCCTCAAGGGGGTCTCGGATCCCAGGCTCCAGTCTCAGCCCAAACATCTACATTACAGTTTTATAGCCCTGCAGCCTAAGCCAGCTACCCCAGCCAACCATGGCTGTGCCATGGGTCTTTTATTTCAGTGTAGACATGGGGACTTTGTGCTAGTTGCATAAGTTGGCGCAGCTACTTGGCTGTTCTAACACTATACCACAGAACTGTAATTGGTTCCCTGAAGACTCCACCCCAACCCTACCATCAAGCAAAACTTAGCCACATGGGAGAAGTGAGACAATTATTTTCCTTTAACCAATATTCTGTAGTTATGGAACATTCTGACTGCCTTATGAGATGGTGGCAAATTGGAGCTTCTGTCCTCTTTCCAGAAAATAGCAAATATCCCACACCTCAAATCACCCCAAGACTTTTAGCAAGATTACATTTTCAATCACAGTCTTCCAATTTTATACTCAGAAGCATATGCTCCCACAAAAACTGAGGTGCACATTTTTGAATGCACAAAACAACTGCTTATGTGTTTTTGCAGATACACATCCTCACAAATGTATTTTTGCAGATGCAGAATTAGAGGGTACGGGCTACTCTTGCTGAAAAATGGGTCCCAAATTTATGTAATATAGTTGCATAGTTTGCTCAGTATCATCATGACCCACCTCACCTCCTAGCAATTATTTAACTTCTAGTAATACTCAAGAGTCATAGATTTTACTTTATTTCTGTATTACTGTACATCACTTATAATAAAAGATTAAAATGTTTACCTTGATATTTTGGGCATCAACATTAGCTCCAGCTTCTAGTAGAAGACTAATTACTGTAGTATTTCCTGCTAGCACAGCCCAGTGTAGTGCTGTATTTTTGTGATATTTGTCCCCAAGATTAATGGAAACATTAAAAGTAAGCAGCAATCGAGTTGGATCCACACTAGAAAAATAAAAGCTTGATTAGATCTATAAAGAATTAAAAAATCACAATGGACTTTGTTTGTCCATGAGTTTGATCTACTTAAGTATCTTAGTGTATCAACTCAGACAATATTAATCAGAACACCTCTTTTCTATAGTGTTATGTACTAATGGCCAATTCTGCTCCCACTGAAATAAATTATAAAACTACTTTTGAATCCAATGGAATCGGCACAGGGCTATAAATTAATCAATAAGTGTAACAAAGTTTCTTCTAGATGGTAGTAGAGCACATATTTTCATATAAATTCTTATTTTCCCATGTAACACAGAAAAGTGACAGCATCATTACAAACATGTAATACCATGCAAATATCTACATATTTGATGCATAGCAGTGAGGGTACAAAACTTTTCTCGTTTCTCATCATCACAAAACTCCTATAGAAGAAGGAGAAGAGGAGGGAGAAGGAAGAAAACAGTAATAATGTCAAACAACGTCCTCTCTTCTTCACTAATGGTCATAAATCAGGCAAATTATAGTAGGTTTGATGGCATTGTGAGACTAATTTAGCTAGCTAAAAGGACTGTGAGTTTTGTTTTTGTATTTTATATTGCCTGACTAAGGCAGAGTGCTTTGAACAGGTCTGTATTATAATGAGTTTATTACCTATGTGTTCTGTAAGCTGCCCACATTAAAGGTGTCATTCCATTTTGATCCATCATATCTACATCCTGATAAAAAGAAAAGCATTAGTGAGGTAAGCAAAAAATGCTAACATTTCAGCATACTATAGGAACACAGAATTTGCCATGTTGGATCAGATATTGGTCATTTAAGTCTGGTATCCAATCTTCAGTGTAGACACTGAGGGCTTGTTTACACAGCCCAACAACTAGGACTACAGAGGTATGAACTGAGGAGTGCACCAAAGTGCTGTGCTGTAACTGCCCCACAAACTTTGCTGGTGCAAACAAAAAGACACCTAGTTTGCATTAACATAACACTGGTCTGGAAAGGCCATCATTAATGCAAACCAGGTACCTTTTAGTTTATGCCAACAGTGACCACATGGGTGAATTACAGCACAACTCTTTGGCAGGTGCTGCAATTCACAGCCCCACAGTCCATACTGCAGTGCAGTACAGACATAGCCAAACTGATGCTTCACAAGAAAACAAAATATAATGAAGTTGTGCAATGTGAAACCTGGGAGCAAGAGACCCTTTTTCCCCTTTGTGCCTGCATAAATAAGATAATGCCCTAATATTTAAGATTTGACGAACGCTTGCAGGAAGCATAATCAAGCACTTCTGCATTTTAATACATCGTTCGTATTTACAACTCCAGGTTTTGTGTCTACAAAAATCAGTATTGAATTAACCTTCTCTCCTCCAGGATATTTGTATTAACTAGTGTAGAGGAATACTGGCACAAGTAACATATTTAACTGTAAAATTAGCGAGCAAGTCCATAAAAAAGTGATATTGCACTAAAGTGCACTTGAGAATGGTTTTAACTGGCAGAAAGAATCCTTGTAAGGAAATTTTTAAATATGACAATTCTAAACATTACCATGTTATAACATATTTTAGCTAGATTAAATGAATGAGGCAACAGAAGGTAGCTAGTGACTCTGTTAGGTTCTCAGAATGATAAATGCTGGCTTAGTGAAACAATAAGACTTTTAATCAATACATTAAAAGCAAAAGGAAGACCAAGGACAGGGTAGGCCCACTGCTCAGGGCTTGGCTACACTGGAGAGTTGCAGCGCTGGTGACGGCTTTACAGCACTGCAATTAACACACCGTCCACACTTGCAAGGCACATCCAGCACTGTAACTCCCTGGATACAGCGCTGGCTGTACTCTAACTCTGCCTGGGGAATAACGACTGCAGTGCTGGTGATGCAGTGCTGCTCTGCCAGTGTGGCCACCAAAAGCGCTGTTATTGGCCTCCAGAGGTATTCGGAAGTATCCCAGAATGCCTGTTCAGCCACTCTGCTCATCAGTTCGAACTCTACTACCCTGGCCTCAGGTGACCCGCCATTTAAATGCCCCAGGAATTTTAAAAAACCCCTTCCTGTTTGCTCAGCCAGGTGTGGAGTGCAATCAGTGAATCTTTCCAGGAGACCATGCCTCCACGTGCTAAACGAGCCCCAGCTTGGAGCAATGGCGAGTTGCTGGACTTCGTCAGTCTTTTGGGAGAGGAAGCTGTGCAGTCCCAGCTGTGCTCCAGCCGCAGGAATTACGATACCTATGGGCAGATATCAAGGGATATGATGGAAAGAGGCCATGACCGGGACGCGCTGCAGTGCAGGGTTAAAGTGAAGGAGCTGTGGAGTGCCTATTGCAAAGCCCATGAGGGAAACAGCTGCTCTGGTGCTGCCCCCACGACCTGCCGTTTTTACGAAGAGCTGGATGTGATACTGGGGGTGACCCCACCACCAATCCGAGGACCATGATGGACACTTCAGAGCGGGGGGGGGGGGCGCAGAGGGGGGAAGGGAGGAGAAAACCGAGACTGAGGGTACTGGGATGGGAGGAGACACCCAAGAGTCCCAGGAAGCATGCAGCCAGGAGCTCTTCTCAAGACAGAAGGAAGGTAGCCAGTTGCAGCAGCCGGTACTTGGTGAAGGACAAGCAGAGGAACGGGTTCCCGGTAAGCGGCTTGTATTTTCAGGATGGAAATGTTTTGGGAGAGGAAGGAGGGTTAGAGCTGCATGCATGCATGCCTAGATGTGGAATAGCCCATTGACGTGGTCTATCATGTCGCAGTAATCGGTCTCAGTAATCTCTTCAAAAGTTTCAGCCAGGGCGTGGGCAATGCGCTTGCGCAAGTTTATTGGGAGAGCCACTGTGGTCCTTGTCCCAGTCAGGCTAACGCGTCCACGCCACTGTACCGCGAAGGGTGGGGGGACCATTGCTGCACACAAGCAAACTGCATAGGGGCCAGGGCAGAATCCGCATTGCTGTAGAAGACCCTCCCGCTCTTCCCAGGTGACCCGCAGCAGCGAGATATCTTCCAGGATCAACTTCTGTGGAAAATGTTGGGAGATTGTTCAGCGTAGGTGCTCCCTGCAGCTGTTTGCTTTCCCCAACGCACAGAAACCCCAGTACAGCCCAGAAACAATCATTCCCTCTTCCCAGGTGACCCGCAGCAGTGAAATATCTTGCAGCATAAACTCCTGTGGAAAATGTTGGGAGACTGTTCAGTGTAGGTGCCCCCTGCAGCTGTTTGCTTTCCTCAATGCACAAAAACCCCAGTACAGCCCAAAAGCAATCAGACCCCCTTACTCACCATTTCGGGGCTCCTGTGGGTTATGTGCGCTCTCTCTGGCATGGGAAAATTATGCTATTGTGAAGACTGTAAACTCCTTCACTGTGTGGGAATAACTATGTGAGATATAAACAATGCTGCCTCTGTTAACTGTTGCCTTTTTTGCCTTTCTACAAGCAACCTTGAATTCTCGGATGCCTGTATTATCAACAGCTGAAAGACTCCAAAACCTCTGGAAGAAGCCGCGAAAAAGCAAAGACAACCTGCTGCAAGCAGTTATGGATCACTATGCCAGAGAGAATCAAAAACTGCAGGACTGGAGGGAAAAGGAAAGCAGGATCCGCCAGAGAAACACAGTGGCCAGGAAGAAAAGCACAAAGCAGCTGATAAGTATCCTGGCGCGCCAAGCGGACTCTACCCAGGCGCTAGTAGACATTCAGGCAGAGCACTACCATGCACCCTCTCCCCATCCCCCGTGCCAAAGCTCTTTCACTTGTGCCCCAATGTCAGCTCAAAACCCCTTCCCCAGCATCCAGGTTCTTACCACCACCACCAGCTGCCTCCAACACCTGTACGTTCACCAACCAGCCCTGAGAACTAAGACTCTTACCCTCTGCACTGACCACGCAGTATAGGCATCCTGAAGTGCAGCAGTCATTGCACAGCACTCCAGACAGGACATATTCAAACCTGTGACTGTACAGTTCACCACCCCAGTCCCCCTGCCCTTTTAGGTTCCCAAAATGTTGTGTGTCTGTCAGTAAAGTTATTTTCTTTTCAATAAATGAATTCTTGGCTTTGAAAACAGTCTTTATTATTGCAGAAAGTAAAGTGATACCTTAGCCCAGGAAAGAAACAGGCACTGCAAGTCAGCTGAGGAAAAACAGATTCCTACTAACATTGTAACCACTGCACTTCACTCCTGTGCAAGGCACCAAACATTACTGTTGGTTTTCAGCCTCAAATTCCTCCTTCAAGGCATCCCTAATCCTTGAAACCCTGTGCTGGGCCTTTCTAGTAGCCCTGCTCTCTGGCTGTGCAAATTCAACCTCCAGGCGTTGAACCTGAGGTCCATGCCTGACTAAATGTTTCACCCTTCCCTTCACAAATATTATGGAGGGTACAGCACATGGATATAACCGCAGGGATGCTGCTTTCCCCCAAGTCTAACTTCAAATACATAGATCTCCAGCGCCCCTTAAAACGGCCAAAAGCACACTCCACAGTCATTCTGCACCAGCTCAGCCTGTAGTTGAACCGTTCCTTGCTTCTGTCAAGCTTCCCTATATACGATTTCACGAGCCAAGGCATTAACGGGTAAGCGGGGTCTCCAAGGATCACAATGGGCATTTCAATGTCCCTGACTGCAATCTTCCGGTCTGGGAAAAAAGTCCCTGCCTGCAGCTTCCTGAACAGGCCAGTGTTCCGAAAGATGCGTGCATCCTGCACCCTTCCAGGCCAGCCTGTGTTAATGTCAATGAAATACTCACGGTGATCCACAAGCGCCTGGAGAACCACAGAGAAATACCCTTTCCGATTAACGTACTCGGATGCTAGGTGGGATGGTGCCAGAATAAGAATGTGCGTCCCATCTATCGCCCCTCCACAGTTAGGGAAACCCATTTGTGCAAAGCCATCCACAATGTCCTGCACGTTCCCCAGAGTCACGGATCTTCTTAGCAGGATGCAATTAATGGCCCTGCAAGCTTGCATCAAAACGATCCCAACGGTCGACTTTCCCACTCCAAACTGGTTCTCGACCGATCGGTAGCTGTCTGGAGTTGCCAGTTTCCAGATTGCAATAGCCACCCGCTTCTCCACCGGCAGGGCAGCTCTCAATCTCGTGTCCTTGTGCCACAGGGCGGGGGTGAGCTCAGCACACAGTCCCATGAAAGTGGCTTTTCTCATCCGAAAGTTCTGCAGCCACTGCTCGCCATCCCAGACTTCCATGAAGATGTGATCCCACCACTCAGTGCTTGTTTCCCGAGCCCAAGAGCAGCGTTCCACGGTGCTGAGCACTTCCGTGAATGCCAGCAGCAATTTTGTGTCGTACGCGTCAGGCGACTCGCTATCATCGTCGGACTCCTCATCACTTTGGATCATAAGGAATAGCTCAACTGCCAAACGTGATGTGCTGGCGAGACTCATCAGCATATTCCTCAGCAGTTCAGGCTCCATTTCCCACAGAAATCGCGCTTCACAGAAACCGTTGAGAGAGTCAAGATGGTGCCAAACGTGGACGGAAAAACAGGGATTGCTGGGATGTGAAGCGATGCATCACGGGCCATTGGGACAGGAAGCAGAATGACCCGCACCCTCTGCCCCCTTTCCAAAACCCACAGCGCCAAAATGGGACAAGGTGGTCTGAGGGATAGCTGCCCATAATGCACCACTCCCAACAGCACTGCAAATGTGGCCACACTGCAGTGCTGGTAGCTGTCAGTGTGGCCACACTGCAGCGCTTTCCCTACACAGCTGTATGAAGACAGCTATAACTCCCAGCGCTGTACACCTGCAAGTGTAGCCAAGCCCTCAGTGAGGAGGGAGAAACGAAACAGGAAACTTGGAAATGGCAGAGATACTCAATGACTTCTTTGTTTCAGTCTTCACCAAGAAGTCTGAAGGAATTCCTAATATAGTGAATGCTAATGGGATGGGGGTAGATTTGGAAGATAAAATACAAAAAGAACAACTTAAAAATCACTTAGAAAAGTTAGATGCCTGCAAGTCACCAGGGCCTGATGAAATGCATCCTAGAATACTCAAGGAGCTAATAGAGAAGGTATCTCAGCCTCTAGCTATTATCTTTGGAAAATCATGGGAGACGGGAGAGATTCCAGAAGACTGGAAAAGGGCAAATATAGTGCCCATCTATAAAAAGGGAAATAAAAACAACCCAGGGAACTACAGACCAGTTAGTTTAACTTCTGTGCCAGGGAAGATAATGGAGCAAGTAATTAAGGAAATCATCTGCAAACACTTGGAAGGTGGTAAGATGATAGGGAATAGCCAGCATGGATTTGCAAAGAACAAATCATGTCAAACCAATCTGATATCTTTCTTTGATAGGATAACAAAGTCTTGTGGATAAGGTAGAAGCGATGGATGTGGTATACTTAGATTTTAGTAAGGCATTTGATATGGTCTTGCATGATATTCTTATCAATAAACTAGGCAAATACAACTTAGATGGGGCTACTATAAGGTGAGTGCATAACTGGCTGGATAACCGTACTCAGAGAGTAGTTATTAATGGTTCCCAATCCTGCTGGAAAGGTATAACAAGTGGGGTTCTGTAGGAATCTGTTCTGGGACGGTCTCTGTTCAACATCTTCATCAACGACTTTGATATTGGCATAGAAAGTAAGCTTATTAAGTTTGCAGATGATATCAGACAGAGGGATTATAACTGCTTTGAAGGATAGGGTCATAATTCAAAATGATCTGGACAAATTGGAGAAATGATCTGAGGTAAACAGGATGAAGTTTAATAAAGACAAATGCAAAGTGCTAGACTTAGGAAGGAACAATCAATTTCACACAAACAGAATGGGAAGAGACTGTCTACGAAGGAGTACGGCAAAAAGGAATCTAGGGGTTATAGTGGATCACAAGCTAAACATGAGTCAACAGTGTGATGCTGTTGCAAAAAAAGCAAATGTGATTCTGAGATGCATTAACAGGTGTGTTGTGAGCAAGATATGAGAAGTCATTCTTCCACTCTACTCTGCGCTAGGTAGGCCTCATCTGGAGTATTGTGTCCAGTTCTGGGCACTGCATTTCAAGAAAGATGTGGAGAAATTGGAGAGGGTCCAGAGAAGAGCAACAAGAATGATTAAAGGTCTAGAGAACATGACCTTTGAAGGAAGGCTGAAAGAATTGGGTTTGTTTAGTTTGGAAACGAGAAGACTGAGAGGGGACATGACAGCAGTTTTTCGGCATCTAAAAGGGTGTCATAAGGAGGAGGGAGAAAACCTGTTCATCTTAGCCTCTAAGGATAGAACAAGAAGCAATGGGCTTAAAACTGTTGCAAGGGAGGTTTAGATTGGACATTAGGAAGAAGTTCCTAACCGTCAGGGTGGTTAAACCCTGGAATAAATTGCCTAGGGAGGTTGTGGAATCTCCATCTCTGGAGATATTTAAGAGTAGGTTAGATAAATGTCTATCAGGATTGTCTAGACAGTATATGGTCCTGCCATGAGGGCAGGGAACTGGACTCGATGGCCTCTCAAGGTCCCTTCCAGCCCTACCATCTATGCATCTATGAATAAGTGTAAAGTATTTGCACTCAATTATTTGTGGACAACCATTTAATGGATAGTAAAAACATGTTTTCATTCTTTTTCATTTTCAGTATTAGCAGCCTTTTATTTTATTTTCTGAATACTTAAAATACCTTATTTTTCTCCTCATTCTGCTTTTAATAACTTTATTGGTAGGAAAAGGATGTTATATCCAACAACAAAAAATAACCTTTTTAAACACAATAGATATTATGTGTACATATGCCCACACATATAACTCTTGGAATATATATCATAGACCACTGGTTATATTCTCTCATGTAAATTTGAACAAGCTATATGCTTAGAAGAATGACTGACTTTCTGCAATGTCTGGAGCCTGGCTGATACTTAAAAAAAAGTTTAAGCATCACGGCTAACTAGTTACTTGATCCCCAGCCCAATTCCTGTAATATTTTTGGTTTTGTAACATCACCAAATAAATTATACTATTGGTTTTGAGCCACTGGGGCTGTTTGACATTATTGAAACTAATTTTCCTTCAATTCTTGAACGTGGGCTGCCTTAAATTCATTAAAACTGCACCATAAGAAACGTGTTATTCAAATAACCTAATTTCCCTTTTTGTATCTGTGACAGATGGTGTCCAACTTGTCCAGTACGCACGGTGGCTCCTCAGTAAATCCTGGCAATTTTAATACCTAGTATTCTATAGTTATGTTTATGATCAGCTATGCTTTCTAGGTTAACTGCAAAGAGGGTATATCTCAATTTGCATGGCAACAAAGCATTCTAAAAGGGTCTGAAGGCCATGAACTGGATTAATATATACCAGTCAGCTAGAAATGGTCAAAAATTTCTGGTTAAAAATGCCCTTTTTGCAAAACTGACGTTTTGCACATGAAAATTTTGATTTTTCAACAGGAAAATCATAATGTTGGCACCTTGGCTGCTTGTCCAAAAGGCTCTTGTCAATTTCACTTTCTGCTAGCGAAACTGATAAAAGCTTTCCCACAGTACTAGTGAAGCACAGAGCCCTGCTTGCCTGTTGCCTGCTCTCTCCACTCCCTCCCCCCTCCCGCACCTCTGCCCCTATCCCAGCCAGCTCTGGGAGCTGGAGAGGCAGAGAGATCTGATGACAGGAAAACATGAGGAATTCTGCCACCATGAGAGGTGTAGCCTTGTCCAGGAGGATGGCTCACACAGATCACTGCCATGTAGTTAAACACTGGAATAGATTGCCTAGGGAAGCTGTGGAATCTCCATCTCTGGAGATATTTAAGAGTAGGTTAGATAAATGTCTATTAGGGATGGTCTAGACAATATTTGGTCCTGCCATGAGGGCAGGGGACTGGACTCGATGACCTCTCGAGGTCCCTTCCAGTCCTAGAGTCTATGAATCTATGAATCTATGTGTGTTCTTACTGAACTGAGGTATACACTTTATAATTTTAAAGGAAGTAAATAGTCCAGTACAACTGTAATTGGAGCTGCTACTGGAGAAATCCATGCTGCCTTGTCCACATAGAAAATCTCTTCCATTGGGCTTTTTTTGCCACTCTGGTCCAGGATTTTTCTTTGGACCAAGATGTCTTGAACATGCAGCAGAGCAGCTTTTACTACAGATGTCAATCAGCTAGCATCCAAGATGCCAGATTCAGGGATGTCTGATTTGGATTCAGGATTGGGCCATTGTTCTGCGAGACAAGAGTCAGTAGGACCAGCAAAGTCATGAGTCTCCTCCATACTGACAGGTTAATAAGAGTTGAGTACCAAATTGTCTGGCCCATGTTCGTGCTATCATAAATGACCTGAACTGTGTACTGTCTCCATTTCCTGAAGAACCTGGGTATCGTGGGCATTGATGTACAGGTACATAATAGACCAGGAGCCCACAGAATAAGGAGGGCATCCAAAAGGGAACCCGCACTCATGTTTCATGTCTCCCTGGAATAGAAGCTCAGGCACTTTTGTAAATCCCTATTTGTGCAAGAGGCTTATGTAGGTCTGCAATCTTGTGGCATGACTCATGGTTCTCAGATAAATCTCTGATGAGTCACTCCGCCAGTTTGTTCTAGAGCCTAGGAGGTACAGAGCACCATGAACCAATCCATGGGACCAAAGAGGGGATCACAGAAGCAAGGGTAGCCATATGGAATTTGAAACAACCAGTGAAGTTTGAGATAAAGATCAAGGATGGGTCTCCAACCCCTTTCTTCTTTTTAAGAAACAGAATAAAATCCTCTGCCTCTGAACTCTGTGGCATTTCCTCTACCCATCCCAGTTGAATGAAGGAGTCCGCATCTTGTTTAAACAATCTCCCATGAGAAAGGTTCCTTAAGATGGACAGGATAGGTGAGGAGAGGACAGAAACATTTTGAAATTGGATTGCTGATTATCTGCAGGATCCACAGATTTGAGGTTATCCCATGCCAGCCAGTTGCCAAAAGGAGTGTTGGAGGGATCCAGCCAGAGTCTCAACACACACACACACGTCAAAACTGGTTCTTTCCTGCAGCCTCAAGTTGTGGAGCAGTCAAGGAAGAAGCAGAGGGTTGCCTCTCGTAAAATCACTGCTTCCTCCTCGGGATCTCCTCGGACTGTTGCTTAGTACCATACTGAGACTGTGATCCCTATCGGTAGAACATCTGCTGTTGTTTTGGATTCTTCCTCCTTGGAGGCTGGTACATACAGGCCCAAGAATCTTAAGATTGTTCTGGAGTCTTTAAAGTATATGGAGCACTTCATAAGTACCACTATTAAAGAGGTAATTGCCTTTGAATAGGAGGTCCTCAGTGGTAACCTGGACCTCCCTTGGAATTTCCAATGCCTTAAAACTAAGCAGACTTCCTCATCACCATGGCATTGACCATTGTTCTGGCTGTTGTGTCTGATACATTGAGTGTCCCTTGGAGAGTCATTCAGGCTGCGAGCTGGCCTTCTGTCAAAGGGGACTTCACTTCCTCATGCTGGTTTTTCACGAGTCTGTCCATAAAATTGCAAAGTTTGTCCCATATAAAATAAATTGTATTTGGGGAACAGCTCCTGATAATTCGTTACTCTCATCTGCAGGCCTGCTGTGGGGTACACCTTCCTCCCAAAGAGGTCTAACTTCTGGTCTTTGTCCCAAGGGATGGTCTTAAAGCAGCACAGCCAGCGTGACTTCTCATGAGGACTAGCATGTTGGTAAAAATACTCCAACCCTACAGCAAACTCCTCTCGGCACTTTTTGATGTTGATGTGACCAAGGCCAGCCTATGTCAAATCACTTTGGACATTTCAAGCAGTCTGTTATTAATGGGCACGGCTGATTGCCCCACAGAGGAAGGCTGCACCAGAAGTCTGTGTTGCTTATCCTGGATAACCTGCAACAGGATAAGCAGCATCTCCACCAACCTTTTTAGCAAGTCCTTCTAACTCAGAAGCTGTGTTGGAGGCTTAACCACTTTGTCAGGACAGAATGAGCTGACTGGAGGCTCGTATACTGTTGGAGAGTAGTGAGCTCCATAGTATTCTTCCTCATCCTCCAGAAGCTGAATTCAATACTGAAGTGGAACCCAGGATGACTGGAGCTGCTTCTTTGGCAAGAGGGACCTGGCTCTCAAGACTGTGAATAAAGCCAGCTTCCTGGAACAGGGATTCACCCCTCTAGGGGTACCAGTACAGCCTCAGTTGATAGGGATAATAAGGATGGTTCATGAGTGGGTAGCAGGTGGGGTGTGCTCTGTGGGTCCATGATGATCTTCTGGTGCCCCTCCAGTATTCTTCCTTGTAGTCTCTGCCTGATTCCCACTGTGACACTCACAGAGGTGCGGGAGCCACTCCGGAGAAAAAGCTCTGCTATGTACCTCTGGGGAAAAAGAAAAGACAAACCTCTTCCAACAATGGGGCAGACCTATCAGGTGTACTCCATCTTGTGGGAAAGTACCTTAGCGTGTTTGGAAATTTCTCCCCATAGCTTCCCAATGAAAGGTGAGTTCTATCAAACCTGGAGGCAGCACTGTCTTTGGTATGGAAAGAGGCCATCTACAGCAACTTTGGGTTTGGTGCCGGGGTACTGGTACAGGATTGCACTTCAAGGCTTTTGGAGGAGTGAGCCTTAGGAGAGGCTTTCTTCATCCCATTCTTGGAGAGGAGGATTGGTACCTGCCCTGGTCCCTGAAGCGGTGCTTTTTAGGGCCCATTTCTGAACATGTCATCTGTGCGGCTGATAAGTGGGTCTTATGAAAAGCCACCAAGCGTGGCATCTCAATTCATGAGGGCATTGGCAGCATGGAGCTAACCAGACACCTGGAGGGTCTCTGAAAGTCTACTCGGATCCAATGAGGTTTGCACCTTTCCAAGATGAAGAGTTTCAGCTTTGCCTCTGTAGTCTGAGTCCTCTTGAAGTATGACATGCAGATTAAGCAGCACTCCAGAGGAGTGGCCTTCTTCAAAGGACAGCAGGCACAAGGAGTGTCTCTTGTTCATGGGCATAGCAATGTCGGAGGAGGAGGAGCTCTTTAACCACGGTGACTTAGGGTTAGCCGTTGTACAAGGGGGGGTCTGCACAAAGCAGAGATCTCTTGTACGGAAAGGAAGTGGGAACTATCACCACTTTATCTAAAACTAAGTACTTCAAAGCAATGGGCAAAGAAAATTTATCAACAAGAACTAAGGCTAACAATAAACTTTTCCTAGTGAGAGAAATAATTGTGCTAGCTACTTGCTAAGATCAAAGAATGTGGATACTACAAGGTCTGTATAACAGCCACAATCAGTAAAAAGGAACTAAGTGCAGGTTGCGGCTGGTCCACACTTTATCCTTTCAGATTCAAGGAGCAAAAGTGCAGTCAGGGTGCAAACATGAACCCATTGGACACTGCTATTCAAAAGAATCCAACCTCACATGCCTGAGGTACATGTGCACCCAGAGTGCAATCTGTGTGGATAATTGCTCAAAGAAAAAATTTCAGTTCCCAGACATCTCTACTCCTAATGGCGCAGTGGGAACTGGGGAAAAGGGATGAGGGTGGGATGTCCTTTTATCCCATTGATCCCTGACTGCCAGAATGGTCCTTGGAGCCAGAGACGTTCAGTAATGCTTAGAGCAGTCTCACAACTACTTTAGTTGTGCAAGAGGGAAAAGCCCAGAAACATAGGACCCAAGATTCATAAGTGCAAAGGTTACTTAAGGTCACTTTTGCACAAATACCCCGTCAAGTAGTCCTTGGCCACTGCTCAGAATCAGAATTTGGAACTGGAGGCAAGACACACAGTACTGCAGCTACGAGTGTCAAAAAATGACTTGGTGTTTGGCAAGGTCTTTATGATTTTTCAACAATATATGTTAGCAACCTCTGAAATTGGTTAGTATCACTTTATGTAGTGACGAGATAAACAAGTACAGTGGGGGGGTTTTAAAACCACCTTGTTTCAAGTTTCTCCCTCTATTTAATTGATCTGTAGAAAGAATCTGTTTTTATCTATGACAACCTGAACTGGGTTGTGGATTCTGATATTTGTGGACAGCTAGTGACAGGAGCCTTGGAGAGACACCGAGCACTTGGTAGTAGAAGGTCAAAATTCACAAGTAACAGCATAAGGATCCTATCTGGGCAACAGTCATTGTGATTTCCATTCCCAAGCAGTGCCATAAAGAAGCAGGTGGGAGCCAGAGTTAACACAGGGAGAGCTGAGTGACTTTAGGGCATCAATCCTGCAAACACTTCTGCAAATGAGTAACTTCCTGCATCTGAGTATTCCTATTGAACTCACTCAGTGGGGCTAGTCATATGAGTAGTTACTTGCCTCCATTTACAGGATCGGAGTTTACAAGTGCAATGGCAGAATATTTTCATAAAATGTTGTGTAAAAGATTTGCTTTTAAATACACATAAAAGTGTGGTTTTGTAAATTTTCCATTATCTTTCTCTTTTACAAAACATGAAACAGTACTTCTAACTTCAATAACCATAAATATGTAGAGTATCAGAGGGGTAGCCCGTGTTAGTCTGGATCTGTAAAAGCAGCAAAGAATCCTGTGGCACCTTATGGACTAACAGACGTTTTGGAGCATGAGCTTTCGTGGGTGAATACCCACTTCGTCAGATGCATTTGACGAAGTGGATATTCACCAAGGATAGCTCATGCTCCAAAACGTCTGTTAGTCTATAAGGTGCCACAGGATCTTTACTGTTTTCATAAATATGTAAAAACATACCTAAATACATAGCACTACAATATTTATCAATTAAATTACTATGGATTTTGATAACATATGCAGACTCAATGTATAATTTTTCAACTTCATTTTCTCAGTTATTTTCCAAAATAGCCAGAGTAATTAATACAGATTATTGATTCAACATGTAAGATTAAACAGACATTGTGAAGGCAAAATTGACACAATTTTTAGGTTTAGTAGTAATAAGCTGTTACAAAACTCATGACCAAGAGAAATGTTTCCATGAGGATTTTTAATTCCAAAAGAAACAAAATACACCTACAGCCCCCCCACCACCCTCACAGTTTCGTCTGAAATAAAGTTATATATTTATACATATATTATATATGTCATATAAGTATTATTTATATAGTATGTAATAATTATAAAGAAACATTACTTTGGTGGTTTTGCAACCAATATATCCATTTTTATTTATTTATAAATTTGTATTTTGTTTTCAATATATTTTAAACTCAACAGTGCTTCTTTAACCAATTGCTTTTGAAAGAAAAAACATTGTGTATGTACTAAACACACACAAAAAGCCTTACCAAAAGTCACTGTTTTAAACACACATAAATCATTAGCAAAATGCATGATTATGGAATTTGCTGATGCTTAAAACTTATTCCACCGGGTGAGATCCTTATTAAAACTTCTACTGATTTCTGTCTACACTGTCTATGCTGTTCTAACACATATGTTTATCTACTATGTATGGTCAACATCTTCATGAATATCTTATTGCATACTGAACAGTATAACAAACTTTTTAATCTGTTTGACTACACAGAAACGGTTTAATAAAAATTGTAGGGCTGTCAATCACACTTAACTCACTCGATCAACTCAAAAAAATTAATTGTGATTAATCGCACTTATAACAATAGAATACAAATTGAAATTTATCAAATATTTTCGGATTTTTTTCTACATTTTCAATATTGATTTCAATTACAACACAGAATACAAAGTGCACAGTGCTCACTTTGTATTATTATTTTTTATTACAAATATATGCACTGTAAAAATGATAAACAAAAGAAATAGTATTTTTTCAGTTCACCTAATACAAGTAGTGAAGTACAATCTCTTTATTGTGAAAGTGTAACTTACAAATGCAGATTTTTTTTTGGTTACATAACTGTACTCAAAAACAAAACAGTGTAAAACTTTAGAGCCTACAAGTCCACTCAGTCCTACCACTTATTCTGCCAATCGCTAAGACAAACAAGGTTCTTTACACTGATGGGAGATACTGCTGTCTACTTCTTATTTACAATGTCACCTGAAAGTGAGAACAGGTGTTTGCATGGCATTTTTGTATATGGCGTTGTAAGGTATTTACATGCCAGATATGCTAAACATTTATATGCCCCTTCATGCTTCAGCCACTATTCCAGAGGACATGCTTCAATGCTGATGGTGCTCATTAAAAAAGAAAAAGTGTCAATTAAATTTGTGAGTGTACTTCTTGGGGGGAGAACTGTATGTCTCCTGCTCTGTTTTACCCACATTCTGTCATATATTTCATGTTATAGCAGTCTCAGATGATGACCCAGCACATGTTCGTTTTAAGAACACTTTCACAGGAGATTTGACAAAATGCAAACGAAGTACCAATGTGAGATTTCTAAAAATAGCTACAACACTTGACCCAAGGTTTAAGAATCTGAAGTGCTGTCCCAAAATCTAAGAGGGAAGAGGTGTGGAGCATGCTTTCAGAAGTCGTAATACAGCAACACTCTGATGCGGAAACTACAGAACCCAAACCACCAAAAGAGAAAATCAACCTTCTGCTGATAGCATCTGACTCAGATAATGAAACTGAACATGCATCAGTTTGCACTGCTTTGGATCATTATCAAGCAGAACCCGTCATCAGCATGGAAGCATGTCCTCTGGAATGGTGGTTGAAGCATGAAGGGATATATGAATCTTTAGTGCACCTTACACTTAAATATCTTGCAACACCAGCTACAACAGTGCCATTATCTCCTGCAAATTGTAGCCAACCTTGTTCGTCTGAGTGACTGACTGACCAAGCTGTAGGACTGAGTGGACTTGTAGGCTCTAAAGTTTTCCATTGTTTTGTTTTTAATGCAGGTTTTTTGTACATAATTCTACATTGTAAATTCAACTTTCATGATAAGGAAATTGCACTACAGTACTTGTATGAGGTGAATTGGAAAATACTTTTTTTACAGTACAAATACTTGTAATCAAAATAAAGATAAAGTGAGCACTATACACTTTGTAGTCTGCGTTGTAATTGAAATTAATATATTTGAAAATGTAATAAACATTCAAAAATATTTAAAATAAAAGGTATTCTGTTGTTGTTGAACAGTGTGATTAATCGCGATTAATTTTTTTAATTATCTGACAGCCGAAAAAATTGATTACTGAAAGCAATAGCTTTGAAAAAATATTTTAAAAGTTAAAAAGAATAAACCAAGACCATTTTCTGCTAGTGTTGTCAGTATACAGCAGAAAGTAAATATGAAGTAAGGGCTGATATATAGCAATATGAGATTGAAGATGGTAATCTACGCTATAGCACCATCTGCTGTTCCATCTCAGCTACTTTATAAAGGAACCAAATATAATAACTCCCAATTATCCAAATAGCATGAGGGACACGGATTTTATCTGGATAAATTAGACTATGAATAATCAAGAGGGTAAAAGCCATTCAACTGTGGGATAGCCTCCCCAGCAGCCGGAGTCTCCTCTTCCTCTTTGCAGTCCTGGCCAGAGGTCTCTGCTCTGCCCTGTTTCACTCACTCCCGCCCTGACAGCAGTGCTGCAGAGGGCTCACGGAACTTCCGAAGGGCTGATGACACCCAGCCTCTGCAGGGGCAAAGTGTGAGGCATAGCATAGACTCTGGGGCTGGGACTCTGCTCTGCCCTGCCAGGACTGCAGCCTTCCCTACACCTTGTGCCTTTAGGGATTAGGTGTCACTGGCACTGCAGCAGCGCAGGGAGCCCTCTGCGTCTCTGATGTCAGGGTCCTATTCACTCACTCTCATGATAGCAGGATGCAGAGGGTTCCCTGTGCTGCTGCAAGAGCCATTCAGCAGCAGGGTGTAGGGTGGCCTCCTTCGTGTCCGGGAGCTCTGCCTCTTCCTCACAGTCCTGTTCAAGGGGGACTCGGTTCTATTATATAAACCTTCACATTATCTGAATCCCTTCTGTGTGTCCCAGCATGTGATTATATGGCGGACAAGAAAGGGATTCAGAAAAGGCAGAAGTTTGGATAATAGAGTTTTGGATAAATGGGAGTATATCGTATATGTTTACAAGGTCAAAGCATCCAGAATTCCACAGATTCCATGACCTCCATGAAAAAAAATCGTAGCCTTACCTATAATTTATTTTGAAAATACTAATGGTGACTTTGGTTTAATGATACCTTTCAGACACACAAAATGAGGGATGGAGGGACATTAGATGAGTTAATCTGAGAAGCAGATTATTTTTTTACAGATGTACTGATATATCCCACAGCAAGGATGGGCAGATTGTTTTGTTGGGTTGTATGCACAAAGATGTACTGGGAGCTAAAACAAAAATGTTCAGTCTCATGATATCATCATGCCTCTTCTGCCTTGTTTGCTGTTTACATGAGGTTTCAATGTTTTGGAGATTTGTGAATAATTAAAATATACCTAATTAAAATGATATTCAATGAAAATAAGGAAAATAATATATAAATTCACTAGTATTTATACATATTATACTGGCATTAGACACATATGAACAAAAGCCAAAGTGCCCACACAACTGTTAACAGATGGTATATGCTTCACTTAAAATGCAGTAGTCTGAAAGTACAACGCAGTAATAATATAAAAAGACATAACAGTTTCCAAAATGACAGAACATTATTACTCAAATTGTAAGCATAGTTTTTAACTATTTTCTGAATACTGAAATATTCTCTTTAGGAGTCGATTTATTAAAATGTGTTATTTTATTTGAATTTACCTGTCCCTTTGCTATCAGGTAAGCAACAATAGACGTATGCCCGAACTGGGCAGCCAAGTGAATACAACTGCATCCTTCCCCATCAATCAGTGACGGATCTGCACCATACTTCATCAGTTGTACAACCATGGATAAGTGACCCTGTCTAAACAGAACAGTGAACACAAACACACCTGGTTAATTATATATATAAAATTTGGTAACATATTTGGATAGAAAAAATGTTAAATTCAAGCATTTTTAATTAAACAATTATATCATATCACTCTGAACTGAAGATTAGGACAACTTTTCCTTTGAAAATGATGATCATTATGCATCTGATTCTGCAAACATGTGAACAACCAAGTATGAGACTAATTAATTTTAAATTTTGTTTTTAAAATAAAGTCTATAAACAGATTTTTATTTTTATTTTTAGGGAGGGGATGCAATGTATCCTTCTATTACAGGGAAAACAAGTGCTGCTTTGGGGCCAACACTTTCCCTGCACCACATTAAAAGCATCCATAAAATCTTTTTTAGCATAATAGCCATCAGTATTCTCACCATTTTTGTGATAAGGTGCCAAATATGCACAGCTGTCAGTGCACAGCTGCAACACCAAAAAATAGGCCCTTCCAGTCAATCAGAATATGGCTTTGGTCAATTGGCGTTCAAAAGTGACAGTCAAATATTCTCTGAACCTGACTGAATTTAGAACAGTAATGGATCTGTTTAAAAGTTCATCTTATAATACATATATCGTCAAATATGATCTTTAGCCTCAAAGGAATAAATTAGTTTTAATATTTAAAACTAACCCTAACAGATTAGCCTAATGAGTGGATTTTTCCACTCATTAGTATCAACATAATTTAATATTTTAAATGTTCCAAAGCCCAATATCCCAGGCCTCCTTTTTGCACTACATAATTATGAATATTAGTACATATATAATTTCTTTCCCATTAATTTCTACTCAACTGTATCTGCAGGAGTAACTACTAGAAGACAGTTGTCTGCCCAGTACTGTACACAGGAGTTTATCCACCCCTTTTATTCTTTAACAGTGTCCTACATAATAATTCTGATCTCTCCTGGTGTTTAAAGTGCACCTTTAATAATCTCAGGAATTTATGAGGCAATGGTCTGGACAGCATCAGACAAACTGTCTCCTAACTGTCATCCTTCACTTCTGTATTACTAAACCCCACCAGATACTCAAGAGCAAGATTCCCAAAGCAACAGTGAAGAGAGCTGCAAAGCAACCACTGACTCCAATTTTTAAACAATATATATCCTCTCTTATAATAATGATCAGTCTCTTCTACATCTGAAACTAGCAAACTGATCAATAGATGACTGAATGTCCATGTCCTTAGAGACATAAACATATAAATGTACTCAGTTACTACCATCAACTCAGTTTCTCAAGTTCATTTATGCATGGAGGCATAACACATACTCACAATAGAAGCATATAACGGAACTGTCATTCAGATAATGAACAAATTACTGTCTAATTAAACTGGGAGTAAAGAATATCCAACAATTTTTCCCCACCTCGTAGCCCAGTGAAGTGGGGTGGAATTTAAATCTCCTCCCAGCTGATCAACAATAGCACCCTTTGATATGTAGAATCTAAAACCAGAATGAAAAACATACATTTAATGTAGATTGTTTTGATTACAATCATAAACATGAAAGATAAGTGACAAATATATAAGTAAAAAGAGACATAAAATGCAGGTTTAAAAAAATATTCCCAGTCTTCCTATAACAGATCTCCTCCTTGAAATTGCCGGTCTTGAATTTTTGACACACACAGCTTTTTGCTGGTCTAGTCTTATTGTAACATTACTTTTATTAACAGCAAGATTGCTAATTTAGTTATCACTATATGTGTTAATGTAAAAAGATTTACATTATTGTAAATAGAGGGAAGGTTATTTACAATTTTTTTTTAAACTACGTTCTAATTAAAGTAAATTTGATAAAGTAAAGAGATCTTTGTGTTTGACTATGGAAAACAGACAGGAATATTTGCAGAATTTTAGTGAACATAAAACAGTTTTAGACAATTAAACTTGAAGCATGTTATCATCACTGGAATGCCCCTACTGAAATCACTGTTCCAAGAATGAATGTTTCTGTTATGCTTTTAACCAAGTGTAAAGATTTTACATGCTTCTCAATTACAGTTATTAGACAGAGGACAAAAAACATTAGATACTTTAAAAATGACTGGACAGAAATTAATTTTTCTGAAAAATATTTTTAAGCAGATCAACCACCTGTAGGACAAATTCAATTATCCACATTTAATCTGTAGCAAATTCATATTTATAACATATGCACAGTTTTTGTGAGCTAATTATTTTCCCTACTGAAGTATGCTTTCCCTGAGAGATTAAATTGGTAAAGTGAGGAAGACAATGCAAGTCATAGCTAACTAACAAAAAAGGCAAATATGTTTTTAAACACAAGTCTTGTTAAAATTTCTAACAATATAGTTTCTTCAATGCAGGTCAATGGAAACCTCTGTAACAGCTATAGCAGAATCTTACATGCAAAATTTGGTCTCAAATCCAGATTTCAGACATTTTAAAATTTGGAGGTGTTCAGATCCAAGTTTTTAGTTCAGCCCAGTATAAAGCAAGAAACCACCTATAAAATTCAGATCTGGACTCCAAAACAACCCTCCAATCCATCCCCAACCTGGTGGATGTTCAGATCTGTCATTCTGATTCATTACCCTCTCAATTTTCAATAAGTTATTTTGCTAGTAAATCATGTATGAAGAAATCATATGACAGGGCTCAAAACATCTAGTTACAAGAACATCTACAACAGAAGAAACGGAGAATATTGGGTCTCTTTTTTAAATTCTAGATGCCAACAAAGAGAAGTTATATATCACTAACTGTTTGCCTCTTTCACAGTGAGGCAGGTCTGCATGCAGCCAGTTAGGAGTGACATAATTAAATTTAAAAGCAAATGTAAACCCTGTAATCAAGAAAGACAGGAGCAAGTGAATAGTCAGGAGGGAGATTTTTTATATATAACTTTGCAGGTGAATTTAGTGCTTATGAAAGTGAGTGAATAACTATACTAGTCAGAACTAGCCATCATGCAGGCATGGTACTGTCCAGAACTTCCTCATTAACCTCAATTCTCACCTACATCACTTCTATACTTCAGCAAATCCCTGACAAGGGAATGACCCCTACTTTTGGACAGGAGAATAGTTCTGTTTCAGCACTCATTCAGCCTTAGGACTCTATTAAGAACAGTGTCAATTTAGAGGGGAGTATTTGTAATACGAGCACGTGTCATCCAAGAACTCAATCCTGATCAACCCCTTGGATTTCCTGAATGAATAAAAGAATACATGATTACTTTTTAACAATGGCTTTCAGATGCTACTGTACCTTTTAAATAAAGTAATATAGATACCAGACCAAAAAAAAAATACATATAGGTTGGTAGTTTAAGTTGTTTAACACTTATCTGACATTCCAGCCACTGTAGTTGTCAAACAAGCCAGAAGGAGAAGGAAAATAAGAAGGGGTTATCAAGAAAGGGAAGAAGAGCAGGAAAAAGACAAAAATCTCTCTCACAAGAGAGTCCCAGTTGCTTGAAGAATCCAAGTGCCTTACATTTTATCAATTATGTACATAGACCCTCCCTCAAAATGATGGGGAGAGATAGAAGACTGTCTGCCTTTTATCTAAAAGAAGATGGACATAAACGTGAATTTAGAGATACAGCCACAATCAGTGTTATCTTTTTACACTCTTCCATGACAGTGTAAAAGGAGATTAGCTGCCTTTGCCACAGGAGCTGCAATAACACTTGTTTTCCTGTCTTTCAAACCAATGACTAATGTACTTCCATGTCTGTATTTCTCCTTCAGTGGTTCTGCGTAACAGAAGGCAAAATGAACTGCAACAAGAAAAAAGTGCCCTTAAAAAGCAAATCATGATGATAACCGTCGCTTGGTGAAGGATCTGGTGGCCAAAGAACCTATAACAACAGACGGGACATAGAGACTACCTGGAGAACCTCTTTATGCCCCATTTTTGGCTTTTCATATTTGGCTGTGTGTGCAGTTGCACACGCACATTAACAGAGTAGAACTATCTTGAAACCTGCACACTGAGTCAGCAACTTCATGTCAAGTGCTCTTGGGATCCTGCCAACTCCCATGTTATATTGATTACCTACCTAATGTATACATTTAGCTCATTTTTTTAATGTAATATAAAAGGAATCGTGTACCACTCACACACCTATGATTTTGCAGAGTAACAAACACTAAAGATTATTCCTTCAGAATTTATAATCTAAAAGTTCTGAGAAGTAATAAGGTATAAAACGTATCCTTGTAGATCTTATACTTAGGATTTTACTTTTCTTCATTTTTCTGAGTTTATAACAAATCCCACCACTCTAAGACTCCAAGAGTTTAAATCAAGATTTAATTTCTATTATTTGAAAGAGGTTATAACATTAGTTACTTTAGTCTTTGTTGTTCTAAAAATATAAAAGATTTTTTCTTTGGTCATCACTTCTTGTATTGTATAAGAGAAAAAAAATGAAATAAGGGAATACTAGAGTTCTTTTTTGCATTAGATCAAAGGCACTTATAACCTTAGTCATCTAGAAAATTCACTGCTTTTTTCCGTAAGATTTCCTTTCCCCAGGGAGGGAAAATTGATAAGTCACAAAAAGAACAAGATATTTCAAGGTCACTAGAAGTGCCATTCACTGGACCTGAGAATTTTGCAGTAGCATACTTGCATTGCAAATACTGCAGCTGAACAGCTACTCTGAAAAGTTTAGCTGATCTGAACAGGCCTTGGCTACTGGGCATTTAACCGGTCTTATTCTTGGGTATTATGGCATCACAGAGATTCTGCAAAATATCTAGACCGGGGTTTCTGGCTTTTATTTTTTATTAGCGCTGTCAAGCGATTAAAAAATTAATCAAGATTAATAGTGCTGCTAAACAATTACAGAATATCATTTATTTAAATATTTTTGGATGTTTTCTACATTTTCAAATATATTGATTTCAGTTACAACACAGAATACAAAATGTATTTTAGATTTATTTTTGATTACACATATTTGCACTGTTAAAAAAACAAAAGAAATAGTATTTTTCAATTCCCCCATTACAAGTACTGCAACCTCTTTATCATGAAACTTACAAATGCAGAATTATTACCAAAAAAAACTGCATTCAAAAATAAAACAATGTAAAACTTTAGAGCCTACAAGTCCACTCAGTCCTACTTCATGTTCAGCAAATCGTTCAGACAAACAAGTTTGTTTACACGTGCAGGAGAAAATACTGCCTGCTTCTTGTTTACAATGTGACCTGAAAGTGAGAACAGGTGTTTGCATGGCACCAGCATAGCAAAATATTTATGTTCCAGATGTGCTAAAGACTCATATGTCCCTTCATGCTTCAATCACCATTCCAAAGGACATGCGTCCATGATGATGATGGGCTCTGCTTTATAATGATCCAAAAAGTGCAGACCAATGCATGTTCATTTTCATCATCTGAGTCAGATGCCACCAGCAGAAGATTGATTTTCTTTTTGGTGGTTCAGGTTCTGTAGTTTCCGCAACGGAGCACGCTCCATACCTCATCCCTCTCAGATTTTGGAAGGCACTTCAGATTCTTAAACCTTGGGTCAAGTGCTGTAGCTATCTTTAGAAATCTCACACTGGTACCTTCTTTACATTTTGTCCACTCTGCGTGAAAGGGTTCTTAAAATGAACAACATCTGTTGGGTCATCATCTGAGACTGTTATAACATGAAATATATAGCAGAATGTGGGTAAAACAGAGCAGGAGGCACACTATTCTCCCCGCCCCCCCACCCAAGGAGTTCAGTCACAAATTTACTTAACCTTTTTTTTTTAAATGAGCATCATCAGCATGGAAGCACGTCCTGTGGAATTGCGGCCGAAGAATGAAGGGGCATACAAATGTTTAGCATATCTGGCAAGTAAATACTTTGCGATGCTGGCTACAAGAGTGCCATGTGAACGTCTGTTCTCACTTTCAGATGACACTGTAAATAACATTATCTCCCATAAATGTAAAAACAAACTTGTTTGTCTTAGTGCTTGGCTGAACAAGCAGTAGGACTGGGTGGACTTGTAAGTGCTAAAGTTTTACATTATTTTGTTTTTTGAGTGCAGTTATGTAAAAAAAAAATTTACATTTTTAAGTTGCACTTTCACAACAAACAGACTGCACTACAGTACTTGTATGAGGTGAACTGAAAAATAATATTTCTTTTGTTTACCATTTTTACAGTGAAAATATTTGTAATAAAAATAATATAAAGTGAGCACTGTACACTTTGTATTCTGTGTTGTAATTGAAGTCAATATATTTGAAACTGTAGAAAAACATTCAAAAATATTGAATACATTTTAATTGAGATTCTATTGTTTAACAGCGTGATTAATCACGATTCATTTTTTTGGGTTAATCGCGTGAGTTAACTGCAATTGATAACCCTATTTTTTATCCTTAAAATTGAGAATCAGTGGGCTTAAAAAGCAACTATGAAGTCTATTTAGCATTACAAGACAAACAAAAAAATTGCTTAAAGACAACACTGATGTTTAGCTATATATTAATACATACTTCACCAGATCTATTCTGTTGTTGATTGCAGCCCAGTGGAGAAGTGTAACGTTTTCTTTGTCTGGTTGCCGTACATCATAACCTGCTTCCACCAACTCTCTACATCGTTCATATATTCCATACCTTGAAGAAGAAAAAAAATTCCAACTTATTATCTTATGCAAAAACCAACACGTAGGAAACAATTAGGCACTAGATACCACAGAGATGAGCACAATATAAGAACCTATGCAAAAGACTGTAGCAACTACAAGATTGTTCTCACCTGCTTCGAGGTAAGAAGCAAAAAGTGAGTAAGAAACAGCAAACTTCTTATGCAGAAGGATTATCACAACCAAGTTTTCTTTTTTCCACCTGCTGCTAATAGGAGAAGCATGAAGACAGGAAACTTGTGCACAAATAGGACAAAACAATCAGTCAATTGCATAAGGAGTTCTTGAAAGACTATATCACATCTGTGAAAGAAATCAAGATTTGGCTCCTCTGCCATAGAATTTCATGTGTGAACTAATTAACCAATCTAGGTCGACCTGAGACTACAGTTTTCCACCAAGAAGTGCTCTCTTCCCGCTTCCCTGGAAAAATCCAGACAATATAATCTCAATTTATAGAAGAATCACACAAGCAGAAGCACTGAAAATAGTGACCCCTGTGCAACCACATACAAAACCAACTGTTCTTCATGGATAGTCAACACTACCTGGGACCAAAGTTGACCATCATCAACACTTCCTTTCAGGAAGAAAACTTACTGATGTTAAGAAGCATGTAACTGCTTGGGCAGAATTCAAAAGAGTACTACTAGCCACTCATAACCCAGCTAGCTACTACCCTGTCTCCATTCTCCTTTTCATGGGCAAAATTACAGGGAAAATTATGACAATGCCTGTACTCCATTAATGTGCACTGTTTTCTCAGTTCCTTCACCACTCAAGAGTTTCAAGAGGAGTTTCTGAGCTGCAAGTACGGGGGTGTGGAATCCAAATGTGGGATTCTATTGCTTAAAGTCCTGACTTTAAGCAATAGAAGATATACCATTAATCCTGGACTAGATGCTCAAAGGGGATCAGATTATTTTGACTATATCCTTAGGGGAAAATGTTTTTATTTAGCTGTGTATGTTTTCCTAGTCAAAGGTTTTCTAACTTTCCATGAAAATTCTCTAGACTTCACTGGAAAATTCTTTATCCAATCATGGTAACTTTTCCTGGGGGAATTCTGCGCTACTGCAAAATGCAGAATTTTTCAAAAATTAATATTGAGCATGCAAAATTTCCGCCCCTCTCCCCCCAGAAATGGGCTGCAGAGATGTTGGCTGCCACCAAGGGCCACTGGACCAGCACAGCCCAGCTCCCAAATAGAAGACAAGGCCAGGGGGAGGGAGAGGGAACCGGAGGGTTCCCAGTAGCTGCAGTTCCCAGCACGCCCTGAAGGATGGAGATGGCAGAATGCAAAAAACTCCATGCAAGCCCAGGGACCCAGCATCAGGCAGTTTCTCCCTCTAGATCCCTGGGCTCTAGGAGGGTAGGGTCCATGAGTGTCTGGGCCAGGGGCGGGGCTGCAGCTGGGCTGGGCTCTGGGGGGCAGAGGTGTGATTGTTTTGGCAGTGGAACCCCGCAGCTAGGCGGGGAGGGGGTATGTCTGGGCTGAAGGAGGCCGCAGCTGGCCTCTGGGGGGCAGAGGGTGCGTGTCTGGGCCGGGGGTTGCGGGGGTGCAGCTGGGCCCTCTAGGGGGCGTAAGTGTCTGGGGAGGGTCCCGTGGCTGGGCTCTGGGGGGAGGGAGCAGAGAAACAGGAATTGGGTTGTCATAGGGATTTCTTTCACTCTCTACTCCTGTGGGAATTTTGTAGTCTGTCTGTATTGTTACAGACATACTTGCTGACAGGTATTCTGAAATAAATTACACTTCTACCTTGATATAACGCTGTCCTGGGGAGCCAAAAAATCTTATCGCGTTATAGGTGAAACTGTGTTATACTGAACTTGCTTTGATCCACCAGAGTGCGCAGCCGCGCCCTCCCTCCCCGCCCCCCGGAGCACTGCTTTACCATGTTATAACCAAATATGTCTTATATCGGGTGGTGTTATATCAAGGTAGTGGTGTACCAAAATAACTGAACCTGGCATGATTATATACTGTTAAAAATTTGAGAATTTTGCTGAATTTTATAATATTGTGCACAGAATTTTTAATTTTTTGGTGCACAATTCTCCCAGGAGTATAATTTAGAAGTCTCCAGACCGTGAGGTGAAGACACAGTGGGTCCATATAGCATATGCATTCTGAGTCATGAAAGATTATATCTGGTAGAAATGGGAGAGTTATTGAACAAAATGATTGGAACTCACACCTTCTTGTCAACTGCTGGAAATGGGCTATCCCGATTATCACTACAAACGTCTTTTTTTCCTCCTGATGATAACAGCCCACCTTAACTGATTACTCTCATTATAGTTAGTATGGCAACACCCATTTTTTCATATCCTCTGTGTATATATATCTTTCTACTATATTTTCCACTGCATGCATCTGATGAAGTGGGCTTTAGCCCACGAAAGTTTATGCTCAAATAAATTTGTTAGTCTCTAAGGTGCCACAAGTACTCCTCGTTCTTTTTGCTGATACAGACTTACACGGCTACCACTCTGATACAGTAGATCTGGATACCAAAACTGATGAGGCCATGCTGGGGGTACAAGAATCATCTGAACACTGTCCTGCTGTGCTTTCCTTAAAACCCTGGAAATTACAGGAAGGGGGTGGGGGGGGAAACACACAGACAGTGGGACGTGACCCAGAGATTAGAAACTCATCTGCTAGAGAACCGAGACCCCTAGAGAGCAAAAGATGGCATTTTTTCTTATCCTTGAGTGCAAAGATATCTATTTTCTGAAAATCCCCATGCTGGAAGATATGTGTTAGCAATGACTCCTTCAGAGACCATTAGTGAAAGGAGCAACTTCTCCTAGTTCATCTGTCACAACATTCGATTCCTTTGGGAGATATACCGCTAGGAGGGCTATGCAGTGACTGATGCCCCATTCCCAGAGTAGAACGGTTTCTTGACAGAGGGTGACTGAATTTTGTTCCTCCCTGTCTGTTTGTCATACATTATTGTGGTGCTGTCTGTTAAAATCTGTACAACTTGATTTCTCCACAGCAGTAGGAACAATCTGCAAGCAAAAGAAAAAGCTCTCAGCTCCAGCACATTTATGTAAGCTTATAGAGCTGCTGAGGTCCATAGGCTGAGAGTTTGGAACTGACCCAGATGTGCACCCCACCTGCTAATATCTAATATCGGAGTGGGAGATATAGGGGAGAAAGGCATTCCTAACAAATATTATCCGACTCTAACCACTAATGAAGGAACAACAGTATCAACTGAGGAGTCATGATTTGTTGGTTCATCCTGTGAATGCTTGGATCCAAGACAGAAAAGGTCTCAGTCTCAATCTGACAAAAGATGTCACCTGGGTGCAAGAGCCATGTGACCTACAGCCTCAAACAAATTCTCATCCATGTCTGAGGGAGTGACTGATGCAACAAGATCAGATGGGAAAGATTCTGAAATCTCTCCATAGGCAAGCCCTCAATGTGACACTTCTCAGGGCACCCAGAGTTGAGTCTTTTGTTACCACCTGCCTCCAGTGCGAGGGAGTCTTGCCTGTGCTAGCTGGGTGTTAGCTCCTCAGCGCAACCAGCCTGTCAGATACTCAAGCACTCTTCTCTGGGCTACACAAGCCCTTTCTTTGCCTTTTGGGTTGACAATAGATGCCCCTGAGTCCCTTCTAAGTATCCCCCTGTGGAATCCAGCCCCTGATCACAGGATTCCCACAGGTACCCACAGAAATTCCAGATCCTCTGGTCCTGAAGGAACACAGCTTACCAGTTTTACCTTAGACCACCAGTCCTTTATTACACACAACAATTGAATTAAATTACAAAACAAAAAGAAATTCATTTAAGAAAGAATAGAGATTAAAATAAAAACCTGTGTAAGAGATGGGAACGAATGGTTAGATATCAAACAAAACCATAACACATTCTAAACTTAACAATAAGTTATCCTTCTATCTAAAAAAGGATGTCTCACACAAAGTTATTTCCAGCAAGCCTGGTTGGCTGAGATCCCTTTTTCACGAAGCAAACCCGCTGTCAGTTTAACTTCCTAAAGGAAGGATGTCAGGGTGTCTTTCTGCTTCCCCAAATATACCAGAACAGACCTTTGATGTTGACCTCAGAATAATGCCACCTATACACTGTTTTCTCCTTCCTAGTGATTCCTTTCTGAAGTCTCCCACAGCTCTTCATTAGCATTTAACTTAAAATCCTAACAGACTGCTATTGTATCATACAATACACAATGGTCCACCATGGAGATAAGCATCTCCCACCCACATCTGGAGGAGTATGTCTCATGACATGCTAACTTTGAGTGACCTGCTTTTAACTACAGACCTAGAGAACATATTTTTTTAGTATATATACACACACACACACACACACACACAACTCCTCACATATTTTCTGATCATACATCTCACAATGATAAGGACCACTAGTGTGGCACTACCCCTTTGGTGAACCAAAGGGGTCATCGTACCCCTTTGTAATCCTTGTGCCCTTGCCAGCATCAAGAGGTCCTTGGGTCATACTCAGTGTTTTGGAGTCTATGATAGCACCTATAAACCTTATGGTTTGGGATGAAATCAACTGAGATTTCTTTAGATTGATTTTCAGCCCTAAATCTGAAAACAGGCACAAAATCAATCTTACTGAGTTGGAGACCTGCCGGACTGATTTACCTCAGATTAACCAATTGTCAAGATATGGGCACACATATACTTTGACGATGTAAATGAGCGATTACCACTTACAGGCACTTTGTAAAAATTCACGGTGCAGTCAAGTGACCAAACAAGAAAACCTTGAACTGACAATGGTCCTTCAGTACTGCAAAGCAGAGAAACTTTCCGTATGACAGGTGAATCGCCACATAAAAATAAGCATCTTGCAAGTTGACTGTACTAAACAAGTCCATAAGATCTAATGAGGGTGTGATGGACGCCAGAGTCACCATGCAAAGCTTTGGACTGGACTTATAACTGTTGAGGAGCCTGAGATCTAGTATAGGTTGCCACCCTCCCTTTTTCTTTGGTATCATAAAGAAGGCAGACTAAAATCCTTTTCCTCCAAAGGCAAGTGGTACCAGCTCTATGGCACTCAGCTCCAACAGAGATTATATCTCTTGGTGCATGAAACTTATGTGAAATTAATCCCTGAAGAGAGATGGGGAGGGTGTATGGTATAGAACTGTAGGGCATAACCTTATTGAATGACTTGCAAGACCTAACAAGTCTGATGTTATTGTGATCCATGTATCCCTGAAGAAAGAAAGGTGGGAACCAAAAGGGGGGAGAGGAGATACACATCCACACATTGGTTCAGTATTTTCCTATTACTGTGGTAGGTCAGCATCTGACTAAGGTCTCAGATTATTCAATTAAAGAGAGGCTCAGTCCATGTTCTCTTGACCTCTGTGTCCACTTCTTAAAAGCGCTTCAGATGGCACACTCTGAGACTCCCCTGAACAAAAAAGGCAATGGTTGTGTCCATCCATGAACAGAATGACTTTCCTGCAGGAAGGCAAGAACTTGAAGACTGATAAGGGAGGCCCCAGCATCAAATCTGAAATTGACTAGCCCAGGATTTGAAGCCTGCAAACAGGGCTCAGCCTAAAACTGACAAGGTAACTGACTAGTCTCACTGACCACTACAAACTAGCTGTCTTTTAAAAAAAAAAAAAGTAGCTAATGACAAAGTAACTAATAACTAAATTAAAAGATTAATAACTTGTAACAGTAACTAACTGAAAAAAGGACACAAAGTCTTCCCACTTATTGCTGAAGTTCAGTTAGAAGGAACTGAGGGTGAACAGGTTGCACTGTCTCCTTTCTGCCTGGACATGCCGGCATGAAAGGTGCATGCATAACCCCTACTGGACACTGCTATTTGAGCTTCCAAACCTCTGTGTCAGGCGAACTGACCCAAAATAAGTGGGAACCACAGGCACAGGAAGAAGAAACTATGGTTATGAAGGCTTTGTGGCTTCTTGAGAGATCTTTATTTTTATTGAGTAGTGAACATCCTGCTACCAGCCATTGCTAAAACCACCTTCCCAAGAACTTTTAGCATATGGTAGCAGGGTCCATATGGGCAGTTAGTGTGCTGTATATTTACACCCTGATTTTCCATGCACTAAGCCTCGTGTGTAGACAAACCCTAAGTCCAAATAGCAGTGTTGTGTAAATGTATGTCTGGAGCTCCATGTTACAGAAATCGGGAGAGTGGTAAGTGTAATGCATTGAGGTCACCTTAGCCCTACTAGAATGGGACCAAAATCCTTCTGGGATAGGAACAGATGTCAATATACAAGCCTCTTGTGTACACAACCATTTTGATAATGTTTGAAAAGAGATTTTTGACCTTTTTTATAATCAGCATAAAATATGAAAAGATTTGGAGACTTTCTGAATTGTTTAGTCCCATTCAAACAACAAAATAAAGCCTTTTTTGCATTTAAAATATCTAACCTATTTTCACTTGCATTTCTATGCAGTCTTATGGGAGGGGAGAGGGAGGGAGCAATACCAGCAGATTAGCTGACTGATTCATGTGAAACTTAGTCAATACTTGTGGTAGGAACCTGGGACAGGGACACAGGACAACCTTATATTTATGGAATACAGTAAATGGCAAGCCAGCCATAATGGCTTTCAGTGCAGCCCCTCTAAAATAGGAAGTGTAATTCTGTTTTTCTACGGAGAACCCAGGACATCAAAGATGCAATGAGAGACATCTCCTCTACTATTACCAAGGGAATTTTCAGAGTAGTTGTCAACTATTTCATGAAATACTGCATCCTCTAACAAAGACACAATTCCCATATTTTTATCCAGAGACTTCTGGTCCTCCAGTTTAGAATCTGTTTCCTGATGTTCTTCGAGCACCCCAGGTTCATCTTCTTCTGAGAGCATGTCTGATGCAATAATTGGGGACTGCTCTCTTTCCCTGTGAATTGCAGACAGATCCATGACCTTTGGATTCAATGAATGAAATCTTCCCAAAGCTCTCAAAAGAGAAAAATTCCTTCTGTAATGGGTATGCTGTCATTCTTGGTAACACCTGGGAGAGGGCCAACAGGGGGAGCCAATCCAGCCAACTGTCCATTCCTATTCAATCTCACATTACCTGCTACAGCATGCATCTTTTCCACGTTTGTTCAGCAATATCTCATCCCTTAAGAAATGGACAATATGGCAACTGAGTGGGTTAATCTCTGATTCCAAGTTTGACTGCAGATCCAATTTCTGATCCAAGCACAATGGAAAAGGAGAGATTAGAAGTAGGAGCATTTTGGAAGAACACAGGGGAGCATTAGGTGGCAGGAAGGGTGGTGAGAGACAAAAGCTCCTCTATCCTTGGCTTCTCTGGAGGGAAAGTAGTAGTACGTGGATCCAAAGAAGCTCCTCTATCTCTTATGTCTTTATCAATCCCCTCCAGATTCAAGATAAAACAGGGCCAAGGATTTGTACAGTGGATTTGATCTACCACTCTTATGGGAGATTGCTGAGCAGGCTTGAACTGAGTCTGATCCATGGGACCACAGTATTAACTGCCTGCTGCACTAGATGTTCAGGATCCTTCTCTCTCAGTTTAGGATCCAATGATCTGTGATTAAAAGATACTGGATCCACCAATTTCCCCAAGTATCTTTTGGATGATTCTTACATATTGAGTGTTTCCCCTCAACTCGAGTTCCTGGATTTGAGGGAGGTTGCTCCTACAAAATGGCTCTGCTTACAGAGGCTGCCACTGATAGAGTCTCTCTGCTTTCCAATTTCAGGCACAAAGATATGAGATCCTTTTTATATACCACAGGGTTATTGGAGCTTAGAACCATAGAAAGTTCACACTTCTTGAAGCCAGGACTCCTGACTTTCAGATCCAGCATCTGATCCCACCAGCAGAACTGAAGCTCCACTTAACAACTAACTACAAAACTTTTTAAGAAACAAAAACCCAACACTAAAACTCTACCTAACTATTTACACTATAATCTAATCTAATCTATATGATAACAGCATAACAAGACACTGTTCAAGATAAGGATCTTGGTCACTGGCCCTGAGTGGTTCCTGATCCACCAGCTGCAGTGGTTGGAAGAACTACAGTAGCCACAGCACCATGCCCCCTTTTATAGCCTCACCCTTTGTGACATTACTTAGGGTAAAATATGGACCGATAACAACTGTGTCCTCTCAGTTCTCCAACCTGGGATGCCTTTTACACTGCTCTGCTGTTAGAGCAACCACTGCTGGCCAGCTCACACACAGCCTCCAGGATGTCAATTACTCCCAGTTATACCCCAAGACTGCTACAGCCATCCACCCTTGATTTACAGTGCAGAGCAACACCAACAAATCCCCAGTCTCAGACTTTCTCCCAGAAGTGTGTCTTATACTGCTCAGCACTCTCCTGAACAATACAAGCTCATAAGAAGTCCATTTTATTAATTAAAAATTATATACATAAATCTTGTTACCTCAAATGGAGCTTCCCAAATATTTCAATCCAAACACACTGGTCTAAATAAAATAATAATAAGAGTTTATTCACTTAAAATATATCTTTTATAGTTATTACAAGTAATGAAGCATAAAAGTCAGCACTGGTTACAAGAAAATAAAAGTAAATTTCAACTAATGCCTAACTTAACGAGCTAGTATTAATTCAAAACAAATGTCTCTCTCAGGACTTTTTAGCAGTCTTACTGGCTGACTCTTTCAGTCAGGATCCCTACCCCAGCCCAAAGCTATTTTCTTTATTCTTCAGGTGTTGTGGATGCCACGGGTAGAGAGACAGGAGGGACCAGTTGGGGAGTATCCTCTCTCCTCTTTATAGCTCTTTCTCTGCTTGGAGAATCATCTCCAGCTGAGGTTCAGGAGATGGAAAGTCTGTGTGGATGGGAACCCTCAGCTGTTTCTTTGTCAAGATTTTAACCACATTGCCTTTCCTGCCAAAGAATAGCTGATAGTTCATTTGATTTTGCTGACACCTGACTGAGGCATTGCCTAGCCTTTTGTCTCTGGGCAACTCGTTTGTGGCCACTCCCCCCAGACTTAGAACATGTCATACAGACAAATCTTACAACTTTACATGCAATGTTGCCACATATTTTACCAGAACAATAATGATCAGGCTTCCAGTTCTTGCTTTCCTGCAGGAAAGTCATTCTACTCATGGATGGACACAACTACTGCCTTTTTTGTTCAGGGAAATCTCAGAATGTGTCATCTGAAGCACTTGTAAGAAGCGGGCTGAGGCCGGGCTGCTCCACTTCCCCCGTTGCTGGTGAGTGCGGGGAAGTTGGGGAAAGGACGCCCCCTGTACTCACCTGCGGCGGGAAGCAGAGCACTGAGGCCCCAGCCCGCTCTGCTTTTCTTGCCTCGGCCCCAGCCGTGTCGTGTGGGGACAGGGGTAGGGAAGGTCCCGCACTCACTGCTGGTGGCGGAAGCGGAGCTGCCCGGCCCGAGCCCGCTCCACTCGGCGAGCTCCCAGCCGCGGCACTCTGCTTCCCACTGCAGGTGAGTACAGGGGATGTCCTTTCCCCAACCTCCCTGCACTCACCGGCAGCAGGAAGTGGAGCGCCACAACTGGGAGCAAACATGCTGATTCACCGGAGCGCTGCTTTACCATGTTGTATGCGAACCAGTGATTCATTAGTATAGTCAAAATGCTTAATTGCTACTATACTACTTGGCAACCAATTTACAGTTTTATGGCAGTGTTGAAATTGTAGATTTAAAGGAGATCAGAGGAATGCTACTTATGCATTCTGTGTTCCAATGGTCTAAAACCCTAAAATCACATAAGAAATTTGTAACCGTGTATGATCCATCCCATCTAGTAATTTATTTGTATTTTAAAACATAAGGAAACACCATAAACAAAAAGAAAAACTAATCTCAGAAAGCATTTAATCTTTTCTCCATCATCCACCCGAGCAATAATCTAAATCTCAATACTCTGCATAAGTACTTCCGTATATTTTCATACAGTGGGCATAAATTTCTCTCAAAAGCATTTTTTTAATTCAATTTTTGAATCGTGTACTATAATCCATCAGCCCAGGATTGTGGTTTCTGATGATACAAAAAATAAATTATTGATTCAAAATTTACGTAACAAAAAGAGATTTTCATTTTACTGTCACTCCACTAATGGAGATATTGAAAAATTTAAAACTGTAAAAAAAAAATAAAAATACACTTACTGTGTAGCTTTGACAATGTCCCATGTGCTGTAATCATCAATGTGGCTTTTCCGTCCAAGAGAATCACTGTATCCATGGTTATAATGGCTTTGGGACTTGATTTCCTACAAAATGGAAATCTGCTATTAGGGCACAAGATTTAGGTTTACTGCTAGAATTCTTAAAATATTTGTAACTGCACAGCATTTATTTTGAAATATTTCCATATCAATACAAAAATACTATATCCAGTTGAACACAGAATAAAAATCACTTAAATCTGGCTAGGATACATGGTCAAAACTCTTTAAAGGTTGTGAAATGTACCACGGTATTCTTTAATAAATACATTTCAAGACCTTAGTTTTATATCTCATCCAAGAGATGGCACACCTGCAGCAGTGCAGTATCACCAAATCCCAAGCGACAGGCATTCATTCAGCAGATATTGTTTTAGAAGGCAGAGTGCCCCCTCAACAGTAATGGTCATCTTTACAAGTATGTAAAATATGACACCTGATAGCTTTTTAATTATATATCAATACAATCAAAAATGAGTATCAAATGTATGATTGTTTACTTTTTTACTTGAATTCTATAACTGTACGCTGTTAATTAGCTGCACACACCCCACAGATGATGCCTATTATATGTGTAGTAGTAAAGCGCTTTTGAGATCATTACCACTATGATGACTATAACCTAGTTTCTATATTCTGTTGTAGCTCTCTGATCATAACTAGGAACTTAATCAACTGGGCAACAGAAATCATGTTTTAAGACTCTGGGACACACAAAATGCCCTACTAACACGAACTGAGTTCCCTTCTTTTGTTATAAACCCAATGGAAGGAAAGAAAAAAACAAACCATGATATCTCCTCATCTTACTTCAATTGGGGGGGGAGGAAAGGGAGGGAGAGTGAAATAGGGATGTAAATATTGGTTAACACAGTTAACTGCTCGGGCCTGGCTGGCGGTCCTGCTGGCCCGGTGCAGCTGGGGTTGCTCTGGCCAGCGCAGCCAGGGCCAGGGTCACTCTGGGGGCTGCTTCAGCACAGCCGGCGCTGGGGTTTCGCCGGCCGGCGCAGCCAGGGCTGGGGGTTACTCTGGCTTGGCTGGGGTCCCACCGGGGCAGCGTGGCTGGGTTGCTCCAGCCAGCACAGCTAGGGCCAGGGTCGCTCTGGCCGGGCCCATGCAGCCAGGGCTGGAGTCCCACCAGCACGACTGCGGCTGGGGTCCCACTGGCCTGGACAGCGCTTCGCAGCGGGGGTCGCTCCAGCCCACCAGCCCAGCCTGGCCACTGGGGCTGGAGTCCCTCTAGCCAGCGCAGGACCGCTGGAGTTAACAGTTAAGCTCAGTTAACAGTAAGCTTAATGCTTACTGGTTAACCTTTTACCTTCCTAGAATGAAAGTGAGAGAATGAGAATGTGTGTGGACAGCTATTCTCAGGAACATAAACATATGACCTTGCAAAAATTGGACTTACCAAAAGAGTTAAGTGGTCTAGGCTTCAAAGAAAAAATGGCCTAGTCCATATGTTGTACAGCCCTGATTTAGCACATACATTTCCTAAGTCAAGAACCACGTTTTCCTTTGAGGTATAGCGCTCAAATTGTCAACATGCTAATAACTGTCAGCTGCAGAGTGTCTCAACCATTAATCACTTTAGATACATCATACCGCCTCCCTTTAAATGTGTTTTTTTGTTCTCCATCACTATAGTATTATCCTGGAGAGTATGAACTCACTCTCATCATCATCACATTAAATACGGATAAGCAAAAAATCATACTTAGTAGCCCAAACCAAACAAAAAGACTGCTTTCCCCACCCTAAGTTATAATTTACATAAAATTTTAAAAGAAAGATTAAATGTCAGTTATTTCATTTAGAAATATAGTTTAGTACAACTTACACTGTTGTAAAAGACTGACTGAACAGCTAGATAATACAGAAGATGTGATTCTTTTCAGCAAGTCTGCAGGTATAATGGGCCCAATGCAGCAGAAAAGAGGCTTCAGAAATAACTTCAACTATTCCCTATTCAGAGAAGAAACTACCTTTTCCTACAGCAGTTTAGGAATGTTATATTAATAATTTTGCAGCTGCTCCCTTCCTGGGGCACAGTTTGTAATGGATGATTGTTTGCTCGTTCACCACACTTCAATAGGTCCTGACATTCTATTCTTCCCAGCTAACTGAACATTTTGGAAGTCAGACAGTTAAATTAAGAGAAGAACTATACAGCCTACAAATTGTCACTCCTAGCCCTCCTTCCCCCTCAAAATGAATTAATGAGGTGACAAAGACGGGAACCAAAGTTAGAAAGAACACATGTCCAACCTGCTTTAACAATAGTTTAACCATAAAAAGAAACTAGTATCTTCAGAAATGACTCAATTTCTGAATACTGAATGTTAATATTTTTTTCCTCATTGTTAAACCATTATCTAATAAAGCAGATTATAAATGGACTACTAATCTCTTACATTGAGTTTATGTGACAACATGGCAAATGCCATACTTCAGCAAAATGGTAACCTCCAACATCAGGCTCAATTACTTATATTGTATCTTTAAACTTCTAACACAAACTAAACATCTCAGTTTATTCATGGTGAAGTGCTTCTCTAACTTGTGACATGTCAGATTGTTGAGATGAACGCAGTTTTACTTAGCAATTTTTCTATTAATATTATCACTTGGTCTCCTTAGCAACACAGTCAATAGAATTTCACCCAGAAATTTCTGCATCAAGCCCAATAACCTTGACTTGAAACAGAGCATATCTTTTAGGAGATAATTATCAGGAGAACTGGAGTGAAAACACAAAACAAATTCCTGATCCCATTTCTGTGAAAATGTATCCATGTGTCCCACCACAGGATCATAATATCTGCAGCAAAGTTTGCTGCTCTGCCTTGGAGGAAATGAGTCCCACCTGAGGTCATAGTCACCTGTTTTACTCAACTACCTGGGATTCCCATGAAGCAAGACTCAGAAATCAAACATCACAGAACATGAGTCAATTCACCTTGCAGGCAGAAATTTTCCAGTTTTGGTCTCTTTCTGGAGGTGAATGATTTGGAAAGTCTGAGCAAAAATTTTTGATCTCAACATGATGGAAAACTTATTTTTTCCACATCAACAATTACTGAAAGGTTTTAAAAAAAAAAAGGATCTAGCACTGGAACGACTGGAGATATGAAAATTAAATTTTACTTAGGGATTTTCATTGTAAAGAGAAATGCTTTTGAGTGAATTGTTTAGTTACAAGCCTCCGGAAAAAAAATGCACTTTGCACATGTACAGTACAAGTCATACTACTTTTACCACACTTGTTCATGAATATTCAGAAAGGATGAATAAACAGAACTCCTTAACTTCTTCAATTATTCCAAAACTGCCAGGGCAATTTCCAAAAGTTTCATGGTAATGCCAGACGGTGTTCCAATCTAGCAAGTTACCAATGAAGTTGAAAACAAAAATCAGTATCAACTTGCTCCAGCTCTGAGCTAGGATTGCCAACTTTCTATTCACACAAAATGGAACACCCTTGCTCCAACTCCTACTCACTCCATCCCCACTCGCTCTCCCCCACCCTCACTCACTTTCACTGGGCTGGGGCAGGGATACAGGAGTGGGTGAGGGCTCTGGCTGAGGGTCCAGGCTCTGGGGTGGGGCCGGGTATGAAAGGTTTAGGGTGAAAGAGAGGGCTTCGGGCTAAGGGGTTCGGAGTGCAGCAGGGGGTTCAGGTGTGGGAGGGGGTATGGGTTCCAGCTGAGGGTGTGGGCTCTGGGGTGGAGCCAGGGATGAAGAGCTTGCAGGAGGGGGTGTGGTCTCTGGGAGGGAGTTTGGATGCGGGAGGGAGCTCAGGGCTGGGGCAGGGAGTTGGGGTGCAGGGTCCAAGAAAGAGTGTGGGTGCGGGATGGGGCTCAGAACCGGGGTAGGGGGTTGGGGTGCAGGAGGCGGCTCAGGATTGTGGCACGGGGTGAGGGGAGGTTCAGGATGCAGGCTCCGGCCAGGCGGTACTTACTTCAAGCAGCTCCCAGAAGCATCCGGCATTTCCAGCTCCTAAGCAGAGGGGCCATGGGACAATATGTGCTGCCTGTGCCACGAGGCACTGCCCACACAGCTCCCATTGGCCGCTTTGGGCAGGAGCAGTGCACAGAGCCCCCTGGCTCCTGCGCCTAAGAGTCGGACATGCCAGCCGCTTCTGGGAGCTGCGTGGAGCCAGGGCAGACAGGGAGCTAACCTTCGCCCCACTGCACCACCAACTGTACTTTTAGTAGCCCAGTCAGCACAGGGTCCCTTTTTGAAGACATTCTGGTAAAAAACTAGACACCTGGCAACCACTCTGGGCGATAAAGGTTAATATGGGAGTAATTGTACCAAAATTTACAAGACAAATACATAATAAGTTTGATGGATCGTGCAACCCACACAAGGCGTGAAGGGGCCAGGTAGGCCAATTAACTCCTCAGGCTGCATCTGGAGGAGGAGTCTGGGAGCAGGGATTGATTAAATGAAGCTCAGCTGGGCAAAAACAGGAGGGATATGTATAAAGCTGAGGATCTGAGAGCAGAAGGGGGCTGCAGTGAACTAGTCTGCAGTCACTCCCTGGGGGAAGGGAAAGTGTGTTTGGGGCTAGAGATAGGTTGCCTACAGTTACTGCTTGGGAGGAGAGAGCTTGGGCTAGCAAACCCAAGGAAGGGAGAGTAACAGAAAGGCAGGAAAGGGTAAAGGCAGCAAGGTGTGGGGTATGGCAGACCATGGCTGCTGAGAGGGCCCCAGAGTTGGAACCCAGAGTAAAGGGCAGTCCCAGGTTAACATACCAGTCACTGGGGAAGTGGTGCAGACCAGACAGTGGAGAGCAGACTGCCTGAGACAGTTCTCCTTGGAAGGCTTTGATATCCAAGAAGGGGAAGACCTCAGTGACCTGGCCAGAATGCGAAGTGACAAGAGGAAGCTATAGCTCCTAGAGTGAGAGAGGCTGCAGGATGAGAGAATTTGGGTGGAGAGACATCCAGAGGAGAGAGAGTAGCACCTGGAAGGAGCTAATCCCCAAGAGCAGCCAGGAGAAGGCCCTAAAAGACATATAAAAAGGCACTAAAAGACAATATTTAAAACTTATACTCAAGAGTAACTCAGAAACCAAACCATATGAGATGATCTAAATTTATGTTTCTATAGAACCTCCTTGTTCCATAGCGCAAACAGTCCATAATGCTTTGGGGCAAGGGGATGGGGGAGATAGGAAAAGAGTAAGAGCTCAGTTACTATACTGTATGTCTAACGGTTGTTAAACTTTCCAGATTGGTCAGAATGACAACATAACAAGAATACAACATCTTTGCTTCCTCAATGCCATTCTGAAGACAAAGGATGTAAACCTGTAGAGAATCTATGAAATAAACTTGATCTTATGCTTACACTGGCAGTATTCGTTAGCAAACGCATCTGGTACGCAAACCATCAACACATGGAGCATGTTTTCCCATTTCACCGTCACACTACTTCACACATAGTTCAGTCCTTTCAGCTTTCAGGCTAATGGAATGTTAAGCAGGAAAACTGGTTAAAATATCTATATTCCAGTGCCATGCTGCCATCTATGCAAGAGCCCTGACTTAACAGTAGGAGGGTGTTGGTGTCACTAAACATAACCCTAAGTAACTCGGAAGGGTGGAAGGCCGCAAGGGTATGGAGCCTTCCTGGTTTTAGGCCTCAGCAGACAAGAGTCCCTCCATGTTTGAACTTTAATAGACCTAAAAGGCCAGGGGTAACAGCCTTTATCAGTTGCAACAGTTCTAACTGGTCTAAAGCAGAAATAATGAGGCCTGTGCACCTTTAGCAGAAGGACAAGATAACTTGCAGAAGGAAAACTTACTAACGAGCTGCCGCGGTCAAGATTACTTAATGCACCTGCGCTTACATAACTGCTACAGGGGAAGGAAGGAGGAGGAGGGGGGGAGGAAGAAAGAAGAAAGAGAAAAAAAAAACTTATAAAAAGGGAAAAGCCGCTTGTGTAGGGGTGCTGGATCTGAGGCATGCTAAGTCTCCCAGCACCGCTTTGAGATCTCAAATAAACTTTGCTTGCTTCTCCACCCTGGTGTGTGTTCATTGGCGCTAGGCACTCCGGGCACGAACCACTGTTGCTTGCCTCGGGCACCCTCTGTGCCTGCAACAAGGGCATCTACTGCCAAGGCATATTACAGTTGATGCTCTAGGTGTCTCGGAAGCGAGCCACATTATGTCCGCAAAGAAAGAGGCAGCTTTGCAGAAACTCTCTTTGCAGTCTCAGAATAAATCAGGCTCTCTCATATGGAGGAACGGTGCTAAGAAAAGTGCCAAATATAGAAAGAGAATTGTAAGATGCACATCAAGACCTAAAATAAAGTGAGACAAAGTGCAAACTTAAATGCCTGGATGTTGCCCTTTTTTACCTTGAATTTGAAAGCTGATGCCATGCGAAGTTATCACAGTGCCAGTAACTGTATCAGCACTGTTCACCTATACATACAATAGACAAGAAGAATTTTGCATACCAAAAATCACTGTAATCAGAGCTTGAAAAGCCTACTGGATATATACTAGTGAGAGGATAAATCAAGTAGAGAGAGGTTAGTATAAAAGAGGACACTAGAGAATTCCAGCACAGTACTCTAGTTCAGCCTATTTCTTGCCCTTTCTCGGATGCTCAGAGATGGATCATCTCTTTTTCCTATTCAAGCCCCTTAACTGCTGTAAAGCAGACGTTAAGGCTGAAGAACTTCACTATTTCCCTTGGATGCTGGTTGTGGGAGTCATATAACTACATAGGTTAAGGATTAAATAAGAGGGAAGAGTCTTCCTGACTTAGATATCACTTTCCACAGCACTTTAGTTTTCCATGGTAGCCTTTCCTTCAAATAATGACTACGCCAATTTTGCTTATTGTATGAAGCCTGTCAGGATTATGGACCTAAACTCTCTATAATCATTTAAACAACATTAATATTTTTTAAGTGGTACATGTTTGCTGAAGTTTTAAAGAAAGTCAAATCATTGGACTTATGGAAGCCCTGGAACAGAGTTGCAGTGCTAAATAATCTTTTAGCAGTCAGTAGCATCTTCTGCAGGTCTAGAAAGAATATCTAAAATCTTGCCAAAATCTTGAAGGTCAGGGGGACCAGAAACAGTTTAATACACTAACTTCAGCTTTAACAAATCAGTTTTAAATGCAAAATATGTTTTGATAAACTCACCTTTTCTTATATATCCAACACATTTAAAGAAGTTTTATTTAACTAGTAAAATTTTAAAAAGCTGTTTTTATGCATTAACTGAATTCCAATTTCCATAGAAATGCAGCTTGACACAATTTCACAAGTAATTCACCATCATCATCTAGTAAATGTAACATAAGAAAATGTAAAAGTTAAAAATCTAAATATATATTTACCTATATAATAGCTTAAAAGTGTGTGTGTGTGTGTGTGTGTGTGTGTGTGTGTGTGTGTATAGATAGATAGATATACAGAGAGAGAGAGAGAGAGAGAGAGAGAGTGTCAATCATCCTGATTATCAAACAGTAGTACAAAATTTAGTGTACTGTAAAGGCTATATTTTTTACAAATACACTTTTAATGGTTGCCAACTAGAGAGAATCAACCTTTCTCTAAGAAAATAATTTAAAATAAAAAAACAACAATACTTTGCGGTCCTACATCACTTTTTATCAATAGATCTCAAATTGCTTTACAAGAGGCAAGCATCATTAACCCCACGTTTACAGATGGGGAAACTGAGATACAGAGAGATGAAGTGACTTGCCCTAAGTCACCAAACAGGTTCGTGGGAAAAAAATCAAGAATAGAATGCAGGTCTAATGCTCTACCTACTACGTCAAAAAAAAGTTTCCTGCTTGCAGTTTTAAATGATTAAATTTTTAATTTGATTTTATTTTATAATGATGCTTAAAACCGGTGATTTAATCAATCCACCCTAAATACAGCTAAGCTATGCCATTAAAAAAAATAGGTGATCCTCAGATTCGCAGGATCTTAGCATAGCAAGGCATTAACTAGGTATGAAAAAAAATAAATTTCTCTATCATTTTCCAGGACACAGACAGGGCAGTGCAGACTGTGTGTGTGTTCGTCAGCTGTTAGACAGAACAGAGAAAGTGTTCATGGCTATCCATCCAAAATGAATCTCTTCATAGCTCGTCACTCTATTAAGGTCTTACAAACAATGGATGTTCTTGATGGATGGATGGAGAAAGATCTGCAGTTAATAGGGACTGAAGATTTCACTGATGGCCTGAGGTAGGAGACCACCTTGATGAACCTAACCACTAAATCATGAGCTGCTAAGAGGGTATCTGCCTCAGGAGCCTTTGAGCCCCCACCCAATAATGCTCGCTCTGAGGCCTTCTTGAATCCCCTCCTAAAGGAACTCTGCAGCTATGGGAAAGGATATTTGGCTTTGTCAGTGCACAACTAGGCTGTTGTGAAGCTCAGGGCCTTGGCAGAACAAGCCTTGATGTTTTTGGAAAGATTATATGATGAATTTTTTTGTTTCAATCCTTTCAAAAAACATGGAGAATCCACTGTCCAGGTGTCAGTCAGCTCACAGAGAGGTGATGCTCTGAGAAGGGTTCAAGGAGCTCTTCTTGTTCACCACAGGCCTTACTTATCTAATTGCTAGCCCCTAAGCAGAGCGTTTCACCTCTCAAGTGTGTGTGAGAATGTCTGTGAAAGAATCTAGAGACCCATACCTCATCACAGAAACTGCTTCTTCAACCTTGTCCTGCAGGTCCTCCTCTCCTGGTCCACTATGTGCTGAAGTATTAAGCAACTCAACTCCAACTACAGCTGACTGCAGAGAGGCTGCAACAGGCAGGAGATGTGATGGTCTGAGGCACTATATACAGACACTCCAAAATGTGGGACTGATTAAAAAAGTTGCATCTTTCCTCCCAGTGGACCTCTCCAAATTACTAAATGTAGGGCAAGTTGCATGAAAATTTGGGCATAATGCTCATCACATCCAGAGACACTTGTCACTATCTCAACCAGAAACTGGAGAGCTGATGCCCAGGAGACAGAAAGGAGGAAAGAACACGAAAGCCTTCTTTTAAAATTGGATGTCTGCTAAGTGACAGCTAAGAAGGAACACATCCAAGGCCCACACTGGTTGCAGCCTCATCTCCGAACAACTTTGTGAAAACAGTCTACACACCAATGCCAAAATAAACCTCTGTACTGACTTCAACGGATTTGTGCCCATTTATGAATTTGGCTCCATTACTGCAATCATTCTAAAACTGGAGTGGAAATATTTCTTCAGATCTACCCAAGGTGCAGTACTTGAATCCAACAGCTAATGTTGTGTTTTGCTGAAGATTCCTAAATCACCTTTGTAAAAAATAGCCTTTTTTTGTATCCTTTAATTTAAAATGGTGTGTAGTGTTCATACTGCAATATGAACACAAATACTTTTGAACAAAGTAGGTGCTTTTTGAAACATCTGTTGTCCAAAAGGAAACAAAAACCACAAATGTCTCTTTCCTAACGCATAATATGTTGCAGCATAACTCAGCTAGTTAACTGAGACATTATTTCCTTTTTCTGTAAATATTTAGCCAGCAGCTGAGTTATATTGGTATGTACTACAGCTATTTCAAAGAAAAAACTGAAAGCTGCAGAAGTGTCTACTTTTAACCTGAATATACTGGATTATCACAACTAAAACCTGCACATGAATAAGAACCACAAATATGATGACCATAAAATAACTCTCCATTGGTCTCAAGGACTCCAGCATACATAAGCTTACTGCAGAGTCAGAAACAAGCATTCAGTAGTCAAGGACTGATGACATTAAAATTAATCTGAAATTACAACAAAGATGGCATAATCATCCCAAGATTCAAATTCAGTCATGGAAATAAAAGGCACTATATAAAAGTATATTTTATTCCAAGGGATCTGAAAATGCTTCACAAGGTATATATAAGTACACCATTGTTTATATCCACCTTCTGCTGGTGAGTCCTTATTAGATGTCTAGTAAATTTTTCAAGCCCTTTTTTATATAGGATATTCTATAACAACATTCTCCCACTGAGCGTTACTACTCCAGAACCTTCCTCAATCCTAAAAGGGGAAGGAAGTGCATGTCATTGATCATCATGACTTGAAAGTGTTTTGACCTATTACACATATATAGAATTGGCAGCTAGATTCTCAGATGCCTGAGATTAGGGCTGTCAAGCAATTAAAAATATTAATTGTAATTAATTGTGCAATAAAAATATTAAATGTGATTAATCACATGGTTAAACAACAATAGAATGGAATTTATTTAAACATTTTTAGATGTTTTCTACATTTTAAAATATATTGATTTCAATTAAAACAGAGAACACAAAGTGTACAGTGCTCATTTTATATTTTTGATTACAAAAAAGAAATATTTCTCAATTCACCTCTTACAAGTACTGTAATGCAATCTCTTTATCATGAAAGCTGGACTTACAAATGTAGAATTATGTACAAAAAAAACCCTGCATTCAAAACTAAAACAATGAAAAACTTCAGAGCCTACAAATCCATTCAATCCTACTTCTTGTTCATCCAGTCACTCAGATAAACAAGTTTGTTTACATTTGGAGGAGATAATGCTGCCCACTTTTTGTTTACGTCACCTGAAAGTGAGAACAGACATTCATATGGCGCTGTTGTGGTCGGTGTTGCAAGATGTTTACATGCCAGATGCGCTGTAGATTCATATGTCCCTTCATGCTTCAACCACCTTTCCAGAGGACATGAGTCCATGCTGATGACAGGCTCTGCTCGATAATGATCCAAAGCAGTGCAAACCGACACATGTTCACATTCATCACATGCCACCAGCAGAAGGTTGAATTTATTTTTTGGAGGTTTGGGTTCTGCAGTTTCCGTGTCAGTGTGCTGCTCTTTTAAGACTTCTGAAAGCATGTTCCACATCTCTTCTGCCTCAGATTTTGGAAGGCACTTCAGATTCTTAAACCTTGGGTCTAGTGCTATAGCTATCTTTAGAAATCTCACATTGGTACCTTCTTTGTGTTTTGTCAAATCTGCAGTTGAAGTGTTCTCAAAATGAACAACATGTGCTGGGTCACCATCTGAGACTGCTATAACATGAAATATATGGCAGAATGCGGGTAAACAGAGCAGGAGACATACTATTCTCCTCCAACTTGTTCAGTCACAAATTTAATTAACGCATTATTTTTTTACCAAGCGTCATCAGCATGAAAGCATGTTCTCTGGAATGGTGGCCAAAGCCTGAAGGGGCTTACAAATGTGGCACGTAAATACCTTGCAATGCCAGCTACAAAAGTGCCATGTGAACGTCTGTTCTCACTTTCGGATGACATTGTAAATAAGCAAAGGGCAGCATTATCTCCCATAAATGTAAACAAACTTGTTTGATTGGCTGAATAAGAAGTAGGACTGAGTGGACTTGTAGGCTCTAAAGTTTTACATTGTTTTGTTTCTGAGTGCAGTTTTGTAACAAAAAAAAAATCTACATTTGTAAGTTGCACTTTCACGATAAAGTGACTGCATTATGATACTTGTATAAGGTGTATTGAAAAATACGATTTCTTTCATCATTTTTACATTTTACTTATAATAAAAATAATATAAAGTGAGTGCTGTACACTTTGTATTCTGTGTTGTAATTTAAATCAATATATTTGAAAATGCAGAAAAACATCCAAAAATACTAAATTTCAATGGGTATTCTATTGTAAATTGCTATTAATTGCAATTAATTTTTTCAGATAACTGCAACAGTTAACTGCGATTAATCGACAGCCCTATCTGAAATGTTAATACTTCTGTCAAAAGGCATGCTGAAAGGACATACTGGTGAAGATTTTCACCAAAAATGTCAAGCCAAAAAACTGTAATAAGAAAGCACACTCATTCAAGTATACAGTCCTACCTGTTTTGTAGTTACAGTTACAGATATTTCACTTACAGTACAGTACAGCACCTAGTGCCACTAACATTAAGATGCCTCTACCCCTCTAACCATTTTCTGAACTGGATCTGTGCTAGGTCCTGCTTCTGATGTCAAAATAGTTGGAACACAATATGAGGAGAAATGTGTAAGAAGGGGAGTAGAGAAGTACTTGAGGACCCTCTTACTTTAAAGTTTTATTTCATTTGCAGGCAATTTTTAAAGCTACTTTCTTTGTATTAAAAAAAAAGTTAATTGGATTAACAAATTATATATCCAAATGAGTAAATTTTTGCTGAACACTAATGATACTTCAAAAACAGATCTCTCTAGCATAAAGTATACAAAAATATGTACAACAGAGACTTCTCACTGACCCCCTCTAAGATTTTAGGGAAAGGAGAGGATTCTGTACAGACTGATAAGATCCAATCAACTGTAACTACATCATCTTCATACATAACTCGCCCACTCTAAAAAAAGAAGTTTACTTAAATAAAAGGCATTGTAATGGCTTGTTTTAAACTAGGGGTGGCCAACCCGTGGCTCCGAAGCCACATGCAGCTCTTCAGAAGTTAATATGCATCTCCTTGTACAGGCACCGACTCTGCGGCTGGAGCGACAGGCGCCAACTTTCCAATGTACCGGGCAGTGCTCACTGTTCAACTCCTGCCTCTGCCACAGGCCCTACCCCTACTCCACCCTTTCCCACCCCTGAAGAACCCTTGCTTCTCCCCTCGTTCCCCTCACCTCGAGCCTCCTGCATGCCACAAAACAGCTGATCGGGAGGTGCAGGAGGGAGGGGGAGACACTGATCGGCTGGGCTGCCAGTGGACAGGAGGCGCTGGGAGCCTGGGGGTGGGGGTGTGAGCTGATGCAGGATGTGGAAGTAATACTGTGGCTCTTTGGCAATGTACATTGGTAAATTCTGGCTCCTTCTTAGGCTCAGGTTGACCACCCCTGTTTTAAACTATAAACCCATTAAATCACATAAAAATTAATTGTCACTTACATTTACTTTTTAGGGTTGCCTTCTTTTTTTTTTTTTTTGGTTTGGTAATAAAGTCATAGAAGCTAGAAAATTTGTTTCCCTGTCAGTACATCCCTTTCTCATTTCCCATTTTCTTATACTTTGAGAGATTAATTTAATATGGCTTTTTAAATTACCCCAATTTTAAAAGCACTGGATGTCAAAACACAATACTGTGCACCATCATGATGGATTATGACCTTGACCCTGCAAGCACTCCATGCAGACAGATCCCTCAACCTGCCTGGAGCCCCAGGGAAGTTAGTAGGAGGCTACCCAAATGAAGAGGTCTGTCAATCTGATTTGGGAATAATAAACCAAATACATCCCAGGTGTCGCTGAGTTAAATGGAGTTATAGGAGGGTTGAGTTTGGCTGTTTCTATTTTCTGGTGGAATGGAAGATTAGAGCATGTGAAAATACAGATTCCTTTCTGCCTAGTTAATTTAAAAGGAAACTATCAAATTACAAATCCTACTCTGAGAATGTTTTCCCAACCATTATTAAAGTAACAAAGACAACAGTAACACAGATTAACAAAAAAATAGCTTCTCATTCCCCCACCTCCCCTGCTTGGCTTACTTTGTGCACTGGACAGCTCTTTATATAGTTGGTTTCATTATTTCATTGTCACCATTTTCCAGCTTTATGTGGGCTCTTACTCAATAGCATGGGAAAGAAAAACATTTTTAAAAAATGGAAAATATGGCTGCAACGCCCAAAACTGGCCAGTTCAGGTTTATCACCAGAAGCTACTTTTGACTTATTTTTTTAATTGAATTAATTTCAAACTGATGGTGAGTCAATATTTATGGTAAATTTTGACCCCAAAATTTTGTCACTCTCTCTTCACAGATGGGGTTTCCAACCTAAATAGAAGAGATATTCTCAGTATTTTTCCACATCTAGTGAGAAAGATATTCTCTCTGAGAATCATCTTTGAAACATAAACCCATTAAGAAACCAACAATTTCTAACCCTGTGGCTGCAAAGAAAAAGCACCAAACATTCATCAACCAATGCAGGATTGCCTTCCTAACTCAGAAGAACTCCAGTCCATCCGTTGCTGCTCAAAGCTTTTCCTAATTTCAACAGTTAAAACTGACCAGATTCTTGTCTGTTTTCATTTCTAACAGTCAGAAGGGCAGCAGTGAAACTGTCAAGAAGGAGCAAAGCTGAACTCTGCTGCAGACTGGGAAGACTACGATGCAGAAGAAGAGGCAAGGATTGCTGCTACTCAGCAGCACCCTGCTCCCTCTGAATTAGTGACAAAATTCTCACACTGACTTCACTAGTGCAAGATCTAGACCTACAGAGGAGTACTCAAAAATGTGGAGGAAGGGTAGAGGAATCGAGAACCTCACTCAAATTTGTACCAGCCAGGTGGCTCTGAACTTCGGTGGGAAAAGGGGGGAAGAAGGGAGGAGGAAGCTCCTTCCTTCCACACAAGTGGGGGTGAGAGCTTCCAGTTTATCAGACACTTATTAGTCAGACACAGATATGAAACATGGAGCCATGAGCACTGTTTAGGGATAGCATAGTGTTAGAAATCCCAGTACAAACACTTTCTGAGCCGCTAGGGGGCTGGAGATGGATTCTCCAGGCAGTGGACGCAATGTCAATCATTCACATCCATCTGTGGCTAACAGATTTTATACTCTGACCATTTATTGTCTCATAAAATTTGAAAGCTTCATGTGTGGATGCATGGGTGACTGTGGATGGAAAAGATTTTTGGGATAAAGTGGGAAAAAGAAGTATGGTATAAATAGATACCAGGAGGAAAAGCAAAAATAATATGAGAGAAGTGAGCACACAAGGCAGAGAAAGGGATAAGTAAGAGCGTAGAAAGACAAAAGGAATATATACAACATGATCTAATAATATAGGAAAAAAGAAAAACTGCAATTGAGACAGAAAAAGCGAGGAAGTACAAGCAAAGAAGGAAGGAGGTAGTAAATAGATGTAACTTAATATTTCAACTTTGATCAGAGCAAACTAGGATTAACAAGTTTCAGAGTAGCAGCCATGTTAGTCTGTATCTGCAAAAAGAACAGGAGTACTTGTGGCACCTTAGAGACTAACAAATTTATTTCAATAAATTTATTAGTCTCTTAGGATTAACAAGTTGCAAGAGCTTATCCAAGTGCCTTATAACAAAATTTCTTCAGGTGAACTGTCTCATTCTTAGTCTAAGCCTCTAAGGGTATGTCTACAGTGCAGCTACCCACAGTTGGCCCATCTCAGCTGACTTGGGCTTGCAGGGTTCCGGCTAAAGTGCTCTTCAGTAGCGATACAGAAATTCAGGCTCAGGGACCCGGGGGGAGAGGTTAACACCCCCTGCTGTCTGGCTGCTTACCCTGCCACATCTACAAGCAAAGGGAAAGGGAGTTTCAAACTTCCTGAGGTTTGCAGGGGGAGGGGCAGACGTCCCTTTACCTGGCAGCAGAGATGCTGGCCAGAGTGGTCACTTTTGAAACTGTGGGATATCCTTCGGAGGCCAAAAGGTGTTTACACTGGTAGAACGTGTCTTCACTTTCACAACAGTGCAAAAAGAACAGTGGTAAGAGCTGTATGCTTCTCGTGAAGGTGGTTTTCTTTCGCAGTGAAACTTCTGAGTTTCACCACAAAAAGTCATTAACAAGTGTAGACACTCCCATGGTTCTAGTGCAAAAAAAGGGATATTTTGCGCTTTAAATGGCAAGTGTAGATGTAGCCTAAAATGGAGATTTACTGACATCTGTGGGTTTAAGTTTTCAATCTTAACTTTGAATTAATGTTTTGTAAACACATTTTCTTGTTTTGGAAACAGAAAAAAGTGACTGGCATTTAAAAAAAATAAATCAACTTTCCCACAAAATACACAATGCACAAACAATCCTGCCTGCCCATCTTCCATCCAACGACAAATGCAAATTTCCAATAAGTAGACGAGGAAAGGGGAGAAGTCTGCTAAGCACACATAGAAGAGGATCTATAGGAAATGGTTTTTTTTAAAGAGAAGTTTTAAGGTTGTGTGAATAAGTGGTTTAAGAACAGAGTGCTGAAGCAGTAGCAACTCCAAATTATATACAGGAAGAGGCAACAAGCAGGTCAACATGTCTGCTTGGACATAAGGAGTGAAGTGAAATACTGTTGTTTACAGCTATTACATATGATTGTGGAGGACAAAAAACAGATGGCTAGGACTCTTGTTCCTTGAAAATGTTAAGTAATAGTGTTGCCAAGGGGTAATGCGATCAAACTTGTACAGCTAGACAGAAAGGATGAACGAACGAACTAAAAGTTTCTGTGAAAATGCAGAATTGCATATAAAGGCATGATATGCAGTAACCAGATGAAGATTAGCTTTAAGAAATCCAGGAAATCAGGAGAGATTGTGGTAACGCTTAGGGTATGTCTACATCTACAATTTTGCAGCGCTGGTTGTTACAGCTGTATTAGTACAGCTGTATAGGGCCAGCGCTGCAGAGTGGCCACACTTACAGCAACCAGCGCTGCAAGTGGTGTTAGATGTGGCCACACTGCAGCGCTGTTGGGACGGCTTCAAGGGGGGGTTCGGGGAACGCGAGAGCAAACCGCAGGGAAGGAGACCTGCTTGCACGGGGGTTCGGGGAACGCGAGAGCAAACCGGGGAAGGAGACCTGCTTCCCCGCGGTTTGCTCTCGCGTTCCCCGAACCCCCCTGCAAACGGCAGGGAAGGAGATCTGCTTGCACGGGGGTTCAGGGAACGCGAGAGCAAACCGGGGAAGGAGACCTGCTTCCCCGCGGTTTGCTCTCGCGTTCCCCGAACCCCCCTGCAAACCGCAGGGAAGGAGACCTGCTTGCTCGGGGGTTCGGGGAACGCGAGAGCAAACCGGGAAGGAGACCTGCTTGATTACCAGAGAGGGCTTCCTCAGGTATGCTGGGATACTGCTTATTCCACGGAGGGTCAAGAAAAGCGCTGGTAAGTGTCTACACTTGATTACCAGCGCTGGATCACCAGCGCTGGATCCTCTACACCCGAGACAAAACGGGAGTACGGCCAGCGCTGCAAACAGGGAGTTGCAGCGCTGGTGATGCCCTGCAGATGTGTACACCTCCTAAGTTGCAGCGCTGTAACCCCCTCACCAGCGCTGCAACTTGTGATGTAGACAAGCCCTCAGACTATCAGCTCTTCAGGGAAGGGACTATGCCTACACATGTGTTTTATACAACAACGTTGTATGACCCGATTCTCTGGGTACAACCATTATAAAATATAAAACCACTTAATTAAATAATAGAACTAGTAATGATAAGAAGTGTAGTTTAGTTTGTTACAATCAATCTTTTTCAAAATTGTTATCTCAGAGGACTAAAGAGTGAAAAACATAAAATGTGGATCATTACCTAATATGGAGTGTGCCCAATTTTACCCTACACTAGGGAGAAATCCTCAAAGCTAAGGGACCACTGAAGTACAGAGAAGCTGGATGCAGTGATTTTACCAAAAGAGGAGGTGGGGGCAGAGGGGAGATCATATGTTCTATAAGAACAAATGACGGAGCTAAGACTCTACAAATTCTCAATTTACTTGCTTATCATGGACCAGTGCTACTGGTAAGAATGCTCACAGTAAAAGTCTCTCTAAAATGGGTACATAAAGCAAATAACTGCATTGTAGAGTGAACTATTGGAGCTCTTGCAATCTTCTTCTGAAAAACAAGAGTTCCTCCTCTCAAATTTGGTAGAATTTAGGAAAACTTAGGACACACCTAATGTTGCAGCTTGCTTTGATTAGCCATTACTTTTATCTTATCTTTCATCCTTTCCTGACCCATCCCACTCTCTAGCCCAATAAATGTTCCACAGTCTATAAATACTTGGGGAGGAAGAGGTGAGAGAGAACAATTTTATAGTCCAGTAGTTAGGGCATCCACCCAGGAGACCCAGGAGCCATTGCCCCTGCTCTGACGAGTCTATTTGCAGAGAGTGAAACACCTGCAGCAGGAGAAATTAAGAGTCTGTCTACACTACAATAGAAACAGCCGTGGCTGGCAAAGGTCAGCTGACTGGGCTTACGGAACTCGGGCTGCAGACTATAAAACTGAAATGTAAATGGTAGGGCTCCAGGTGAAGCCCAGGTTCTGGGACCTTCCTCCCTCACGGGTCTCAGAGCCCAGGCTCCAGCTAGAGCCTGAATGGCTACACTGCAGCCTGGGTCAGCTGACCTGAGCTAGTCACAGGTGTTTTATTGCCATGTAGACATATCCTTAAGGAGCCTCATATCAGAATATCCCATAGCTCAGTGGTTACAGCACCTTCCTGAGGTGGTTGGGAGACTTGAGTTCAAAGCCTCTCTCCCTCTCCAGCAGATGAGGGAAATTGAACCTGGGGCTTCAACATCCCAGGCAAGTGCTTTACCAACTGGGTTAAAAGTTATAAGGTGGGCAACACCACTTCCACCAGCTAGATTTCGAATGTGATCCAATCCAGTAAGCAGCCAAACACTGATCTTCCCTGGTTAGCAAACAGTTCTGGAGTTTAGGAGACTGAACAAGTATCTCCAGCCTAAAGTGAGGCAGCAGTGCACGTGCTCAGACGCAGAAACTTAGGTGTTTTGAGAACTTTCACTCCGAAAACTGAAGTGCTAAATGAGTTTAGGCACCTACAGGGTTCGGTGGGAGTTTTGTGAATCGCAGTGGAGCCTGAAACTGGGACTTAGCTGCCTAAATCCCTTGTCAAGTATCAGAGAGGTGGCTGTGTTAGTCTGGATCTGTAAAAGCAGCAAAGAATCCTGTGGCACCTTATAGACTAACAGATGTTTTGGAGCACGAGCTTTCATGGGTGAATACCCACTTCATCGGATGCATGCTAAATCCCTTGTGAATCCAGGCCTGAATCATTAGTCATTCTAATTCTATCTCAGACTCAGGACATTGCCCATGGTTAGCCAAGGTCTATGATGTCCAATCTATTCCTAGTCACTTCATAAGTCAGTAGACCTTTGTTTTTCCTTTAGAGAAACAAAGCTCCTGTACAATTAAATGATCATGTCCTAATTGTTTAAAACTATAGTTCAAACTGTGGAATGCAAAGCTCCGAAGAATCACATAATGCCTCTAGAAACACCTGCTGATGTTAGAAGGAAGAGAAGCCAACCCACCTCCATGGGATTGCTGTTGTCAATAAAAGAGCTTAGATGCCTCCATGAAGAATTAAACCAAGTATGTGCCAGCATAACAGGTACTTAAGAGCTACTGAGGGTCTATCTTGTCTATGAAAAGTGGTTGAGTATAGGTCAGGTTTAGCTAACACATATTAACTAAGCCTGAGCTAAACATAACCTTTTTCCTAGCATAGATAACACATTTAGCACGATTTTAGCTGGTCATGGAGTAGCCTCGGCTAAAACGCAAACAGATAAAACTCTGGTTTAAAGAGATACCATGAACTTACATGTGCACGCGCGCGCGCACACATACACACACAGAGACACTTACTTTCACTGTGAATTTTTCCCTACTGTATCACAATATTTTTATTGCTACAAGATGAGTAGCAAAAATGACAAAAATAAGTCCTCTGTTCTCCAATTGTCATTATTCAGTTTGTTTACTTTGTGCATTTGAAAACACTTGGGTATAACCTACTTCCCCTGTACATCAGTTTCTCTTAATTGTGTGTGTGGGGGGTCTTCCACACAGCATAAGGGAGAATACTTATAAAAAGCTGGAAAGTGTGATTGTAAAAAATTGAAAGGAAAGTTTTGTACCCAAAACAAGATTTAACTTTTTTTGGAAATTGGCAAAAGTTCAAGTGGATAGTGTATCCTTAACAAAAAAGTCAAAAGAACTCAGAAAAACATATTTGAAAAAGCCTTCTGTTATTTTAATTTCAAGCATTCCAAAATAATCCTTTCACTGAAGGCAAAAACTGAAAGTGGAAGAATTCTTCTTAGCAAAGTCAACTACCAAACGCAATGATTAATCCTGCACATTTCCCAATGCGGATGCAAATTTTTACATTACAAAAGGGTGGACAAAGATTCTCAACTAGAGACATTAATCCAACCACTGTATTTGGAGGTCAGAAAAATCATGGGATTTCATGCACAGATGAGGAGGAGTAAGTTATGCTTGTTCACAAATGAGGGCTTGTCTACACTTACACTGGCGCAGCTGTGCTGTTGTAGCACCTAGTGAAAACACTACCTATGCCAACAAGAGAGCTCTACCTACACCGGGAGTTAGGCTGGTATATTTTCATCACTCAGGAGTGTGGATTTTCCACACCCCGGAGCAACACAGTTATATCGATATAGGTTTGTAGTGTGGACCACGTCTGAGGGCTAGTCTACATTATGGTACTATATTGCTGTGGCGCATCTAGCGAAGATGGGCTATGACCATGGGAGAATGCTCTTCCGTCGGCAAAATTACTCCACCACAGTGAGAGGCAGATGCTATATTGGCAGGAGAGCGTCTCCCGCTGACATACCGTAGCGTGGACATCACTTTAAGTGTATACAATTTACGTCACTCAGAGGGATGGCTTTTTCACACCTCTGAGCAACATAAGCTACATTGACTTAAGCGGTAATGTAGACACGCCTTAAGTGTCCAAAATTGGACTACTCAGATTAGCTGACTTTTAGTCATTCAGTGCTTTTAAAAGCACCTCAAAATTAAAGAATAATATTCATTTTAATATATAAAAAAGTTAAATGACATTTTAAAAAGGCATTTCCAAAATATCCTATATTTGAGCACACACTATAATCGTGAGGTATTATTTAAGACAAACATACATACATCGAAGTTTTACAAACATAGGCAAGGCAATTTTTTTTAAAAATTGAGTACAAAGTTTGAGTTATTTAAATTAGGAAGTAAGCTAAAGAATAAAGACAAAAAGGTTAAAATAGTATTTTATAATAAATTAGTATTGAGTTTTATAAACTATATAAAAGATTGAAAATTCTTTTCCAACAGTTCTTTATATATTCATTTTCAAATGTTTAAACAAAAATAACTCCCAATGAGTTTGAATAAAAGTATTTTGTATGCTATTTACTACTTTATTAAAATCATTTTAACAATGCACAAATCCTCACTTACCATGAATCTACTTATACAGCAATACTTAGCAACTGAATCAATCCTTTGCCATGGCAGTAAGTAACGCAATATTTCGTATCAACATGTCTCCAAACTTTAGTTTAAGTTATTAAAATACTGTGCCCTTCTACAATGTATGGTACTTGACACAAAACACACAGTGCTAAAAACGGAACTTTGTCAACTAGAGGTAGAAGCTTCTTCAGAAAGATATTGGTAGTGTGACCAGTGTGTTAATTTTAGCAAACAACAAAATACTATGGTGAAGCTGTGCCAGGTTGTACAGGTTCTGAGAACAATTGTAGAAATTCCCCCAGTACACCTGATTTCTCCCCTTTCCCTCCTGGGACTGAAACTAAATTATACAAATGGCAGGCATCATCTGCTCAGCACCAAAAAATACTGCAAATGAACTGACTATTCCATTCTAACCCAGCATTTTCTTTTACAATAGCAACAACTTACAACATTTTTCACAAGTGCCAACACCAATGCAGCTTTTTCAATTAGCTTGACTAGAGTACTGAGATGAATTTTGTTGACATCCTCCATTTAAAGACTTCGCTCTTCAACACTTGTGTCTGCAGGGTACATATGTATATTCAACACTCTCTCCGCTCTCCCAAAAAAATAGCCATGCACAAACCTTAAAGCTTGCTAAGTGACAACAACTTAGTTTCTTATGATTTACACAAAACCCAAACACTTAAAAGCAAGGATATAAATAGTTAAGGACAAAAATATATATATCACTGGTTTCAGAGTAGCAGCCATGTTAGTCTGTATCTGCAAAAAGAACAAGAGTACTTGTGGCACCGTAGAAACTAAAATTTGAGCATAAGCTTTTGTGGGCTACAGCCAGAGGTGAAAGTAAGCCAGTACTAAGAGCCAGTGCGCCGTGACGGACCGCACCGGCGTCCGCAGCAGGGATTTAAAGGGCTGGGGCCGGGATTTAAAGGTCTCAGAGCTCCCCGACGCTGCGGGCAGCCCAGAGCCCTTTAAATCTCGCCAGCAGCTCCGGCGGCCGGGCTGAGACCGGGATTTAAAGGGCTCAGAGCTCCCCGACGCTGCAGGCAGCCCAGAGCCCTTTGAATCCCGCCCGCGGCTCCGGTGGCCAGGCTGGGGCCGGATTTAAAGGGCTAAAAGTTTTAGCAACTCTGCATATACATAGTACATCTGAAGAGCTCAGGGCATTTTACAAGTGTGCATAAGCATTATTAGTTTGATCTCAAAACTGCATGAGAAGCACTGTAGCATAATGCTTAAGCCAAGTTTTTTGGGCATTAGACGTGTAGGTTTGTTCAGAGCTCCTCCATAAACTTCCTTAGGTGTTTGGACAATTATCCTTCTGTTCTTCAGACACTCATCTGTAACAGACTTGTGCAACTCCCCCCTCAGGCCAGAGGGCAGTTGAAGGGAATGTGTGAGAAGAAAAGTAATTTTATCATATCCTGTTTCTTTTGGGTTTGAAAAGTAGACCAAGACACTGCAAATGTCAATGATGAAATTATCCATCATCAAGGTTTACTTCTCACATCTGTCAACTTCAATGACAGAACAGTGTCTAGTTTTCAACCAACAGCAATTTTTAAAACACTGTACTATCCCTACCCTTTAAGGCTACCTCTTGTTAAAACTTATTTGTGTCAAATTTTGTACTGTAATGTTATTTTGTTGGGAAGACAGAGGAACACTATAAAATATTACACATTTTACAAAAAAATTCAAAATCAAGACATCTTACTCTTTATCTCATGAGAATTTCTCTCATATACCATGTATTTTGCTTTTGCATTTCGTTTTGTTTATTTGCAAGAAAGATCACAATCAACCACAGTGAACCTCTACATATGTGCTGGGAGGTGCAATTCCCAGCTCATGCAGACATACCCATGATAGCTCTCCTTGAGCTAACATGTTAAAAATACCGCTATAGCCAGCGTAGCAAAGGCAGCAGCTTCAGCTAGCAGCTCAAATGCTGACCTCCTGGGAATGTACTCAGGAGGCTAGCAGGAGCCTTTGGAAACAATGCAATTCTGGACAGCCATTAAATCACTGCCGTACTTCAAGTAATTTTGTTACCTAATCCATTAAGAATTGTTTCAAGTAACAGGCAATGGCAACAAATTCCACTCTTTAAAAATGCCAAATACTGAAAAACCATTTAGAAATAAAAAAAATCCAACTGCTAACTTGAGCTAATTTAAGGTGTATGTGCGGAGGGGAAGTATTTATTGTTAGAAACAACAGTACTTCAATATTTGAAGGCATTTTTTTTGCCATTTGCTGCTGCATCACTAATGATGTGGCAACACACCAGTGGGAAGTCCCAACATTTCTACAGTCAAGCAGTACATACTATCCTGTAAATAAACACAAATCTATTATACTGCATATACTGTAAGCTCCTTGAGGCAGGAACTGCCTTTACTTTATGTGGTCTTGGGCAGAACAGAGCATGCTGTCAACTCTAAAAGCGTAACAGAAGAATGTGATTAACATATCCTATCAGACACAGTGTAGTAGCGTAAATGCAGATTTTATTTTAGTATTATAGCCCCCAGGAGCCTCAGTCATAAACCTGGATTCTATTGTGCTATGTATGCACTGTATAAACACAGAACAAAAAGATGGTCCCTGCCTAAGTTGCCTGGTTGAAATCTAACTGTACAAAGTAATACTGGACTGTCATTTTCTTCTTTGGATGTAAAAAGAAGTCTCCTTCAGTAACATTTTTAAGTTTGGTTTGGTAGAGCAGTGGTTCTTAAGCTGGAGGTCTGGACCCCACAGGGGCTCATGAGGTTATTACAGGGGGGTCGCGAGCTGTCAGCTTCCACCCCAAACCTCGCTTTACCTCCAGCATTTATAATGGTATTAAATATATTAAAAAAGTGTTCTTAATTTATAAGGGAGAGTCACACTCAGAGGATTGCTATGTGAAAGGGGTCACCAGAAAAAAAGTTTGAAAGCCACAGGGCTAGAGGCTAGGAGGAAGAGCATAGTTATAATTTACACTACTTATTCTAGCATTACTTTGTAAACTACTGTATTCAGTTTCAGATACCAAAGAAATAATATCTGCTTTTACTGCCTTATCACCATAACCTTGGCATATAAAACAAACATGGAAGCGATGCTGAGAATACCTTTGTTTACTATGAACTCTGCAAATATAATTATTCCAAATTAGCAAACAATTTTCAGTAATATATCTTCAGCTCACAATGATTCTCCTAACAGTTTGTATATGCTTTATTGTTTTGTTCCGTCATAATTTGTCAAACTGTAAATTAGGGTTCTGACCTTGCAATGAGATCAGCACCTTCGCAATTCTCTGGGGACTTAATGTTTTCTGCAGTTTTAGAATATTTGACCAATATTTTCCCTTCTATCTCACTCCAAAGGAGAAAGTATCTACTACAGGTTAGACAAATACCTTAGGCCAATTTTGAAAACTCCATTCATAAAAAGAGATGACATAGAACTTCAGATACCAAGAGTATTTATTTGAAGTTAGAAAGGAGGTGATCACCTAGCGTGGACAACAACAAGCAACATGCAGCATATTTACTTGCACTCCACCCAAGCTACAATCAAAGGACCTGTTGGCAGAGCACTGCTTGTCTGATTTTGGAGTCTAGATCTCATTCCTAAGTGATATTTAGGCATTTAGGAGCATACTCCTGTTGACTATAAGTGGTTCCTAAGTGTCAAAAGCCTGTATGAAAATGAGAAGGACAGTCACATTTAGCACTACAGTGTCTCTTTAGATATCCAGAAACCTAAAAGCATCTTTAAAACGTGTTATGGAAATGTAATACCATCTGTTTGACAAAACCTGGTACCTTTTCATAGGCTAAGAAAACAAGTCTTACAATCCTCCCCATATTAGATGGGTAAAAGTTCACACACAAAACTTTTGTGTATACTATTTACAGTGTTCTTCAAAACCATCAGAGGGGATCTGGATAATGTTTATAAATGGCTGACACACAAACAAGGACTCTGTTTCGGTGTGAAACATTAATAAAAGTGACCTGTTATTAAGTAATTTTACAATTTTATTAAAGCGAATGTTAAAAAATTAGTACACAGGTTAAGAAAAGAGTGTCTACACAAATACTCCAGCATTTATCTAGTATACTGAGGGGGGTGGGGGGAGTAAAGACAAACACATACAGCCCAGCAACTTCTGGACTGAGTTGGACCAGGTCCAATTTCTTACAGCAACCTACAGCTCAAGAACAGCAGGAAGCATTTATTCCAGGTCTGAACCATTTGACACCAGTAGCTTAGCTGTAACCCTCCTGTGCTGTATAAACAAGCCCTGCGGTGCCACGGATGGTGGGGAGGAGGGTGCAGCTCCGGCAGGCAGGGAGCGATGCTGTACGGAGCCATGTGCATTGCGAAGTCTCCCGCAGGGCTGTGCCCGAACAGCGGAGCGTTCACCTGTGGAGCGGGCAGGGATGCCACAGCCTGCACCTGTCCCCGCACCCGGCTCGCAGGGCCGCTCGCCACCCCGGAGGCAGCTGGGGCGGGTCCCCGCGCTGCACCCCGGCGGGACCCACCCCCTCTGCGTCCCGAGGCGGTGACAGGGCGCAGCCCCGCCAACCCTTGGCCCCGCGGTAAGGGAAACGGGCCTCTCCCGTCGGCGCAGCCGCCCCCGCTCCTGCTCCCGGCCCGGCCCCCAGGCCAAGGCAGCCGCAGCCAGCGCCCTCCACCCCCGCCCCGGCGGCCGCGCCACCCGCACAGCAGCCGGCTGGGAGCGGACAACGGGCGGCGGCCGCGCCACCCACAGCCCGCCCCGCGGGTGGCGGGAGCCCGGGGCGCGGCGGCCTCACCTCGGGGTGCAGGATGGGGACGCAGCCCGCTTCTTTCTCGTACTCATCCAGAGGCGCCGCCATCTTGGTGCGAGCCCGCCGCCCGCTGCATGCTGGGTAGCGCGCTGGGGAGGGGGCAGCCCCGAGAGGGGATGCTGCGCTGTGGGAGGGGCCCCGGGCGGGCTCCGTGCAAGGATATTGTGTGCCTGTGAAAGTCCCATCTTGTGCACCTCCGGAGCATCGCTTATTAGACACTTTCAGAAATGACTAGTGCGTAATATGGCATTGGGCATTAGCATTAATACACGTTATTGACTCCTATCTACTCTGGGGACACCAGGACCCAACCACGAGCCACACTATCAAGGGTTCATTCACCTGCACATCTACCAACCTGATATATGCCAGCAATGCCCCTCTGCCATGTACATTGGCCAAACCGGACAGTCCCTATGCAAAAGAATAAACGGACACAAATCGGATATCAGGAATGGTAACAGACAAAAGCCATTAGGCCAACACTTCAACCTCCCTGGTCATTCTATAACAGATTTAAAAGTCACTTTTCTTGAACAACAACAAAAAATTCAGAAACAGACTTCAAAGAGAAACAGCAGAACTAAAATTCATTTGCAAATTTAACACCATTGATTTGGGCTTGAATAGGGACTGGGAGTGGCTGGCTCATTACAAAAGCAGCTTTGCCTTTTCTGGAATTGACACCTCCTCATCTGTTATTGGGAATGGACTACATCCACCCTGACTGAATTGGTCCTGCCAACACTGGTTCTCCACTTGTGAGGTAATTCCCGTCTCTTCATGTGTCAGTATACAATGCCTGCATCTGTAACTTTCACTCCATGCATCTGAAGAAGTGAGGTTTTTTACCCACGAAAGCTAATGCCTAAATAAATCTGTTAGTCTTTAATGTGCCACCGTACTCCTTGTTGTTTTTATAAAATTAGAATGGCAGATACTGGAGGATCAGGTTTGGTGGGGAAGGGAAGCAGACTAGGTTTAGTCAGTGGGGATTTGGGTTGGCTGGGGATTGCAAGGGGAGCAGACCAGATTTGGTCACTGGGAGGATCAGGTTTAGCTGGGGAGGTGAAGGGAAGCAGACTGGATTTGGTCAGTGATGGTTTGAGTTGGCCGGGAGGAGAAGGAAGCAGAATGGCTTCGGGTCAGTGGGGTATCAGGTTAGGTAGAGAAGGGAAGCAGACTGGGTTCGGTCAGTGAGGGTTCGGTTGGGGAGTGCACGGGGAGCAGACTGGGTTCGGTCACTGGGAGGATCGGATTTGGCTGGGAAGGGGAAGGGAAGCAGACCAGGTTTAGGTGGACTTTGCTGACTTTCTAAATGGCAGGAGAGCAATTCATTAGGAGTATGGTTCTTATTATATATGTCCTCCCTACAGTCTGCGGTCTGCAGCCAGGGTCTTGATTGGCAGCAGCCGCCTAGTTTGCCTAGTGGTTGCTCGGCCCTGTGCATAAAACAGTGTTAGAATACAGCATTAAACAAACAAGAAACAATTACCATTCTGCAAGCAGTGGATGGCTACCTACAAAATGGGGTAGGGCAGTTCTCACTCAGCAGCAGGCATCCAGCTTTACTGACATGCATACACACAAGTGGTCCTTTTGAATTAATCAAAAATCAGATTTATACTCCTTGTCTCAATCTCTCTGATTCATTTTAAGGTCCTTCTGCTCTGTCACACTCTCCATCTCCTCTCGCTTCCGCTTCCTCTTCCTCTGATCTCTCTAGGTGGGGGGCAGCTGCTGCTGCTCAATGATTGTCTTCTCCTACTGCTCACCTTTAGGCTTGTCAGCTGTCTCCTTATATTTAATTCCCTGACCTTTTCTGACTGGATGAATGAGTTGCCACCCATTCAGGGAGCAGGCAGCTTGAAAGGTCAACCAATCAGCTTTACCCTTACCTCATAGCTACTCCTCCTTCTGCCCCCTCCCTGCAGGTGTTTTGAGTCATCCTCCTGAACTTTCTTCGACCCTTGTTTCTGATGTGCTATTCATCAATTTAGTTTGTGTCCTCCATCCTAATAGAAAATAGCGGTGGCCATGTTGGATTTTTAACTATAAGCTATCATTAATTATAATTTCCCTAAAGCATCTAGCTTAAAACTAACTATTTCTTGCACTCTAAAGCACTCTGATGCTAACACTACCTTTGAAATGCTAATTGGGAGAGGTGAATTGTTACAATGTTTCTCACTTCACCACCCCTCACCCCCTTCTCTGGTTATCGGTCTCTCTTTCCAGGGTGCTGCAAACTACACAGAAGTTAAGCAAGTGAAAAAGAAAGCCTCTTATAACACTCCCCTTCTTGCTGGTATGATAGACTCATTTATCTATCCAGCATTTTCATAATCCAGTGAGTTCAATGGGCATGGAGTCTTGTCCCGAGCAGACTCAAGGCTCTCCTTTGCCAGAAACCAAGCCATCATATCTTCATACTGGCACAATCCCTATCACTCTCGATTCTCACTTTGGTTACACTCCTTGGTGTGTCATAATATATCCTTTCCAGGTAGGGGATCTGCATGTACTTTAGTTGTTTGAATTTTATCTTGATCCAGTATATCAGGAGGGAGGGATAGCTCAGTGGTTTGAGCATTGGCTTACTTGAACCCAGGGCTGAGAGCTCAATCCTTGAGGGAGCCACTTAGAGATCTGGGGCAAAAATCAGTACTTAGTCCTGCTAGTGAAGGCAGGGGGCTGGACTCAATGACCTTTCAAGGTCCCTTACAGTTCTAGGAGATGGGTCTATCTCCTATTATTATTATTTTATTTAAACATAATTATCATTAGAACTTGGAATTCTAAAAACTATCACAATGGGATGTAAAACTACACTAAAGAATCCCGTTGCTGTGGGGGACCATCCTAAAAATACATACCACCATCTATTTTTAGTATCAGTTCTTATACGCTCAATTACTTGCTCAGTTTTCTTAGTGGAATGGCGGACAGTGATCATAACTTTCTATGTATTCTCCTGTGCCTTTTTGAATTGTTATTGTAATTCAGGATGATTCATTAATTGCCTAACTAAACTTATGTTCAGTCCTAAAGGGGACTGGGTTAATTCTCTCATATTTGATATTGATCTTTAATTTCCTCATTCTCAATTTCGAGTAATGCAAACTGGAAACTGCAACCAATCACCAAGGTAACATTACACAAGCACTTGTTTTCAAAAGGGTTATGGGTTACATTGTATATGTAATTTACTTCAAATAATGTGCACCAACTTCTAAACATACACATTTTCCCCAACATATACAACTGAACCATTAAATGGAAAAGGATCATATTGGTAATGGCATTTTCCTCTTTCTTCATTTAAACACATCATAAGGTTGAATCGCATCATTACTGCAGATATCTCCAATCCCTCATTCTTTCATACAAGCCTCAAGTTCCACAGTTTTCCATGTCTGATTCTGCTTTATTGCCCAAAGTTTATGTTCAATTGGTTGCATTACACTTGCATTAATATTTAGCCAAAGTGATAGAACCGGAAATATCCATTCAATATGGGCTTTAGACATAATTATGAACATAGTTGCTTGGCTTAATTGAGGATTGTATGTGAAGTTTACTAGTCTCCACCAAGAGTACAATCTCTTCTCAGCTTCTGAGGCACATTACCACATAATAATTATTTCAAGAGGGAAAATACCACTCATTCAATGACTTATAATATTCTTTACCACATCATTTGTCCAAGTTTTCACCTGTATACATGCTAACGCTAAGGATACATTGTCTTGTAATACCTCTATCGTCTTTAGAATAGTCAAATGATCCTTTTTTTTTTTTGTAATTTTTCCCAGTTGGGAAGCAAATTCATGATAAAATGGTGACTAACACTCATATCATTCAGAAATGTTGTTAAAGGTTTTGAGATTGCAGTCAAATGTTTCCCCACTGAATTTAATTTATTGGCCAATACCTCGGTATCTAGGCTGTTCAACACACCTAAGCCTGTACCTGTTCCTGCTAATATTGTTGTACCCATCAAATCTCTTTTCATTCTATTGGTTGGAGTTCTCAGATGAAGTTGAGTTTCCATCCACTTTTTCCAGCCTTCAAATAATGAGTTAGTGTACTTTTTTGCATTCTGGATTTTGATGGGAAATATTTAATAAGACTAGTGAGGAGTTTAGCGATGATGGAGGGATGATAAATGGGAATGTGGATATGGAGGTGGATATTACCGCAACTGAGGTAGAGGCCAAACTTGAACAGCTTAATGGGACAAAATCGGAGGGCCCGGACAATCTCCATCCGAGGATATTAAAGGAACTGGCGCGTGAAATTGCGAGCCCGTTAGCGAGAATTTTTAAGCAATCGATAAACTCGAGGGTTGTGCCATACGACTGGAGAATTGCTAACGTAGTTCCTATTTTTAAGAAAGGGAATAAAAGTGATCCGGGTAATTATAGGCCTGTTAGCTTGACGTCTGTAGTATGTAAGGTCTTGGAAAAAATTTTAAGGGAGAAAGTAGTTAAGGACATAGAGGTCAATGGTAATTGGGACGAATTGCAACATGGATTTACTAAAGGTAGATCGTGCCAAACCAATCTGATCTCCTTCTTTGAGAAGGTGACGGATTACTTAGATAAAGGAAATGCGGTAGATCTAATTTACCTCGATTTCAGTAAGGCGTTTGACACGGTTCCACATGGGGAACTGTTAGTTAAATTGGAAAAGATGGAGATGAATATGAAAGTTGTAAGGTGAATAGGTTAAAGGGGAGACTCCAGCGGGTCGTATTGAAGGGTGAACTGTCAGGCTGGAAGGAGGTCACTAGTGGAGTCCCTCAAGGATCGGTTTTGGGACCGATCTTATTTAACCTTTTTATTACTGACCTTGGCACAAAGAGCGGGAATGGGCTAATAAAGTTTGCAGATGACACAAAGCTGGGGGGTGTTGCTAACACGGAGAAGGACAGGGATTCTATTCAGGAAGATCTGGACCACTTTGTAATCTGGAGTAATAGTAATAGGATGAAATACAATAGTGAAAAGTGCAAGGTCATGCACTTAGGGATTAATAATAAGAATTTTAGATATACATTGGGGACGCATCAGTTGGAAGCGACAGAAGAGGAGAAGGACCTTGGGGTATTGGTTGATAGCAGGATGACTATGAGCTGCCAATGTGATACGGCTGTTAAAAAAGCAAATGCGATTTTAGGATGCATCAGGTGAGGTATTTCCAGCAAGGATAAGGAGGTGTTAGTATCGTTATATAAGGCGCTGGTGAAACCTCATCTGGAATATTGTGTGCAGTTCTGGTGTCCCATGTTCAAGAAGGATGAATTCAAACTGGAACAGGTCCAGAGACGGGCTACTAGGATGATCCGAGGAATGGAAAACCTGCCTTATGAAAGGAGACTCAAAGAGCTTGGCTTGTTTAGCCTGGCCAAAAGAAGGCTGCGGTGGGATATGCTTGCTCTATATAAATATATCAGGGGGGTTAACGTTAGGGAGGGAGAGGAATTATTTAAGTTTAGTACTAATGTAGGCACGAGGACGAATGGGTACAAACTGGATATTAGGAAGTTTAGACTTGAAATTAGACGAAGGTTTCTAACCATTAGGGGAGTGAAGTTCTGGAACAGCCTTCTGAGGGAAGTAGCGGGGGCAAAAGACTTATCTGGCTTTAAGACTAAGCTTGATAAGTATATGGAGGGGATGTTATGATAGGATAGTTTAATTTGGGCAATTGATCTTCGATTATCACCAGATAAGTCTGCTCAATGGTCTGCGGAGGGATGTTGGATGGGATGGGAACTGAGTTACTGCAGAGAATTCCTTCTTGGGTGCTGGCTGGTGAGTCTTGCCCACATGCTCAGGGTTTAGTTGATCGCCATATTTGGGGTCGGGAAGGAATTTTCCTCCAGGGCGGATTGGCAGGGGCCCTGGAGGTTTTTCGCTTTCCCCTGCAGCGTGGGGCATGGGTCGCTTGCTGGTGGATTCTCTGCAGCTTGAGGTCTTCAAACCAATTTTGAGGATTTCAATAACTCAGTCCTGGGTTAGGGGTTGTTATAAAAGTGGATGGGTAGGGTTCTGTGGCCTGCCTTGTGCAGGAGGTCAGACTAGATGATCATATTGGTCCCTTCTGACCTATGAGTCTATGAGTCTATATGGTGTAGATGTATTAGTATTTTCTTTAGAGAATAGGTGGGATCTATTATCAACTGTTTCTTGATATCCTCTTTCCCAACATAAGGACCAATGCTCATTGACTCTGGTTTTTATATCCATGTAAATGAGAAAGGATAACTAAAGTGAGGACCATTAATTCTCCAGGTCCCACTTCCTCATCTTCTAGTTATATTTACAATACCTTCACACCAATAATGAAATAAAACTTGACCCAAATTTCCTCATTCGCACTTTCTATCATCTGTGCATACCATGATATCTGTAATTTCATTTGATTTTTATATATAATTTCAACTTGTAATTCATACCGAACATCTATTCTGCTGACACCCCTTTGCAGGTCTATAATCTGAAATTGAGTTTCTATCAAATTAACAAAATTACGATAGCATTATACGAGTATTGTTTTTGTACTCTCCTTACTCCATGTAGGAACATACAATGCTATGACAGCATAGGAAGAATTCTTATTTGGATATATGATTAAATTATCTTATCATGCCATTAGATTTGGTCCCTCTATTATGGCACATTGCCATTGTCCCACTCTTGCTACTTTCCCATATATTTTACCTGTATTATCAGTAGCATCACAATCACAATTTGATGGCTTTGGTACGATATGATAATCCAGATGGGTCAGTAAGTGTCCCCATCCTTGAGAGGCATACACAATGGAACACTTATGAGCATCATAATAGGTTGTAACAAACTTCCATCTCCTATCTGCCACACTTTTTTATATGGCTTTTATAGGATCCATGATAATGGTTATTGCTTTTGCCCTATCATTCTTTCAAACTGTGAACTTGCATCCTTGAATACTGTTGACAATAGTTGCTGTCTTTGGTTTAATCCACTGTATTGCTGTTTCTGTGATTGCCTTCATTGTTCTTTATATAGCTATCTTCTTGGGTTTAATTGTCAGTTCTATACCTGAATTCACCCTCTCTTCCACACTTACCAATAAATTTGGTGAGGATGCAATTATTTTTAATCCTTTTAATAGTGCACACTACCCTGGTCCTACAATAACTACTTTACCACGTATGATTCCTATTCCTTCATCTGATTTCTATGTACGATTTGAAGGTTGTGGTGATTTCTCATCAGATCTTTGCCAATACTCCCTTTTCCTGCTCTCTGAATAAAATACTAAATTTGAGGTCATCATCTGTGATGAGTACCTTATCCCTATAATTTTGTGCCATAAATTCTATAATTCAAACTGGTCCTAATACTACTTTTATTACTGTATTTCTTAATTTAGGAATTGTGAAAACACATTCCTCTATACTATTAGCCAAAACCTTATGATTGGGATGAGACTTGGCCCATTGGATCACTGGTGTTGTGTCTGAATTCACACCACCATAGTAGAATCCCATAGACACAAATACTCAGAAGAGCCAAGATTAATAGAACCGCATATGACTTCCCCTTCTGAAAGATATAAAGAATGAGAGACTCTTTTCTTTTTAAAACAATTTTATAATTTATTTTAACAAAAACTTTTAAATAACATTAACTTTACTTTCCCTAGATCACTAACAGTATATTGTTTTTAAAAAAATTGATACTAATAATAACACAACTATATCAACCATAACTTATTTTAATATTTAAATCTTTAGTAAAACACATTCAATAAAATTATACTGGGATCTATAAAGTTCAATGATTTAAATCTACAAGACCATTTAAAATTCTGATCACGTCTACTCCAATAATCCTTCCCATGTCCCTGTGCATCAACCCAAAGTGAGTCAAAATCAGCTGATTTCCTATGCTGATCGACATGGGCTGGCTAATATGGATGTGGATTTGTCCCCCTACTCCATTAACCTCATAGTGTCTCATGAGTATAAGGGCCGAGATCTACATTCAGGTCTAAATTGAGTATGGACATTGATGACCCTGTAGAGTATCCCTACTCTAACCCCTGGGTCATTTAACAGTACTATGACCAAAGTCTCCTTTGAGCGTCTACTATTAATTTCGTTATCATTAATGGGTGAGCTGCTTCTTCCTCATCCTCAGTTGTTTCTGCCACTATCCATGGACTGAATTCATCACTATCTTCTTCTATGTTGTTTATGCCTTCTAGAGCCACGATTATCTCTTCTAACTTCTCAGACATGTTTATTAGGTCCATCATTTCAATTAAATCTGGTAAATCATGAAGCCATTCTCCTGCCATTTCCTATCTCTTTCTATTCTTGACTTGATGTTCTCCTTTCTGTCTGATTATCTTTCTTTCTAGCTGGTTCAAGAATGAGCAATTTTTCCAGAAACTCATCTAACTCTTGCTTTGTCCAGGTAGTGGAAGCTGCAGATGAGTACCAATCTTCCTCACCCCACATCTCGTTCAACACTCCTTCTTTCAAAGCAGCAAAGAATCCTGTGGCACCTTGTAGACTAACAGACGTTTTGGAGCATGAGCTTTCGTGGGTGAATACCCACTTCGTCAGATACATGTAGTGGAAGTTTCCAGGGGCAGGTATATATATGCAAGCAAGCTAGAGATAACGAGGTTAGTTCAATCAGGGAGGATGAGGCCCTGTTTTAGCAGTTGAGGTGTGAAAACCAAGGGAGGAGAAACTGGTTTTGTAGTTGGCAAGCCATTCACAGTCTTTGTTTAATCCTGAGCTGATGGTGTCAAATTTGCAGATGAGCTGAAGCTCAGCAGTTTCTCTTTGAAGTCTGGTCCTCAAGTTTTTTTGCTGCAGGATGGCCACCTTAAGATCTGCTATAGCGTGGCCAGGGAGGTTGCAGTGTTCTCCTACAGGTTTTTGTATATTGTCATTCCTAATATCTGATTTGTGTCCATTTATCCTTTTCCGTAGAGACTGTCCAGTTTGGCCGATGTACGTAGCAGAGGGGCATTACTGGCATATGATGGCGTATATTACATTGGTGGACGTGCAGGTGAATGAACCGGTGATGGTGTGGCTGATCTGGTTAGGTCCTGCGATGGTGTCGCTGGTGTAGATATGTGGGCAGAGTTAGCATCGAGGTTTGTTGCATGGATTGATTCCTGAGCTAGAGTTACTATGGTGCGATGCGCAGTTACTGGTGAGAATATGTTTCAGGTTGGCAGGTTATCTGTGGGCAAGGACTGGCCTGCCACCCAAAGCCTGTAAAAGTGTGGAATCATTGTCCAGGATGAGTTGTAGATCCCTGATGATGCGTTGGAGGGGTTTTAGCTGGGGACTGTATGTGATGGCCAGTGGAGTCCTGTTGGTTTCTTTCTTGGGTTTGTCTTGCAGTAGGAGGCTTCTGGGTATATGTCTGGCTCTGTTGATCTGTTTCCTTATTTCCTCATGCGAGTATTGTAGTTTTGAGAATGCTTGGTGGAGATTTTGTAGGTGTTGGTCTCTGTCTGAGGGGTTAGAGCAGATGCGGTTGTACCTCAGTGCTTGGCTGTAGACAGTGGATCGTGTGATGTGCACAGGATGGAAGCTGGAGGCATGAAGGTAGGCATAGCAGTCAGTAGGTTTTCGGTATAGGGTGATGTTAATGTGCCATCACTTATTTGCACCGTGGTGTCTAGGAAGTGGACCTCCCATGTAGATTGGTCCAGGCTCTGATACTTGACTCCTTCTTTCTACATTTTTCCTATCTTATGTTTTTCTGATCCTATAATAAGATAAATATTATAATTAATTTTGTTCTCCCTTCTACTTTTTCAACTGTCCTGAGTGAAAGCATTTTGACACTTTTCTTTTTCCTTGTCAAATATCCAGTTGATATATTTTAGGGCTTGCCTTATTGACTATTCTAACTGGTCCTTCCCAAATAGAGCTTAGAACATGGCCTTTTTCTTGTATGTGTTTATACATAAACATATCACCGATCTGCCATTCCTGAGGGTGCAGGATTGGTCCCATTTTCCTATCCATTTGCTGAAATTTTGCTCTAAATGCTATCGCTAATTGTTTATGCGTTTCAGCAACAGATTCTAGTAATTTCTGTATCCAATAGTCTGTTAATATTCTAGGTTGTAATCCATTTGGGGGTGAACCCATTACCCACCATTGGTTAGACAACTTCATATCTCTTCCTGTCATAGCTTTAAATGGAGTTACACTATGTGACGCTATGGTTTACCCTAATGGCCATCAATATTAGTGGTAGTTTCTGATCCCAATCTTTACCCTGTTGATTTATCACTTTCCTTAGAGCAGTTTTTATTGTTCTGTTGGTCCTTTCTACCTGTCCTGAGCTCTCAGGATGTCCAGCTATATGCAAACTTTGTTTATCGCCAAAAGCCTGGCACAATCCTTTTGTAATTTCTCCTATAAAGTGAGGTCCCTGATCTGAATCTATTTCTTTAGGGATACCTCATCTAGTAATAACTTGATCCATCAGCACTCTAGCTGTAGTTAATGCGGTATTATTTCTAGTGGGGATTGCCTCCACCCATTTAGTAAAAGGATCTACTATTCCCAAACAATACTGGTTTCCTTTTGCAGTTTTTGCTAATGGACCAGTCAAGTCAATTTGCAACCTAGCCCATGGACTGTCTATTCTCTGATGTCATAGTGGTCCTTTTGTTATTTTCGTATCTATGTTATTTGCTGCACAGGATAAACAATTATTTACATATTATTCTACATCTGCCCTCATATTTGGTCACCAACCTACCATTTGCAGTCTATCAAGGGTTTTATCTCTTCCCATATGTCCATTATCATGTACCAGTGAGATCATTTCAGTTCTAATTTCTTTTGGAACTATCCATACAGACATATCCTCTTCTGTTTTGGTTGCTAATACTAATCCTGTTTCATGTTGCCAGATTTTCCATCCTTGGTGTCTTTCTTTTGACACCAATTTTTGTACCTTAGGGTCTTTTCTTTGTAAAGCTACTAAATCAATCTGTTCTATCCTTTCTCCTTCTATCTTAGCTACTGAGATCGATTGGAATTGTGCTGCCATACTATCCCCTCCTTGGGTCCTTCTTTAGCTTGTTCATCTGCCTTCTTATTTCACTGAGCTCCTTCAACATTTTTTTATGGGCTTTTACTTTTCCTATTAATACTGGTTGTGTCCTTTGCTGTGCCAATTTCCACAAGTATATCAATTTTTCAGTGTGAGCAATGTATTTACCATCTGCTGATTTCATGCTCCTCTTTTGCCATTGAGGCATCCAATTTACGATAGCCCTTACAACCCATTCAGAATCTGTGAAAATAGCCAGTTTAATCTGTTGGCGTATTTTTCCAATGCAATGGTTACAGCTACAGTTTCAGCAGCCTGTGCCGAATGATGTAAACATTGTCCCTTGAAGATCTTCTCATCAAATATCCTTACAGCTGCATACCTCTTGTACATCTTGCCTTCCTCGTAACTTTCGACCTGTCCATGAACCAAATTACATTTACTCTATCCATGATTTCACTTAGAATTGCTCCACCCTGGAATAATATAGGTCCTTCAGAGGGAATTTCTGGTAAGGGACATTCATGTTGTTCCCCTTCAATTATGAGGCCATAAGGAACTGGTGATAGACTTGGGAACCTTTTCCACTGTTACATTTTTATTCAGCAAGGCTAATGTCCATTTTGTGAATCTAGGACTAGATACGTGTCCATCACTAATTTTTCCTGCTAAGAGATATTTTATGGTAAAATGGGATGTTTTAAGAAGCACTGGGGATAGTCCTACAAAATACTCCCAATGCTGCACAGCCCAAACCAAGGCTAATACTACAGGATTAGGTCGAATTTAGTCACGTTAGGTTAATTTAAAAATGAATACGTCCACACAACCAACCCCATTCTGTCGACCTAAAGGGCTCTTAAAATCAATTTCTGTATTCCTCCCCGGCAAAGGGAGTAGAGCTAAAAATTGACTTTGCTGGGTCAAATTTGGAGTAGTGCAGATGCAAATCGATGGTATTGACCTCTGGGAGCTATCCCAGAGTGCTCCATTGTGACCATTCTGGACAGCACTTTGAACTCTGATGCACTAGCCAGGTACACAGGAAAATCCCCAGGAACTTTTGAATTTCATTTCCTGTTTGGTCAGCTTGGCGAACTCATCAGCACAGGTGACCATGCATTCCCCCCAGAATCGTAGAGCTTAGAATGTTTCTATGCTCCCCCTATCATCTCTGTCCCTGAGGTTAGTGCAGATTAAAAGGCAAAAAAAAACGCACTCGCGATGACATGTTTTCTGAGCTCATGCAGTCCTCCCGCACTGATAAGGCACAGCTTAATGCATGGAGGCATTCAGTGGCAGAGGCCAGGAAAGAATTAAGTGAGCGCGAAGAGTGGAGGCAGGATGCGATGCTGAGGCAAATGGGGGAGCAAATGGATATGATGAAGCATCTGTTGGGGGAGCAAACAGACATGATGAAGCATCTGTTGGAGCTGCAGGAAAGCCAACAAGAGCACAGACTCCCAGTGCATCCACTGTATAACCACCTACCCTCCTCCCCATGTTCCAGAACCTCCTCACCCAGATGCCCAATAAGAGGAGGGGGAAGCTCTGGGCACCCAGCCACTCCACTGCAGAGGATGGCTTAAGCAATAGAAGGCTGTCATTCAAGCAGTTTGATTGTTAGTGTGGCTACAATAAGCAATGTAGCCTTGTCCTTCCCTCCTCCCCCACCCTGCCCGGGCTACCTTGTCCGCTATCTCATTTTTTAAATTAATTAAGAAAGAATGCATGGTTACAAAACAATATTTACTTTATTTCGGAGAGGGGAGGGTGGCTGTCTTACAGGGAATTAAAATCAACAAAGGGCGGGGGGGGGTTGCATCAAGGAGAAACACACACAACTGTCACACCGAAGCCTAGCCAGTCATGAAACTGGTTTTCAAAGCCTCTCTGATGCGTAGCGCACCTTGCTGTGCTCTTCTAATCACCCTGGTGTCTGGCACGAATTGATTGTCTGCCCCTGATTTCATGGAGGGAGGAAAGACGGGAGGGAAGGGAGAGTGACAACATGTACCCAAAACCACCCGCGACAATGTTTTTGCCCCATCAGGGATTGGGAGCTTAACTTAATCACTCTGGTGTCTGGCACAAATTGATTGTCTGCCCTTGCTTTCGTGGAGGGAGGAAGGAAGGGAGGGAGGGAAGAGTGACAACACGTACCCAAAACCACCCACGACAATGTTTTTGCCCCATCAGGCATTGGGAGCTTAACCCAGAATTCCACTGGGCGGCGGAGTTTACTTGCTGTGGGCATATTTAAGCCTTTTCTGGGCTTACCTTAAACCCTGTTTCTTTTATTTTCTGTAACACTTGATCAAATATTTCTAAATTTTCTTCCTTAGTTTTTGTGCTTATAAGGATATCATCTACATGTGATATTATGCTACCCTTATTAAGCATGTTATCCCACATTTTGTTCATGTGCATGTGGCAGATAGCAGGACTGTTATAGAAACCCTTTGGGGTTCTGGTGAAACAAAACTGTAAAGGTAAATTTGTACCAAGAGTCTGGGTGCAAAGGGATTGCAAAGAATGCATTAGCTAAATCGAGGACAGCGAACCATCATGCTCCTCCCATAATAGAAGCAATTACCTCAGGATACTTTGCTACCACAGTAGCAGTCATTGGAGTGACTTTATTCAATGGTCTCAGGTCCATGGTAACTCTCCAAGTTTTACCATCTGCCTTTAAAACTGGTGAATAGCAGCATTATTTGTGCTTTGTTGCTCTACAATAACTCCTTGATCCAAAAAGCCTTGGAGAGTTTTCATTAAACTAGGTTCTGCTTTCTTGGGATACTTATACTGTCTTTGAGGTGGGGGATCTGGTCCAGTGATCAAGACGTCTGCTTCTATTTTTCCACATTCAGCCTTATTGGTTGTCCAGATTTCCTTATACTTTTGTGCTGTTTCCAGAACCTCTGTCAGCCAATCAGGTCATTTTATTTCTTCAGCAGCCTTGATAGCAGCTAACTTATATCCTGCCTTGATAACAATTGGTTGATCTTCTGTTCTGATCTTATTAAAAGGTATTTCCCATAATACTTTATTTACCAAATCCACTGTCACTTCAAGTTTACCTAATACATCAATACCAGTTATTCCATCACTATCTAAATTCATCAAACCTTGTTTTCTCCCTAACTGAAAATGAATTGGAGCACTAAATGGTACTCCACTTCTTGTTTCATTAAATCCTACAACTTTCTGATTATCACAGGAGGTCCAAATAAATCCCCATTCTTTGTACTAACTAAAGAAAATGTGGCACCTGTGTCTACCAACATGTTTTGTCCTAACGCTCTCCTATTAAATTCCATGTATACAGTCCTCTGTTTGTAAATGTGCCACAAAATTAACTTGATCTTCTTTTACCAATATTGGGGAGATGGGGGTGTTGGCCTCCCTATGCCTGATTTCTAGGGTGTGATGGAGCCATAGATGGGCTATTTTCATGGTCCGCCAATCTCTGAATTAGTTCTTCTGTAGGTAACCCATCAATTTGTTTGTAAGGTTCATACTGCAGCAATTTTCTCCATATCCAGTTTCTTCTTGAATCACCTTTCCTTTCATAAGGAACAAACTTTTTGTTCCTAACCTCTTCTTGCTTTAACCCTTATTTTTTTCGTTGGTTCTGCTGATTTCCTTGCCCTTTGGGACAATTATTAGAGAAAGTTATTACTGATACATTTTCAAGTTTTCCTTTCTGAGGTGGTTTTGAAGGTGGCATGGTCTCCCTCTGTAACTCATACAGTCTTCTTACTTTATCTTCTATAATATGCAGAGGGGTTTGTGCAGGATCATCAGAGACCATTGCCATTCTGATGGTTGGATCAAAGCCTAGCATTAATGCTCTTTTAAACTGTGGGGAATCATATATTAGTTGATATCCTAATGGAATAATTCCTGCATACTTATACATTAATTTCTTCCTGGCTATATATACTTCAGGTCTTTCTTTTGGTTTTTGCTTCTCTTGATGAAAGCATACCACTGGTTCTTCTCCAGGAAAGAAAAACTTCAAAATTTCACTTTCTACTAAATCAGTATCACCTTCTCTTCCACCCTGGATGTCATAAGGAAGTCCAGCAAATTCATCTGATTTCATGCATTCTTTTATTAATGCAGAAAGATCACTTATCCCTGGTCTTAGCTAACCATCCAATCAATCACTACGTTCTTGTTCAAAGGACCCATGGAGTTTCCTTGCACTCTAATTTGCTCAGGGGTATAGGGTTTTCTTCTACCCCTCTTCTGTACCTTTTGCGGTAGTTTTGGTTACTGTGGAGGTAATAATTGGAGCTATGGGAGGTGGCCTTTGATATTCTTCCATCGCTTCTCTGGATGAGCTGTAAAATTCTGGAATAGATTATTTGGAATACTCATTATAAAAAGGAGGACCCATGTCTTCTGCATCTGATTCCTCCTCTTCATCACGTAGGGACTTTATTGCTCCTATTGCTCCCTTGTTGGTTTTCAATTCTTCCTCTAATTTTCCTTCTACATGCTTCATGTTTTAATTTTCTCTCCCTTTTTGTATCTGAGACAATCAATTTCATTACATTTTCTCTATTGATTGCGTATTTCCATTCTTCAAATTCTACTAGTAGCTTCTCCTACTCCTCTTTTATTTTACTTAGTTCCTTTTGTGACTCAACCATCTTAAGTGATTGAGTCAGAATAGTGACCCTGACTTGTGTGATCAGTTATAGTTTTCTAAACCTGACCTTTGTAATCAAATTTAAATTAGATGTAATATTATAACTGTTTTGTTTGTTTGGCTCTCCATGAATAGTTATTACCTGGCAATAAATAACTTTCATGGTTAAGCTGGTTGCTTCCCCCTAACACCCCAAGATAAAGATCCCTGTAGCGCCCAAAAATCCTGTGGGGTTTGCTCATCAAGTGGGTTACTACCAGAACAATTGTAACATGAAAGTGGGGATACAGACGTGCTGAACCTGGGGCATATGAGGGTGGCAGCTTGAAAGTGCAGTTCCACCCAGCTTGCTGAGTCCAGGGGCATATAAGGGATCAACTTGAGAGTGCTGATTAACCTGGCCCTCTCAGACGCGCTCTGTTAATGTGTGTGTGTTCATCTGATTCTGGGGCTGGAAGGACTGAGCCCTAGGGAACCTAGCTCCTGCAGGATAGCTCCACTGGGAGGGAGAACCTAGGTCCTGCAGAAGGGAGAAGTAGAGCTCCGTATGAGAACACAAGTGATACAAGCAGTACATTGATAGAATTACAGACCCTCCCCCAGAAGAGTAAACCTAGTAAATGAGCATACCCCAAAGTAATGGGCAAATCTGGTAACATTTACATACAGTTTGAACCTGTATTATGATGTTTTTAAAAAGTGTCCAGGCAATTTGCAGACGTTTCACTCTTGTGACTGTTCTTTTTACTTTCTATTTAACTACCCTCCTCATTTTTGTGTAGTTTCCCTTTTTGAAGTTAAATGCTACTATGGTCGGTTTCTTTTGAATTTTCTCCCTACAAAGATGTTAAATATAATTATATGATGTTCACTATTACTGAGCTGTGCAGCTGTATTCACCTCTTGGACCAGATAAAATCTCTTTGGTCAATATGGAAAACCTTTCACACATCAGCTATTGATCATTCATGGTGGCTAAGCATAAGAGATTTTATCAAATGTTATTTGTTCTGCATGTACTAAGGACGAAGTAGGGCAAGTCTATAATATTGGCAAATCATGCCATCCACTGCAAAATGAAGTTAGATTGCAGTCTGATAAAGCCAGTGATACTATTGATGAATATCAAGAACTCACAGTATTGTCTTCCATTTGTTCCTCCTTTTGGATTAAATACACTCCTATGCAGAAGGACACAAAAGATTTACATTATTTGATTCCCACTTAAAATTTCAAAATAGACCATGACTGGAATTTAAGAAGTGCACAAGCTTTGTGCTGATTATTAAAATAGTTAATAAATCAAACTATTAGTTAATCGATATTATTAGATAACTAATTTGTTCTGACAGTTAAATAGAATAATATATTAAATATTAATTACTAAATGATTAATATATACTATTAATTAATAGATTAAACTATTAAGATGAAAGTAACTTTTGCAGAGGTATCAAGATCTAGTTTACTTAGATTATGCATACTGAAGCAAAGAGCGTAGTATGAATAATACCTGCTTGATAATTCCAGCTCATACCTTTTGAGCTGTGAAATTTGACAGTGAAATAATAAACATGTCCATGATCTGCTTATACTAATTTTAACATCTATAATGTCACTGCAATATTTTTATTAGCACAGAACAACTAAAAGTGCAATTAAACTGTTTACCCTGCAATTAAAATCTGCAATTAAAGCTAAGTGTCTGTGCTCTGCTGTCTCAGCAGTCAAAAAGCTTAAAATGACAACGGATGTTAATGCAAACAAATACAAAATAGGTGCGAAGATTAAAATGTATACAAGAGCAAATATATTATTTTCAAATCGCATGGTGTTTCTTCTCTTATTTTGCACATGTAACTCTCTTTAATACCATTCAGATTAAATTATCACAGGACAGATTCACCCATATGTTCTGTGTTCTGGCTGCTTTGCATCCCTCAGTAAACATGAAGCAGACAAACCCATCTTTACTGCCAGTGGTTTAAGTATTTCGTACAGCCTTATGACCCCACTGTGTGATGTGAAAGGGCTCTAAAGCAGAATAAGTGCACTATTGAATGTGGGGAAAGTTACATACTGTATGAATTAAATCCTCAAAACCCCTGAATTTGAATAAAACTATAGGCCTTGTTTTTTTATCTTTATGATTAAACCAATATCAGTTCTCAAGGTTTTATTGTTTCATACTTTTTCTATGCATTTGTACATATCAGTATATATTATATACACACTTTTTTCCTCATTGCATTTCAGTTCTTGGAACTTTGACTTAGATGGGAGCAGTGTCAACTCCCCTATTCAGAGGTAATGCTGCTCTGCTCAAGCGGCTGAACTACTGTGGACACATACAGCAGCAGGCAACCATCTGTCTCTGATTATGCATAGTTGAAATTCATCCTTTGAAGCATCCATCTAATACAGTGGTTCTCAACCCACAGCCCACAGGATCACAGGTCGCATGAGGCCCAATTATCACACAGCTGTGGACCAGCTCAGCTGTGTGCTAAAGGCTGGTCCATGTGTCAGGGTCTACCAGGTTTCCGGCTGCCCAGCACGGAAGGGTTTGTGATGTCCTGCCACCCAGCACGGCGGAGTCGGGGCTGGGGCTGCCAGCCTTCTCCATGTAGCAGGAGTCTTGGGCCAGGGCTGAGCCATTACACACATTGAATCTATTTCCCCATGTTAAGTATCCTCACACCTTCTTTTCAAACTGTCTGAAATGGGCCATCTTGATTATCACTACAAAAGGTTTTTTCTCCTGCTAATAATTGCTTATCTTAATTAATTAGCCTCTAAGTGTTGGTAGGGCAACTCCTACCTTTTCATGTTCTCTGTATATGCATATATATCTCCTTACTATATGTTCCATTCTATGCATCCGATGAAGTGGGCTGTAGCCCACAGGAGCTTATGCTCAAATAAAGTTGTTAGTCTCTAAGGCCATGTCTACACTACCCGCCGGATCAGCGGGTAGTAATCAATCTATCGGGGATCGATTTATCATGTCTCGTCTAGACACAATAAATCGATCCCCGAATCGACACCCATACTCCACCTCGGCAGGAGGTGTAAGCGGAGTCGACGGGGCAGCCGCGATGGTCAACTTGCCACCATGAGGACAGCCAGGTAAGTCGAACTAAGATACTTCGACTTCAGCTACGTGAATAGCGTAGCTGAAGTTCCATATCTTAGATCAATTCCCCACCCAGTGTAGACCAGCCCTAAGGTGCCACACGTACTCCTGTTCTGATATGTAATTAATTATTACTGTACTGTGAATACACAGGGGTGAAGGATTAAACTCCCGCCTTTAGAGTGTTTCACTATGAAAACTTGATGTTCTCTTAGGCCTTGTCTACACTGCCACTTTACAGTGCTGAAACTGTCTTGGTCATGCAATGTAAACAGTGTACCAGCGCTGGGAGTCACGCTCCTGGTGCTAGTAGCTACTCCCCTCGTGGGGGTGCTCTTTTTACAATGCTGGGAGAGCTCTCTCCCAGCACTGGTGCCATGACTGCACAGCCATGTTAAAGCGCTGCCATGGATTTATATATTGGATTTATATATTATATTTTCTGTACTTTGCTGAGAAGAGATGGATTTAAGCACATACTCAAAGTTGGGCATGTGCTTTAGTGCTTTGCTGAATCAGGGCTATGATGGGGTATACAAACCTATGCTGGAAGAGGCTAAAGCCAGAGATTTGGAGTGGAGTCGAGGTGGCTAAGTTCACAGTGGTGGAGTAGTTCACCCCTGTAAGCAGAGTCAGGATGAACTCTACCCTGACATCTGGTGGTGAATTATGAGGAGTGTGGAAAGGAGTTTCAAGTATTTGCATTGGCACACCCACCTCACCTAGCATAGCCCACAGCAGCCTGGGATGGTTATTTTGACAGCTCTGGGATCCCCAATTTCTTTGTTATTGGGGCAGGAAGAATAAAGTGGTGTTACCCTGACTATGTGAATGAGGAACTATGAGACTGCTTTATGACAGAAATGACTCAACCTCAATTAAGTAGCACTTGCTAGACAAGGGACATGGGTTCCAAAACCCAGTGAATTGAGAGAGGTTGGGGACTGGTGTGTGTGTGTGTATATCTGATGGTATGGGCTCCTTTTGAGGGCCTGGAACACCAATTGCACATCCTCCTCTCTCCACTGTTAAAGAGTAGAGCTAATTTTGATTCCATTAGGAGTCCATATAAAGGCTGCTGAGCTGAGTTCATGTTGGGTCAATGGTGCACCAGCACCGGGGCTCCCCTACTATGAGCTGAAATCGGTAAGAGTTGAAATCACTAAAGAGCTGGAATTACTGAGCTGAGAGCACTGAGTGCTGTGCTAACTAGTGGGGGAGCCTGAAGACCTATCGCTAAGTGGCTGGCAGAGCGGAGCAGTTTGCAGCATGTTGGAGCAGCCCATGGAACAGTGAGCGGAGAGGAGCGGTTTGCGGGGATGGCTGGAGTGGCTTGCGGGTTGGCTGGAGGAGCGGCACAGCTGGTGAAGTGGAGCTGGTCGTGTTGAAGGCTGCAGCAGAACTCCACGGAGAGGTGGAGCTGTTTGCCTTGGCCCGCTTAAGGTGCCCCTTACCACTCTTTGTGGGCCCCACCACCTTGTGTGGGCCCCCCCCCCATTTCCACCCAGGCTGAGGGGGGTAAAACTCTGCAGATAAACTTTTGAACTCTGGGGTGGCACTGACCAGAGACTTTTGGGGTGTTGGACTTTGGGGTGATTGGACTTAAGACCCTAAGGGGGAAAGGACATTGCCAAACGTACTTGGAGGTGGGTTTTTTTGCTTATGGTTTGTGTTATAATCCTGTTTGTGGTGTTTCTCCAATGTGATGCCGCATTGTTTCCCTCCTTTATTAAAAGGATTTTGCTACACTCAGACTCCGTGCTTGCGAGAGGGGAAGTATTGCCTCCTAGAGGCGCCCAGAGGGGTGGTAAGTAAGTGTCCCAGGTCACTGGGTGGGGGCTTGAGCCGGTTATGAATTGTGTTATTGAAACAGAACCCTTGGATACTGAACCCGGCCCTTGTTGCTGCCAACTCAGAGGGGCAGAAGGGTTACATTTTTGGGGGCTCGTCCGGGATCCCCGGGTCAGTAACCCTCGCAAGCACCTGTTGAGTGTTCCACTGTATTGGGAAATAATTGTGTCTATATTTTGAGGAAATTACTGTTTGTATAATGGCTAATATGTCCGGTTTGTTGGGCCGCAGTCCTGCAGCCTCTAGCTCAGGGGCTGCAGCCGCAGCCTATGATTGGGCAAAAGCACTGGGGCATATATTGGAAAAGACTGTGTTGGCCTATACTACGTCAAATTCTTGTCGTAAGTTAAGGTTATTTGCTGGGGAAAAGGAGTTTGAACCCTGTTTGGAGCATACCACTGAAATGCTGCAGGAGTGGGCCGTACCCAATGTAGAAAAGTGAAGATGTCTAATAGAGAGCCTTAGTGGCCCAGCATTAGATGTAATTCACCCCCTGAAGCTCATTGATCCTGGGGTCAGTGTGAAGGACTGCCTAGAGGCCCTTGATAATACCTTTGGGAGCGTAGAGGGCCCTGAAGACAGTTACTGTAAATTTCTTAATTCTTGACAGCAAAGGGGTGAGAAAATTTCAGCCTATATACAGAGGCTGGAGAGAGTGCTTCAGAGAGCTGTTATGAGGGGAGCAGTTACTGCTGAGCAAATGGATCAGACCAGACTGACTCAAGTTGTCACTGGAACTCAGTATCAGAACCCGATCCTACTTCATCTCCGACTAAGAGAACAGCAGGAACATCCCCAAAGTTACTCCCAGCTGATAAAGGAGGTCAGGGAAGAGGAAGAAAGGCAGGCTGCCATTGAGTGTTGGGATGCCCAAACATTGGAAACAGCCAGCACAACGCCACTGCAAATGGCCAGTGTACTGATGGTGAGCACCACAGAGGAACTTGCCCAACAAATGCAGGTCCTGATGGAATGGATAGCTGAGCTGCAAAGCACCATTGACCAAGCTAAGATTTCCAGGAATAAGGAGCCTCAGACTGTGATGATGGAGAAGTCAGTATCTAGAGCCACTATCCCACCCCGGCGAAGGGGGAAAGGACAATTCTTTTGCGACCAGTGTGGTCAGGATGGGCACAGTGCTGCTAACTGCAGTAAGGAAGAGACCCCCTCCTTAGTGTATGAAAAGCTGAGGATCAGCTGGGAGAGATCCAGTAACTGCCAGAAGTTCCGGGGATGGAGCCCACCTAGGCCTACAGGATTTGAAGATTTCCTCAGAAGAGACCGTCCAGCTGGGATCCCTGCAGGACTGATAGGGCCTCAAGCACAGGTCATGGTGAGGTTTGAAGGGGCGGAGTGTAAAGCCGTACTTGACACTGGATCTCAAGTGACTATTATATTTCAGTCATTCTAACCAACAGATGCTTCAGCACCTGCCTATACAGCCACTGACGCATTGGTCTGTGTGGCCTCAGCATGGATGAATACCCCTATCAAGGGTATGTCATAGTGCACCTGGAATTTCCAGAGGAGGTTGCTGGGGTAAGGGAAGAGGTAGACACAGCTGCCTTAATATGTCCTGACCCTAAAGGGACCTCTAATGTGTCTATGCTGATAGGGACCAACTCCAGTCTCTTCAAGGTGCTCGCGGATTACTACAGACGACGGGCTGGGGACCAGTACCTGAGTACCCTGATGATCCATATGCTTTGTGCTGAAGCCTATAGGAAGATTGAGAGCGCTAAAAAGGAGACATCTGAGCTACCAATTGGGGCACTGAAGTACATGGGTACAACTCCCTTAGTAGTGCCTGCAAGGACGGAGCAAGAAGTACTTGTCATGAGTACCAGGCTGAAAGGCAGTAAAGGGGCATTTAGCAATGATAGAGCAGCCGGTTGAAGGAGATCTCCCGGAAGGAGTGCTGGTCCCTAGTGGAGTCATAACCCTACCTGCTGAAGCCCAGGAAAAGGTGACTATACTGATTGCTAATGAAACAAGTAGATATGTTGTTGTGAAGCAAGGACAAAAGATAGCAGACCTCTTCGAGCCTGAATCAATTGTAAAACCCCAGTGTGAGACTCAAGTTCCAACAATAGACCCAGCAAAGTTTGACTTTGGAGATTCACCATTGTCCAAGGAGTGGAAAGATCGCCTGTGGAGGAAACTTTTTGAAAGATCCAAGGTGTTCTCATGGCATGAGTGGGATGTGCAAAAGGAGTAGAGCACAACATCAGACTACATGACTCTCGACCTTTCAGAGAGATCTAGGAGGCTTGCTCTCTCTGAGATGGAAGATGTGCAACAACATCTTCAAGAGCTGACTGCAAATGGCATCATTACAGAGTCCCGCAGCTCATATGCCTCACCCATTGTGGTGGTCCGTAAAAAGAATGGGAAAATCTGGATGTGTATTGACTACTGCACCCTAAACCGCTGTACTGTGGTTGACCAGTACACAATGCCTCGAGTCCAAGATGCCTTAGACTGTTTGCTGGGAAGCCAGTGGTTCTCTGTGTTGGATCTTTGGAATGGATACTACCAGATCCCTCTGGGTGAAGAAGATAAGGAGAAGACAGCCTTCATCTGCCCATTAGGGTTTTATCAGTTCGAACGCATGCCCCAGGGGATTTCTGGAGCACCTGCCACATTTCAGCGTCTTATGGAGAAAGTTGTGGGAGACATGAATTTACTGCAAGTGTTAGTTTATTTGGATGACCTGATTGTGTTTGGAAGAATTTTGGAGGAGCATGAAGAAAGACTTCTTAAAGTGCTTGATAGGTTGGAGGATTATGGTTTGAAGCTTTCAGTTGACAAATGCCAGTTCTGCAGGACCTCGGTGAAGTATGTGGGTCACATCATGTCCCAAGAGTGTGCAAGTACTGATCCTGATAAAATAGAATTACTCACTACATGGCCACGTCCAAGCAACTACAGAGAACTCAAGACCTTCCTTGGGTTTAGTGGCTACTACCGCAGATTTGTGACAAACTATGCTACAATTGTAAAACCCCTCAATGATCTTACTGGGGATATCAGTCCAGCAAGAACAAATCTAAGACCAAGAATAAGAGGTCTTCCGTGCAGAGACACTATGACCCGTTCGAACCCTTTGGGCCACGGTGGAATGAGAAATGTGAAAGGGCTTTTCGAGAAATCATTACTTGCCTAACTCATGCCCCAGTCCTCATCTTTGCTGACCCAAGCAAGACATTTATCGTGCATACTGATGCCAGTTTGGAGGGTCTGGGAGCAGTACTGTACCAGGAGGTGGGAGGCAAGTGTAAACCTGTAGCCTTTGCCAGCCGAGGACTGTCTGATAGTGAAACCTGCTATCCCACCCACAAGCTGGAGTTCTTGGCCTTGAAATGGGCCATCACTGAGAAATTTCGAGACTACTTGTATGGGGCTCAGTTCCAGGTGTGGACAAACAACAACCCACTGACTTATGTGTTAACAAGTGCTAAACTGGATGCTACAGGGCAAAGATGGGTGGCCGCTTTGGCTAGCTATGACTTCAGCATTCAATACCGATCAGGGAGAAGCAATGTAGATGCAGATGCATTGTCCAGGCGTCCACAGGCACCAGGAGTTGCTGTGATAACCACGGATGGAGTGAGAGCTATTTGCAGTGTGAGTCGCCGAGAGCCGGAGGCCCGTGAGAGCCTTCATGGATGTGTTGCTGAAGCTTTGGGCCTGCCACCTGAATGCGTGCCTTCTGCTTCAGTGAACTATATTGCTTTGGACCAATCTCCCTTGCCAATGCTCAATGCGGCTGACTGGCAGAAAGCCCAGCTGCAAGATATTGACATTCGTGATACGCTACTTGCCAAAAGGGAGGGGCGAGGCCCAGCTGCGATTTTCCCACCTACCCCAGAGGGCAAACTACTATTGAGAGAATGGACCAAACTAAAACTGATTCAGGGAGTGCTACGCCGCATGACCACAGACTCTCTACAAAAGCAACGGAATCAACTAGTGCTGCCGAAAGAGAACAGAACCCTGGCCATGAGGGCCCTGCATGATGACTTTGGACATTTAGGGATGGAGAGGACCCTGGAACTTATCCGCAGTAGGTTCTATTGGCCCTAGATGGCTGAAGATGTTCGCAGGAAATGTGAGACCTGTGCTTGATGTGTTCAAAGGAAAACTCTGCCCACGAGGGCTGCATATCTGAAGAACATCACCAGCAACAAACCTCTGGAGCTGGTTTGCATTGATTTCTTGTCTTTAGAAGTGGACAAGAGGAATATTGGGAACATTCTGGTAGTGACCGACCATTATACGTGATATGCGCAGGCATATCCCACACGTGATCAGAGGGCCACCACTGTCGCTCAAGTACTGTGGGAAAAATATTTCTCAGTTTATGGATTCCCAGTCTGGATACACTTGGATCAGGGACGAGACTTTGAGAGTCACCTTCTGAAGGAGGTGCTGAGGATAGCAAGAATTAAAAAGTCGAGGACAACGCCTTATCACCTGCAAGGTGATCCTCAGCCAGAGCAGAAGGCAAGCTGGAGCCAACATGTTGCATTTCTGGTGCACACCTACAACGCCACAAAGAATGATACTACAGGAGTCACCCCATATCTCTTGATGTTTGGGCGAGAACCAAGATTACCCATAGACCTGTGCTTTGGTGTATCCGAGGATGACGATAGCTATGAAACCCATCAGCAATATGTTTCCCGACTACGAGAAAAGCTGCAGGATGTTATCACTTAGCTACATCTGCAGCTCAGAGGAACGCAGATCGCAACAAACAACGATATGATACTAGGGTACGTCTGCAAGAGCTCCAGCCAGAGGACAGCGTCTTGCTGCGAAATTTGGGTATTGCTGGCAAACACAAGATAGCTGACAGATGGAAGGCAATACCTTACTTGGTGATGGAAAAGCTAGGAGACCTGCCAGTCTACAAGATCAAACCAGAAGAGGGTCCAGGGCAGACAAAGACTGTGCATAGAAACCTTTTTCTCCCTGTGGGGAAATTGGTAGGCACCCCTTATGAGATGGGCCACAACAGGACAACTGGGCAGAACGAAGGAGCTGTACCAAAACCGCCTTCCAACGTGGACAGCCGGCCTCCTGCAGCTAACTTACCCCGACTCAGCACATCTGAGAGTGAGTCTGAGGAGGAAGACACAACCATGGTGTATCCTGGGATGAAGACAAGATTTCAGTCTCGATCAGCTGAATCAAAAGAGAGCACCTCCTCTTCTACCGTAAACCCTATGGCAGAAGTATTTAGGCCCATTCCTGACACTCCTGAGCCACTGGTGGAACCCCCGTGTGAGGACATACACAGGTTATTGGACAGTGGCGACATACAGATGGAGGATGTCCTGAGCACCTTCAGCCCTCCACTGTTAGAACTAGAAATGCAGGGGCCTATGCCAGTATCCGAGGGGAACTCACAGGAAACCTCCCCATCCGTCGCTCAAGAGGATGTCCCCCCTACCAGAGCAACAGAGATTCTCAATAGGCAAGACAGGGTAATAAGACAAGTGAAACAGTTAACTTACGATGCACCTGGGGTGACTAGTGAGGAGCCAATACATTTAGCACACAGGTTTGTGGAAGCTAAAGTGGGCTATCCGAGGCCCTTTGAAGGGGACCAGTAAGTTGGTATAGTAGGGAACGTGATTTGTCGGGACGACAAATTCTCAGCTGGGGGGAGGATGTAAGCAGGGTCAGGATGAGCTCTACCCTGACATCTGGTGGTGAATTATGGGGAATGTGGAAAGAATTTCAGGGAGTGTGGAAAGAAATTTCAAGTATTTGCGTTGGCACACCTACCTCACCTAGCATAGACCACGGCAGCCTGGGATGGTTATTTTGACAGCTCTGGGATCCCCAATTTCTTTGTTATTGGGGCAGGAAGAATAAAGTGGTGTTACCCTGACTACGTGAATGAGGAACTATGAGACTGCTTTATGACAGAAATGACTCAACCTCAATTAAGTAGCACTTGCTAGACAAGGGACATGGGTTCCAAACCCAGTGAATTGAGAGAGGTTGGGGACTGGTGTGTGTATCTGATGGTATGGGCCCCTTTTGAGGGCCTGGAATACCAATTGCACATCCTCCTCTCTCCACTGTTAAAGAGTAGAGCTAATTTTGATTCCATTAGGAGTCCATGTAAAGGCTGCTGAGCTGAGTTCATGTTGGGCCAAAGGTGCACCAGCACCGGGGCTCCCCTACTATGAGCTGAAATCGGTAAGAGTTGAAATCACTAAAGAGCTGGAATTACTGAGCTGAGAGTACTGAGTGCTGTGCTAACTAGTGGGGGAGCCTGAAGACCTATCGCTAAGTGGCTGGCAGAGCGGAGCAGTTTGCAGCATGTTGGAGCAGCCCATGGAACAGTGAGCGGAGTGGAGCGGTTTGCAGGGTTCGCTGGAGGAGCAGCACAGCTGGTGAAGTGGAGTTGGTAATGGTGAAGGCTGCAGCAGAACTCCACGGAGAGGCGGAGCTGTTGGCCTTGGCCCACTTAAGGTGCCCCTTACCACTCTTTGTGGGCCCCACCACCTTGTGTGCCCCCCCCCCCATTTCCACCCAGGCTGAGGGGGGTAAAACTCTGCAGATAAACTTTTGAACTCTGGGGTGGCACTGACCAGAGACTTTTGGGATGTTGGACTTTGGGGTGATCGAACTTAAGACACTAAGGGGGAAAAGGACATTGCCAAACGTACTTGGAGGTGGGTTTTTTTGCTTATGGTTTGTGTTATAATCCTGTTTGTGGTGTTTCTCCAATGTGATGCCGCATTGTTTCCCTCCTTTATTAAAAGGATTTTCCTACACTCAGACTCCATGCTTGCGAGAGGGGAAGTATTGCCTCCTAGAGGCACCCGGAGGGGTGGTAAGTAAGTGTCCCAGGTCACTGGGTGGGGGCTCGAGCCGGTTATGAATTGTGTTATTGAAACAGAACCCTTGGATACTGAACCCAGCCCCTGTTGCTGCCAGCTCAGAGGGGCAGAAGGGTTACACCCCCATGCTTCCGGCTTGGGGTAGGGAGCGGGTGTTCAAACACCAGCCAGAATCCCTAGGTGATGTCCAGATCATTGAAAAAGTATTTATGTGCCTAACAGCTCTGGTCATGTCACAAAGGAGAGTCCAACCAAGGGAATCAGCAATCACACGTATGGTCTCTGAAGTGCCAGCCTCTAAGGGGCCCAGGAGGCCACCAGGCCCTGAACTGGCTGCCACTGGGAAATCCCAGCATCTCAGGCCACAGGCTGGCCAAAAGCCCCTGTGATCCCTGCAGGCTTCTCCAGTGGAAAGTCAGGAGGTGGGAGAAGAAAAGCCACATATGGAAGGGATACGTCAGACATTAGGCTCAGGGCCAGCAGCCACTGGGCCCACAGTGGGGGCCTGCTTTTTATGAGGGCACTTGGGTCATCATTATCCATGAGTTCCCCTATATGGAGTGTGGGTATGGACATAAGAAAACCATGCCCATAAGCAAATCCCACCTAAAGTAATGGTCCTTGTTCAGATAAATAGAACTGAAGTAACAGGGCTGGTTGATTGCGGAGGTAGGCAGACCCTGCTCTGGGAGCGCTTGGTCCCAAATCCTGAGGCCCCCAGGGAAACTATCCACATGTGTAGTAGACTGTAGTGAAATAACAAAATAGCTTGAAGTGGGACTGGCTTTGCCATTAGCCTACACCATTATCTTGGGTCGGGATTGGGAATATTTCTAAGAGGAGGTTTAAACCAGCTCCTGAGGGAGTAACTAAGGAGACCTAGGAAACAAGATCTAAAAACCTGCAACGTTGGCAGGTGTAGGTAAGGAACCAGACTCTGAAGAGGAGGGATCCAGCCAAAGGGAAGCTCTTCCAGAAGGGCCACCTAAGAAAGCCATATTGCCTCCCTCTGTAATGATGCTGCCTTTGGCGGGACACAACTGAGAGTATCAATTCAGGACAAATTGCTTAGGGAAGGGCAGTTACCACCCAAGGCTGGGTTTCCTTTACTATTAAGGCACACCAAACCAGCCAAACAGAGAGGACCCTACTGGTTAACCACAAGTCGTACAAGCGGTTCCTTTAGACACTCCAGTTTTTCAGTATCACCACCTGTGCCACTTGTTATGGAGACAAATGAAAACCAAACCCCAGTAAAAGAAAAAAGGTTTTCCCAATCACAAAGGAGCAACCCCTAGACCCAGATTAATATACAAGTCAGATCTTACCCACAAATCACACTGTTCCCAATCTTTTAGAATCTAAAATCTAAAGGTTTATTCATAAAAGAAAGAAATATAGATGAGAGTTAAAATTGGTTAAATGGAATCAATTACATACAGTAACGGCAACATTCTTGGTTCGGGCTTGTAGCAGTGATGGAATAAACTGCAGGTTCAAATCAAGTCTCTGGAGTACATCCACAACTGGGATGGATCATTCAGTCCTTAGTTCAGAGCTTCAATTTGTAGCAAAGTTCCTCCAGCGGTAAGAAGCAGGATTAAAGACAAAATGGAGGCGATGCAGCTGCCATTTATAGTCTCTTGCCATGCGGCCTGTGCTTCCTTTGTTCCAAAGACAAGCTACCCAGCACATGGCATGGAAAAACCTTAGAGTTCTGCCAATAGGCATGTCCCTGCATGCCTTGCTGAGTCACCAGGTGTATCTGCATTCTCTCAATGGGTCAGTTGTATAGCTGATGGTCCTGAATGGGCCATCAAGCAGGCTAGGCAGTGCTGATGCCGAATTGTCTGGGGTGGCACCTAGAAGCATAGCACAAGTTTGAAATACAGACAGTATAGAGCCAATAGTTATAGCTTTAAATACAAAAATGACGCATGCATATAGATAGCATAATCATAACCAGCAAATCATAGCCTTGTCATAGACACCTTACTTAACCTCCTATGTACAAGATTTGGTGCCACTATATGACCTTGGTTGCAACAATGATCTATATGGTCACAGTTTATGTCAATAACGTCACACATCCCTACAGGAGAGGGACATCCTAACTAGAGAGACAGACTCTAGAAGAGGACCAGAGGGAGGATGAAACCTTGAGCAAAGCTTATGACCAACTTCCAGTGGTTAACAGGGAGATGAGAGACCCACAATGAGCAGAGCAGTACACCAGGTTTAAGCTCCAGCTAGAGCGACTGTACTGGCTGGAGAAAGATCAACTGATGGGGGAATTTTGGTCATGGCTCATCATTCCCCAGCTGCATGTGAAGTCATGAAACTAGCTCACACTATCCCCTCTGCAGATCACTTCAGTCATGAGAAGACCCTGGCCAGGATTTTGGATCACTTCTTCTGGCCTAGCATTCACCAAGAAATTAGGGACAATTGTAGCTCCTGGCCTGAATGTCAATTTGTAGCACCTAAATGAGTGACAAACACTCCTCTGGTCCCATTCCCCACAGTCAACCTGTTGGAGGCCCTTGGAAAAATGTGCAGCTGGGTACAAACGTATTAGTTATAGCTGATTATACCACTCACTATTCTGAGGCAATCCCTCTGTGCAATACCAATGCAAAGACAATTGCAGCAGAACTGCTAGAAGTCTGTCAGATTACGGGTACCTAAGGAAAGCCTCACTGATCAAGGCACTGGATTTACATCACAGCTGCTGAAGGAGATATATGATCTACTAAAATAAAGACTTTACATACATCTGTCCATCATCCACAAACAGATGGTTGACTTATTCAACCAGACCCAGAAAAGAATATTAAAGTTTATTGCTGAGGACCCCCATGTGATGCTGTATGGAATACTTGGGATACTTAATGATATTGTTAATACCAATATTATAAAATTGCAAGAAACCTGACCAGATATGCCGTGTGAGGTATCTGCAAAAATGTTATAATTTGCCAAATATGATAATCTTCTTTATATATTTGTATCACCTTTGTATTATAGATAGATCATACATAACACTCATATTTCCAAACTTGTGCTGTGTTTCTGGGTGACACATCCAGACAGATTGGCATCAGCACAGCCTAGCCTGTTCGATAGCACATCAAGGGTCATCAGCTGTACAATGAACTCATTGAAAGGCCAGGGACTACACCTTATGAGTCAACAAGACTTGTAGGGGCAAGCATAGGGACAGAGAAATCCTGCTTCTTACCTCTGGAGTAACTTTTCTACAAACTGAAGCTCTGGACAAAGGACTGAATGATCGATCCAAGCTTTGGATATGTTCCAGAGGGACTTTCAAGCCAGCAAACTCACCAAAACTGCTAAGAAACTGATATATGGACTTTGAAGTCTCTGTATATATCCGACTGCTTTACCATTTAACAACTCTCTTCTTGTTCTTTCTTTTTTTCTTTATAATAAACCTTTAGTTTTACATGCGAAATGACTGGCTAGCAGTGTGATATTTTGGGTAAGAGCCAACTTAATATTAGCCTATCAACATGGCTGGTCCTTTTGGGTTTAAAGGAACATTTTGTATAGTGAGCAGAGTTTTTTACATTACTTCTCACTCTCCTGGACCTAGGTGCTGAGCGGGAGCCAGAGAACTGGAATGCAATAAAGGGGACTATTTGCTTTCTTTTTTAGCTTCTTGATAACCAGTGTGGGAGATCAGCAGCACAGTTTGTGACTGGTTGGTGAGTTTAACTTCAGTGTTAACCAATTTGGGGAGTATCTGCTCTCCCTTTTGCAGCCTGCCCTGACCTTGGAATTTTCAGTGAGGGCTGCCTCAGGCACATTGGGTCACACCCCGTCATTGAGTCAGCTGATCCCTCCTGAGTTATTTGCTCTTCAAGAAGTTCCCCATCACATTGGTTCTCAAACTGGGGGTTGTGACCCAGTTATGTGGGGGGTTGCGAGCCCCAACCCCTGTGCCAGGCTGTGAGCCCCAACCCTTGTGTGGAGCTGCAGGGCTACAAGCCCCAACCCAGGCGCGTGGCTGTGAGCTGCGATCCCCAACCCTGATGCTGGGCTGTGAGCCCCGATCCTGGTGCATGGCTGTAAGCCCCGACCCCAAACAGGGAAGAGTGTCTGCGAGCCCCGACCACCATGTGGGGCTGCGAGCCTGACCCCAACCCTGGCCAGGAGCAGGGCTGTGAGCTCCAGCCAGGCATGGGGCGGCAAGCTCCAGCTAGGTGCAGGGCAGTGAGCCCCGACTCCGACCCCCTATGGGGCTGCGAGCCCAGACCCCAACCATGGCCAGGAGCGGGGCTAAGAGCTCTGGCCAGGCCCGGGACTGCAATCCCCAAGTCCAACCACCACGTGAGGTTGTGAGTCCTGACCCCAACCAGGAGAGGGGCTGTGAGCCCTGAGCTGGGGCATCCAGGATGCTGTGAGCCCCAACCCTTGTACTGGGGTTGTCAGGCAGAGCCCGGCCATGTTGAGGGCTATCAGCCGGGAGCTCCGCCGGGCACAAGGTTGTTAACCCCCAGCCCTGTTACATACAGGGTTGTCAACCCCAAGCCCCGCCACCCGCTGTGAGCCCAGCCAGGCACTTGGTTGTGATCCACCATCATCACCATGTGCCGACCTCAGAGCCCCAAGCTCTTCCAGCCCAGCTCCACCCCAACTCCACTCTACCTCCAAAGAAAAGGCACCCCAAACAGAAGTTTGCCCAGTGTGCCATTTTTCCTATGGCTGGTCCTGGTACTGAGACAACATTAGAGGGCTTGATTCACCGCTGAACAACTACTTTATTAATTAAACAGTCAGACACACAAGTGCAAACTTTCTCCTGAAAATAATGGCCACTTGTACTGCTAAAACAGCTAAAAATGAATTGTGTCTGACGAAGTGGGTATTCACCCACAAAAGCTTATGCTCCAATACGTCTGCTAGTCTATAAGGTGCCATAGGACTCTGTCACTTTTTACAGATCCAGACTAACACAACTACCCCTCTGATACATTAAACTTGGTTTTACCAGTATCATCACCCCGGTATTGAAAAACTGCGATGTGTCATTTGCTGTGAAGTTTTGTCTGCTGAATCAATGAAACCATGCAGTCTGCAGCGACATCTTGAAACTAAACATCCTGAGCATAAAAATTGAAACATGGATTTTGGAATGGAACTTGATGGAAGTTTCTAACAGCAAACATCCTCAGTTGTGGAGGCATCTTATGTTGTGTCACTACAAATTGCCTGTATCAAAATGCCACATACAGTAGGTAAGGAGCTTATTCAGCCAGCATGCAAAGATATTGTGACACTTATGGTTGGCAATGATACTACCAAAAAACTGAATAAACTTTCCATATCTAAGAATACTGTGAAACACAGAATATGTGAGATGTCTGAAGGTGTCAAAAAACAAGATGTGCACGAAATTAAACATTCTGCTTTCAGTATGGATCACATACAGCCTATTTAGATGTGGTCATCTACAGTTGAGAGTGGGAGAAACATCTAGCACAAGTTACTTCAGGCCCTACCGGGGAGGGAGCTGGAATAACTGCAAATCCGCAAAGTGTAGGTTTGGGAAAGAAGAGATCACTTACCTGGGATATACTTTGGGGAAGGACCAAATCCAGCCCCTCCTGTATGAAGTCCAGACTCTCCAAGTGTGTCTTACACCAACCACGAAATCCAAAATGTTTTGGGACTCAAAAGTTACCATTGCCAATTTGTGTGACGGTTTTCAATGATAGCAGCTCCTGCCTTGCAGACCTAATTAAGGATAGTGGCCCCAAGGTTTACTGATCTGAGGCTGCAAAAAGGAGTTTCAGAAGTTGAAAGACCACTTGTATAAAGAATTCATTTAGCAAAGCAACACCTTAGAAGTGGGAGTAGGCACAGTGTTGTCCAAGAAACCAAATAAAGAGGAACACCCTATATTTGGGTTGCATACTGTTTCCTCACAAGCAGGCAAACACCATGACAAAAGGAATGGCTTGCTATGAAATGGCCCATGGACTCTCAGCTACTGGAGAAGATGGACCACTGGTCTGACAGGGAATGGAAATTCCTGTGTGCTTCACAGAGAAGAGGAGACGAAGGAAATAAATGTGAAAAATAAACGTGAAAAAATATAAAATAGTATTAACATGGATAGAATGCATCACACATGGAAAGGGAAAAACAAATAAAGAAATGGAAAAAAGGATTAGAAAAAATTTAGTTTAGATTATATACTAAAATAGCTATGTTTCTTCTTTTTATTTTGTACATCCATTAGTATGTCCTACATTCAGATGTCCTAAGTTTTGGAAAAAGTGATGGGCTGGCTATGTTGAGCATTTGTTATATTAAAACTTCTGGATTATTTAGATTGCTGGACAAAAAGAAAATAAGCCAACACTACTTACAAAACCCTTTCAAGAACGGGCAGCCAAGTGTCGCATAGATTCCCAGTTTATTTAAAGAATTGTTCTTTAAAATGTTTGCATGCAGGCAAGTACAATATGTGTAGGCCCTAACACAGTCAGTGGGGCTGTGCTTCAACAGGGAAGGTTGGTAGCTAAATGATCTTTTTGCCCTTTGGAGAGTGCATAAAATGCTAAATTAAGAAAAAATAAATAAAAAAAAAACTTATTTTAAAAGGCATCTCCAGTTAGAGCATATGCTTCAGTCCAAGCTCTTTAACATAATCAATTACCATTAACATATGATACAAAATGGCATATTTGCATGATGCAACTCCTATATGTCATCTGTAAAACAAACAAAAATAGTACAGTGTGCATATGATGTATTCTGGATCTCTAAAGACTGAATTCACTAAAATGTTAAGTTTAGCTGGCACATAGGATAATCAACTCCATACTAGAAATGGCAGAAAATGAACCTTTTGCGTCAGGCTCACATTTTGGAATTACACAAGAAAACTCGACTATCACTTTACAGCTGACAATACATATCCACATTCTAATCTTTAGGGCAAAGATCAGTGCAACAAGATGATGGAAATCCATAAACTTCATGTTCCAAGACTGGATCACTGAGGTTTCAAATTATAACAAGACAATATCTATGATCAGAAACATTAAAAGCTATGCAGAAAAAATATTGGATCCCAGAAACAAATACCAGTCGTTTAAATTGTCTTATCTTTCACTGCTTTTCTGAAAGTGTGCCTATGTGTTACAACAATATGCTTAGAATAAAGTGTCTGTCTTGTACTATTTCTGTATTCTACTATAACAAAACATTTTGAAAGAAAGTTTTTATTCAATAGTGAATCTGCACCACTGGCAAGTTTAATATTCTTAGGTTCCAATGCTGTAAGTCAACACCCCCTGAGATGTGCTAGCTGTTCTCAGATCACAAAGGCTATGTCTACACTACACACCACTGGCAGCAGCATGTGTCGCTACATGTGTCACTGAAAGGCTTTGGCAGAGGGGAGGCAGCAGGCAAAGGCTTCAGCAGTACCCTGCTGTGGAGCCTTTCACTGCAGTGAGGAAAGGCTGTGGGGGGGAAGGCATTGGATTCCTCGCTACCAGAGAGTCTTACCCTGTGACAGGGAAAGGCTCCAGAAGCAGGGAGGCAGCAGGACATTATGCTGCTAAAAATAGCAGTGTAGATGGGGAGCCACACTGTGGGTGAGTAAAAAGCCATGTAGGGTATGTACTTGAATTCATACCTGCACCCTTCAGGCGTCTCTTTACTCACCTAAACCATGCCTCATGGTCTACATGGCTAAGGGGGCTAGACATGTATGTATTCTACATGCCACTGAAGGAAGAATGCAGTGTAGATATAGGAGTTCACAACACTCAATCTTGCAGGATCAGGCCCTCGCTCATTTTGTGTTGTAGGTACCTTTTAAATCTTTTATTTTTAGCCTGTGCCTTGCTTCCCCCACTGAGGCTTTCATATAGTGTAACTGGAAGGTTTAGCATGTTGAATGAATAGAGCACAAGCATTGAACAGAGGAAAGTATAATTGCACTTTTAGCTGTTACAAATGGATATATAGTGTAGTAATATAATAAACTACCAGTGCAATTATTTTCTACCATAGCCTGCTCCTGTTAGTTTGTTCCCTATTTATCTTAGGCTTAGCAATTTCTGGTAGCTTATACATATGCTTTCAAAAATGTCTGCAAGGAAAGCTGCACTGGAAAATTGAATGTTAATGAGAAGACGGTTGACAGCAAAAACAATCAGTGACATTTACAAAGCTGCAGATCAACATATTTAAAATGCTCCAGGTTGTAACAAGGTCAGCCTTCTCCCCAGCTTCCAATAACCCACTGCCATACCCAGAGTCTCTTTTGAGCAGTTTTATTGTCCAAACTTAAACAAAACCAGTTTAAGCTAAGCTACAAACCCCAAAGGATATTACCCCTTTACCTCTCAGGCTCTCATTACTTCCCCTCACAGGCAACTCTGGTAATCCTGCTTCTATGCTGTGTTCTTATGGCAACAGCACTCCCTGCTTTTCTCCAGTAAGGGCCCTTTTCAGGATAGCTCTTCCCAGGGAATTCTGGTGCTCTAACTTCCTATCTCTGACTCACTGGATTTCCCTTTTCTTCCAAGCCCAGGTGCTCTCTTTTAAACTTAATTGCGGTCAGCTAACTAGGCACAGGTGCATTGACGCTGTTGCCTCTTAAAAGGGCCAGTGTCAGCCATGACACAGGTCTCATACAGATACAAACTCCCCCATGAAACATACTCAGTATGAAGAATTTCAATGTCCATCTCAGGAAAGGCCAACATCTGTCCCATGTTATTCAAGTTCTTAGATCTTAGAAATATCTTCATTTTCCTCTATAATCTCAGTCTCCCTATGACTAGAATCTTCAGTTCCTAAATCTTGTAGCTTCTCTTCTTGCTTGGCAAATGAACAGACAGGCTTGATGAGTCTGACTGGATATTGCAGGGTCCACTTGATGCTCCACTTTTCTTCCTCAAAGTGCATGGAAAATATTCAGTTATGTTTAAGTTACCCAAAGTTAAATTGAGATAAAAATAAACTGCAATTCAGTTTATTTTAGAATAATCTATATCTCTTTAATAAAATAACCATAAACCATTCTAAAGATGCCATTTTCCCTAAAGCAAAGCAAAGTTGCTTGGCTGCTTAGCTGCACCATTGAGTGATGCTGACAGGTTCACGTTAGAACCAAACTTTCAAGTATTAATAATAATGCTGTTATAATACCGTTGTAGATATAGGATACAATTTTCAAAAGCAGCTAAGTGACTTAAACAACAAGGAGTCCAGTGGCACCTTAAAGACTAACAGATCTATTTGGGCATAAGTTTTCGTGGGTAAAAAACCCACTTCAGATGCATGGAGTGAAAATTACAGATGCAGGCATAAATATACTGACACATGAAGAGAAGGGAGTTACCTCAGAATTGGAGAACCAGTGTTGACAGGGTCAATACAATCAGAGTGGATGTAGTTCACTCCCAATAATAGATGAGGAGGTGTCAATTCCAGGAGAGGTAAAGTTGCTTTTGTAGTGAGTCAGCCACACTCAGTCCCTATTCAAGCCCAAATTAATGGTGTTAAATTTGCAAATGAATTTTAATTCTGCAGTTTCTCTTTGAAGTCTGTTTCTGAAGTATTTTTGTTCAAGTATGCCTACTTTGAAATGTGTTATAGAATGGCCAAGACGACTGAAGTTTTCTCCTACTGGCTTTTGTATGTTACCATTCCTGATGTCTGACTTGTATCCATTTATTCTTTTATGTAGAAACTGTCCCATCTGGCCAATGTACATGTGTAAGCGAGACTCGCCGGGGCTCGACCCTCCCGGATGAGGAGGGGAGCCACACCGGCCTCGACTTGTCGTCTGCGGGTCTCAGTTCTCGGGACTGTCGCCCACCGCACGGGTAGTCGGTCCCTGTGGATAGGACCGGGCAGTGGCACAGTAAACGGGAGCCTGGCCCTTGGTTCGGGCAGGCACCAACAGTTAATTAGGAGCTCAGGCCGCCTGCTGCAAGGCTGAGCAACAATATACAGTCAGTTCGGGGCTCAGACCCTCTGCTGCGGGGCTGAGTAACAATACACAGTTATCCCAGCTCCAGCCCTTTGGTTCAGGGCGGGCTGGCAGGAGTGCGGGTTGCTCAGGCCCTTTGGGACAGGGCCGAGCAGTGGCACAGGCAAAGGGAGCCCGGCCCTTGGTTCGGGCGGGGCACCAGTTACACAGTTATAGCAGCTCTGGCCCTTTGGAGCAGGGCAGAGCAGTGGCAAAGTCAGAGGGGGCCCAGCCCTTGGTTCGGGCGAGGCACCAAACACAGTGATAACAGCTCTAGCCTCTTCGGCTGGGAAGAGGGGGAATCTGCCACCTGGTTACAGGTGGCAGGGGAAACGCAGGCCCACCCACTCCTCTGCGTTCCAGCCCAGGGCCCTGGTAGCGGCCGTCACCGCTACCGGTGGTCAGTGGGGATCCTGACCGAAACACACCGACATCGGCAAGGTTAGCTCTACAGCCTGACTGGCGTCAGGCTCCCCCGGGCTACTTCCTGTATCCCCCTCCAAACCTACCTGGTTTGTGGGATCAGCTTCAGGGACGTCCCACCACATCGGCTTCTCACGGCCAGGGCTGGGCGGCAGGTCCGGCAGCTCTTCTGGGAAGTCCAGCCAGGCCTGTTCCAGGGGGTCCTCGGGGCCGCAACAGAGGCGGGGCGGCTCCGGCAACTCCTCGTCGTAGCGGGCGCGGGGCAGCTCCGGCAGCTCCTCGTCGTAGCGGGGAGGTTCTGGCCAGTCCAGACACCGGCCTGCAGCCTCAGCAGCTTCCCAGTCAGGAGCTCCCACGGACAGGTCTGCTCCTGACGGTGGCTGGGCTCCAATTGAGGGCTGAGGGCCGGCTTTTATTCTTCCCGGTCGCCGCTTGACCCTCTGGAAGGCGGGACTTCCACTTAGAGGCCCCGCCCCTAGGGATGATTGACGGGGCTCGACCCTCCCGGATGAGGAGGGGAGCCACACCTCCTCGTTACAACATGGCAGAGGGGCATTGCTGGCACATGATGGCATATATCATATCAGTAGGTGTGCAGGTGAATGAGTCCCTGATGGTGTGACTGATGTGGTTGGGTTCTCTGATCGTGTCGCTAGAATAGATATGGGGACAGAGTAGGCAACGAGGTTTGTTACAGGGATTGGTTCCTGGGTTAGTGTTTCTGTAACTTCACTTCTCTACAGAGGGAAAAAGGACAGTAAACTATCTAAACTTCTACATGCCACAGTGGGCTACAACAGTGGTACCCTTAACTCACCCAACAATATTGTTAATCTATCCAACCACACGCTTAGCCCAGCGGAAGAGTCTGTTCTATCTTGGGGACTCTCTTTCAGCCCCATCATCCCCACAAACATGATACGGTTCTGCAGTGATCTGGAAGCCTACTTTCATCGTCTGCGACTCAAGGAATATTTTCAACATACCACTGAACAGTGCACTGACCCACAGGAACCCCCCTACCAACACTACAAGAAGAAGAATTCTGCATGGACTCCTCCTGATGGTTCAAATAACAGACTGGACTTTGTAAATGTGTGGACTCACCCCCGCGGTGCCTCCTGCTGGTTACTTCAGGGAATTAGCTCTATTCCAGCTACGGAGCGCCTCTGCAGGCCGGTGAGCCACCTGTCCTCTGCTGGCCACGGGCCCCTCCTTGAACCTTGGTGCCCCTTTAACTGGGTCTCCCCTCTCCCAGGGGAACCCCACCCCACTATCCCCACTTTGCCTCCGTATTGGCTACTGCCCAGTCATTGTCTAGCCCCCACACCCTGGGGCAGACTGCAGTATCAGCCACTCATCATAGGCAAAGGGGGTTTGGCCTGGCTGCCTTTACCCACCCTCCAGCTGCCCCTCTGCAAGCCCAGTACCTTGGAGGCCTAGAATTAGGACCTGCAGCCTGGGGAGTTGCTGGCCTAGCGCTTCCCAGCTCCTAAGGCTTTTCCCCCAGCTCTGTCTTCCTTTAGGTCCCCTGGGTGAGTCCCCGAGCAGCCAGGCCTGTCTCTCTCTCCAGTCAGAGAGAGACTCTTTTTTACTTCTAGCTCCTTGGCCTTCTTATTAGGCCCTGTGGCTCAGTTTGGGGCATGGCCCCCAGCTGCAACCACTCCCGCCATCAGCCCAGGCTTCTGGCTCCAGCTACGGCCCCTTGCCAGGGCTGTTTTAACCCCTTCAGGGCAGGAGCAGAGATCTACTCTGCTACAGACCTCTACGTAAAGTGCTTCCACAGACATGCACAGGCTGAAGTTGTGAACAAACAGCATCACTTGCCACATAACCTCACCTGTACAGAACGTAATGCTATCCACAGCCCCAGGAACAACTCTGACATTATAATCAAAGGAGCTGACAAAGGAGGTGTTGTAGTCATAATGAGCAGGTCGGATTATGATCGGGAGGCTGCCAGGCAACTCTCCAAGACCACATTCTACAGGCCACTATCCTACGATCCCACTGAGGAGTACCAAAAGAAACTACACCATCTGCTCAAGAAACTCCCTGCTATAGCACAGGAACAAATCTACTCAGACACACCCCTAGAGTCCCGAATAGGGGTATTCTATCTGCTACCCAAGATCCATAAGTCTGGAAACCCTGGATGCCCCATCATCTCAGGCATTGGCACTCTTACAGCAGAATTGTCTGGTTATTTGGACTCTCTCCTCAGACCCTACACTACCAGAACTTCTAGCTATCTTTGAGACACCACCGACTTCCTGAGGAAACTACAATGCATTGGTGATCTTCCAGAAAACACCATCCTGGCCACCATGGATGTAGAAGCTCTTTACACCAATATTCCACATGACGATGGACTACAAATCCAGTGAGACTCCCCTGGCATGAATGAAGTTATTCCAGATTCACATTGGTGTACTGAGATCAGAACCTGCTGCCTATTGCCCCTCCACTCCAGTGGAATACCATTATTAGGTATCTATGCTTAATAGATTAGACACTAATAAATAATTCCAACCTTAAGAGCTATGATGGTGTAAGACTGATTCTGAACAGGTTGGGGGAAGGGAGGGAAGGAGAACATTCTCAAGGTGATTACACCTCAACTGGAGTATTGTGTCCAGTTGTAGTTGCCACATTTCAGGAAGGATGTGGACAAATTAGAGAGAGTCCAGAGAAAAGCAACAAAAATTATTAAAGGTATAGAAAACATGACCTATGAGGGAAGATTGAAAAAATTGGCTTTGTTTAGTCTGGAAAAAGAAGACTGAGAGGGGACATGATAACAGTTTTCAAGTATGTAAAAGATTGTTACAAGAAGGAAGGAGAAAAATTGTTTTTCTTAACCGCTGAGAATAGGACAAGGTGCAATGGGCTTAAATTTCAGCAAGGGACGTTTAGGTTGGAAATTAGGAAAAACTTCCTAACTGTCAGGGAGATTAAGTACTAGGATAAATTGCCTAGGGAGGTTGTAGAATCTCCATCATTGGAGGTTTTAAAGAGCAGGTTAGACAAACACTTGTCAGGAATGGTCTATTTCAGTGGTCCCCAGTGTGGTGCCCATGGGTGCCATAGCGCCCACCAGCGCATCTATGTGCACCCACGTACTGTTTGGTGGACGAGCATCCATCTAAATACCACCAAGAAGCAACGTCATCCAGAGGCGTCACAGCCGAAATGCCGCTGATTTTTGGCAGCATTTCGGCAGCGACGCCTCTGGATGACGCTGTTTGTCGGCAGCATTTTGGCAGCAATGCCTATTGACGTTGCCGCTTCTCAGCATTTCGGCGGATGCTCGTCTGCCGGCCACAGTCCTCAGTGGCTCATCGTCCAGCACTCACCAGACAAAAAAGATTGGGGACTAGGCAGGGCCATCCTTAGGATTTATGGGGTCCTAGGCAGTATTATTAAACTGGTGCCTCTATGCCGGATGGCAGCCCAAGCTCACAGCCTGGTGGGGGAGGGGGAGGAGGGACTTGACAGCAAAGGATAATGAGATGCCCAGCCTGCCTCATGGTGGCGGAGAGTCACAGTTCCCCGCAGAGACTTCCATGCACTCTCCCTCATGCAGAATGGACATGAAGAAAGTACCTAATTAAAAGCACTAAAATTTGGGAATAAAAAATGTCAGTCACAGGTTTTTTGATATGCCCTGAAGTTTGTCAGAGATTTATTTGCAAAAACTTCATAGTAAGGGTGAGTCAGCTCTCCTGCTGAATACAACATTACATATAATGGAATAGATGATGCAGCTCTTCTCTGTTTTACATTTTCTTCATCAGTATTTCTAAATTGAATTTATATTTTAAATGTACTCAAATCTTAAGCCAGCATTACAGATTACTACATATTTAACTCACTGAAACAAAGACATTCTTTTAAATTAATCAGAGAGATTTAGTGTGTTCATAACAATGTTCACTGCTTTTAGAAAAAGGGAACAGTAATTTACTTTGTGTGATCTCCATAACAAGAGACATGGTTATGAAATTTCACCAACTTTAAAAAAATATGTTTTCAAAGATTTTAGGTATAACAAGGATTTTGTCTTACTAAGGTACTGATTTTACTGGAGGGTTCTTTTAAAACTAGTTTGTCGGATAGTCAAAAGTAAAGAAAGGGAACTCTTTATCCAGCTATCTGGAAGGGAAGGACTGTTGTCCCTTTAAGGGCTCTCTTCAGTGGGGAGTGGGGGGAGAGGTGGTGAAGGGATGGACAGAAAGGACAGGACGACTTGGAAGCACTTTTTTTTTAACTATAGTAATTAAAATGTGTATTTTAGATAAGGGAGGTCTTTTGAAGGATTGATTTAAAAAACTATGTGTGAAGATCCACACATTTAAGGCTAAAGATGATTGTGCATCTAAAACTCTATGCAAGCATTTTTTAGAAATGTGATTTTATAATCTTCATCAGCTCACTAATGAAATATTTTTAAAGCAAATTTTAAACTAAGGTCCTGTAGACTGACATGTTCTGTGTAAATATTACATTAATGCACAACTGTTTTTGTCAGTAAAGTCAGAAACTGACAGTATAAAAATTTATTTGGGAATAAGCTTTCGTGGACATCTGATGAAATGGGTTCTAGCCCACAAAAGCTTATGCCCAACTAATTTGTTAATCTTTGAGGTGACACAAGTCCTTGTTTTTGCTGATACAGACTAACAGGACTACCACTCTGAAACCTATCAGTATATACCTTGGGGTTGGCAAATACCTGTTAAATGGCTTTATTACCCCTTGAATGTCTCTTTAACAGTTTCAATGTTGTGCTAATAGGTCTGGCAGGCTGGAGGTTTTTTCACTTTTAACTACTAGATTACCTCCCAAGGAAGACTCACCAGGCTAGAGCAGCCATCTGTGGGAGCCTGCAGGAAGGGTCAGAAGAGGGATAGGAAAACAAGAGGGTGGACACTAAGACCCAGTGGTGCCCCAAATTTTCAGGTGCCCTACGCAGCTGCCTATGTTGCCTATGCCTAAGGACGGCCCTGGGACTAGGCAATTTATCCTAGTACTTAATCTCCCTGACAGTTAGGAAGTTTTTCCTAATTTCCAACCTAAACGTCCCTTGCTGAAATTTAAGCCCATTGCACCTTGTCCTATTCTCAGCAGTTAAGAAAAACAAATTTTCTCCTTCCTTCTTGTAACAATCTTTTACATACTTGAAAACTGTTATCATGTCCCCTCTCAGTCTTCTTTTTCCAGACTAAACAAAGCCAATTTTTTTCAATCTTCCCTCATAGGTCATGTTTTAGATAATACTTAGTCCTACCGTGAGTGCAGGGGACTGGACTAGAGGACCTCGCGAGGTCCCTTCCAGTCCTATGATTTTATGATTCTGTGATAAGGTCCAAAATGCTTGTGTTACTTGCCTAGTTTTCTGTCTACAAGGGCACAGTGCAGAGTACTTAAGTCTACTAGCTGTACTGAGCTGAGAGCATTCAAGAGTCCATCCTGTGGTGTGGAGTCAGATCTTGCACTATGCTAATAGCCTGCCATTGTATTGGCTCTGTCTCAATGAATTTGCCAAGAAGTAAAGCCAGAAAAGGATAAGGTAAGCTGGAAGAGACGGAGCTATAGGTGAGCAGAGAAGAAACCAGAAGAGCAGTGGTCAGACAGGGAATAAATGAGTAAAGATGAAGTGAAAGAAAGCCAAAGGAAAAGAAGACAGACAGTAAAAGAGATATGGAGAGGAAATAATTAAAAGAGAGCACAGTGGTGCATAGAGGAAAACAAATATTCCATGTCAGAGTATGTGTTATGATGCAAACCTTTAATTTTCATCAGTTGCTCTCCTGTCAGAAAGCCACTGCCATTTTTCTGATACGCTTTCTATCTTCTCACATAGAAATGTATGTATCCAGGGGAGATAACGAGTTCTCATTAATTTTATGTGGAGTATGAGTCAGAATCCCTTTTTCTTTTGCTGGCTACACAATATTTGAGTTTTAACTTAACTGACTTTGAAATCCTACGAATAGTGTCTGTGGCTTTGGTCTGTCCATCCTCTCCAGAAACTCACAGCACTCACTAATGAAAAGTAGCTGGTCTTCTTCCAAATGGCTCGGGATGGAAAAAAGATCTTTTACAAAGAAATGCAAATAGAATTAGAAAAGCAGACAGCAGAGCCTCCATTTCACCCAAGCAGCTGTTATTAAATCCAAGGACTGTGTGCACAGTGTGTGGTTATTGCAGTTCCAAGAAGGGGTGTGTGTGTGCATAAAAAGCTTTACACATCTCATGCATATCTGCATAAACAATATATATTAATTTAAGAGTCTATTTGCTCCTTCTGGCTAATCCTCGTTTCACTAGGGTTGGGATAGAATTAGGTAACTGGCACAAGATGTTTGAAAGCCTCATGCTCTGTTTAGTAAAAGACCTGTACTTTTGTCCAGTCTGACGGATCATTGACTACTTAAAGGCCACGGGAAAACTGAGAATCCCAGTCTTCCAAAGACATATGGCAGGTTGTTTTTAGTCCCAGTTTCCCAGTTTCTAGTCCCATGGTTTCTGGCCAATAGAAGCTGTGGAGCTGGCACTCAGGGTGAGGGCAGAGCATGGAGCCTTGGCCACACCTCAGCCTAGGAGCCAAGGGACATGTTGCCACTTGTAGGGAGCTGTGCAGAACCAAGTAGGGAGCCTGCCAGCCCTGCCAACCGCCCACCCCTCAGCACCAGTTGGGGTTCCGGGCCACCGCCCTGCCCAGAGGACCCACAGCACCCCTGGGCCACCCCCTGCCACAGAGAACCCAAGATTTAGTCAAGATATACAGTACAAGTCATGAACAGGTCATGGACCGTGAAAAAACGGTTACTCACCTTCTTGTAACTGTTGTTCTTTGAGATGTGTTGTTCATGTCCATTCCGATCAGTTTGTGCGCACGCACGTGCACGGTAGCCGGAAGATTTATCCCATAGTAGCCTCCGTCGGGTCGGTCCGGGCGCCCACTGGAGTAGCACCTTCATAGTGCTCAATATAGAGCCCTGCAAACCCGCCACCCCCTCAGTTTCTTCTTGCCGGCGTCTCCAACAGAGGGATAGGGGAGTGAGTATTGGAATGGACATGAACAATACATCTCGAAGAACAATAGTTATGACAAAGTGAGTAACCGTTCTTTCTTCTTTGAGTATTTGTTCATGTCAATTCCAATCAGGTGAATCACAAACCTAAGTTCCGGAGGTGGGGTTGGAGTCTTCCACTGACTGCAGCACTTCCCTTCCAAAGGCCGCATTGTCTCTGGCCTGCTGGGTGATCACCTAACACATGGTGAATGTGTGTATGGAGCACCATGTCGCCAGTCTGCAGATTTCCTGGGCGGGAACCTGTGCCAGGAATGCCACTGAAGAGGCCTGGGCCCTAGTGGAGTGCACAGTGATGGGAGGAGCAGGTACCTTTGCCAAGTTGTAGCACTCATGGATGTAGGATGTGATCCATGACGAGATACATCGAGAGGAGACAGGAAAACCTTTCATTCTGTCCACTGCTTCCATGAATAACTGGACAGACTTTTGGAATGGCTTCATTCTCCTGATGTAGAAGGCTAGTGCTTTCTGGACATCCAACGAGTGAAGCCTCTGCACCCTGCCGCTTGAGTGAAGCTTAGAATAGAACACTGGGAGGAAGATGTCCTGGTTGATGTGAAACTGGGAGACAACCTTTGGGAGGCGTGAGCTGAACCTTGTCCTTATAGAACACTGTGTAAGGGGGCTCTGATGTCAGTGCCTTGAGCTCAGACACCCTCCTGGCTGAGGTTATTGCTACCTTGTATGAGAGAGAGAGCAGGGAGCACATCACCAAAGGTTCAAAGGGTAGTCCCATGAGTCTGGAAAGGACCAGATTGAGGTCCCAAGCTGGGACATGCTGTTGGACATCTTGGCTTAGCCCGTCGAGACCTTTAAGGAAGCGACTGACCATAGGGTTAGCAAAGACCAAGTTGTTATACCAATTATATTAGACCAGTGAAAACCAGCAGGATTTTATTAAAGGGGACAAGGCAAAGATGCCACATTTATTATGATAACAATTTGATTTATGACTAATAACTAATATCTTAATTCTTATACACACACATTATACCTAATACCTATATACGACACACACACACACACACACATTCACACACACATACACACACACACACACACACATCCATCAGATGTTCTGCAGCTGCTGCATAGTTACCAGTCCTGAAGATAGCTTAAGTTCATAGCTTGATTTTGTAGCTTGGGTTCGTAGCTTGTGGCGGCTAACTGGCCAGGAAAGCCAGGCACAAGGACAAGCTGGATCTCTGTTGGGCAGGCACTGATGTCCTTCCATGTTGGCAGCAGAATGTTACCCAGAGTCTCTCATCTCACCCTTCTTTTTTTATAGGCTTTTAGTTTGGATTCAAAGACTATAGGTCTTGCTGTGTCACGCTGCCTCTGGGTTTAGATTGATCACCCATCAATTGCAAGCGTGACTTTCAGCCTTGAACCTGGCTTTGATCTTCCTTCTGTTGTTCTGTTGTCCTTTTCTTTTTAGGGTGGATGCTTCTTACTTTGGTTAGGGCTGTTGTCTAGGTCTTCAGCCATTGGTATTTGAACTTTATCTCATCAGGACAGGCTGGGGCTGGAGGTTGATTCCGTCATTCATACATACCTCATTTACACATCTAAACTAAACTAATAAGATTACAGCAGGGTTTGCAGAAATGAAGGTTGGAGGAAGCTTTTACAAAATGGAGTGAGTGTTTTAAAATGGGGTTTGAATTACAATATGAAACAGAAGTTACAGTGTAGGCAAGTGTAGTGAATGGTGAACAGAAGTTACATTAATAAAGTGAACAATTAAAAACAGTTTCATTTATCAGTTCTACAAAGTGACCCTCTGCGCCTGGGTGGAAGGCAGAGATGGTGCCTTATTGATGACATGGACAGCCCCTGCAGCTTGAGATGGAGAAGATAGTCTAATATAAATGTCCCAGAGGCGACTGTCAGGGACGACCAGTGCTGCGCCGACCAGACTGAAAATCTCTTCCACTTGGCAAGATAGGTGGCTCTGGTGGTGGATTTCCTGCTCCCAAGAAAGACTTGTCTAATCTGATCCAAGCAAGAAAGCTTCATCAGGTTCAGCCATGGAGCTTCCACTCCATGAGGTACAGAGATTTGAGGTTCGGGTGTAGGAGACGACTATGATCTTGAGTTAGTAAATCCCGGAAGCGCAACAAGGTGACTGGCACTTCCATGGACATTTCCCGGAGTGATATATACCAGTGCTGGCAGGCTAGAGCTATCAATATCACCGAATTTTGTTCCCTCTGTATCTTGAGGAGTATCTTGTGAACAAGAGAGATAGGTGGAAATGCGATAGGAGATGGCCTCCCCATGGGAGGAGGAATGCAATGGAGACCGTGCTGTGATTCAGAAGGAGCAAAACTGCTGGCACTTCCTGTTGCATCATGCGGCGAACAGGTCTATCTGGGGAAAGCCCCACTGATGGAAGATTGAGGTCACCATATCGAGGCAAAGGGACCACTTGTGGCTGTGGAACAACCTGCTGAGATAGTCCGCCAACTTGTTCTGTACTCCAGGAAGATATGATGCTTGCAGATATATGGAGTGCTCTACACAGAAGTCCCACAACACGAGGGCTTCCTGGCATAGGGGAGAGGAACGTGCACCCCTCTGTCTGTTGTTATAGAACATTGCTATGGTTCTTTGTCTGAACATTGTCTGCCATAACTGATACACATCTCCCTATCAAGTGACCTCGGAAAGTCTGGCACGCAAGGCATACCACTCTCAGCTCTCTGACATTGATGTGGAAAGTGAGTTCCACCTGAGACCAGGGGCCTTGTGCTCTGAGCTCACCCAAATGTGCTCCCCAGCCCAGAGCTGATGCATCCTTCACTAGCAAGAGGGATGGCTGAGGGCTGGTGAAGGGGACCCCTGCACATACTATTTGTGGGTCAAGCCACCACGGGATGGAGTCACGTACCATGTGAGGCAGGATTACAATCCTGTCCAAGCTGTCCCGGACTGGCCAATACACTAAAGCTAGCCACAATTGAAGACGTTGAAGTCTGAATCTGGCATGCTGTACTACTTAGGTACAAGCCACCATGTATTCCAGGAGTTTCAGGCAATTCCTTGCTGAGGTGGTGGGGAACTGCCTGAGACCTCCTATGATGTCGCCGAGGGACCAAAACCTTGCTTCTGGGAGGTATGCCCTGGTTTGTGTCAAGTCCAGTTCTGCCCCTATAAACTCTATCCTCTGAACCGGGGACTGTGTTGATTTCCCCTTGTTCAGAAGAAGACCCAGTTCATCAAACATCGCTCTTATGAAGTCAACTTGTGCCTCCACTTGAGACCTGGAGCGACCCTTGACGAGCCAGTCGTCGAAGTATGGGAACACCTGTACCCACCGTCTGTGCAGGAACGCAGCCATGACTGCCATGCACTTGGTAAAGACACAAGGTGCCGTTGCCAGGCTGAACGGGAGGCACTGTGAACTGGTAGTGGGTATTGTTTACCACAAAACTAAGGTATTTCCTGTGGGACAGAGTTATTGCTATGTGAAAATACGCGTCCTTCAAGTCGCATACCAGTCTCCTGGATCCAATGACGGGATGATGGAGGGCACAGAATTGGATGGAGTATTCCCTCTCTACTGTGCGGAGTACCCAGCTGTCCAAAGTGATACGGGACCATGCATGGGAGGAACAGGGAAAGGGAACAGTCGGGAGGAAAAGGTAAGGCAGGGTAGATCCAGTTTTTGTTCTGGTGAGCCGTCCTCGACCGCACCTTTAAAAGGCTGGTTTGGGGCTGGAAGGTGCTTTGGTTTGGCCAGAGCCCTGGCTTGAGGACAGGTGCAGCCTTTTTCTGCCGTTCCTATTCCTCCTCTGGGAGCCATCCTGTTGGTGGAACCACAGAGGAGGTTGAAGCCTGAAAGGTTTCCACTGCGTGGAAGGAGTATGTAGGCCCAAAGATTTGAGAGTGGCTCTAGAGTCTTTTAGGCTGTGTAGCCTTTTGTATATCTTCTCCAAAAACAGAGTCACACCCTCAAAGGGGAAATCCTGTATGGTCTGCTGAACCTTGTATGGAAGGCCAGAGACCTGGAGCCAGGAGCCCCTTCTAATAGCCACCCCCGTAGCCATGACTCTTTTGGTGGCATCAGAAGCATCCAGCACCGCCTGGAGGGAAGCTCAGAAGATTAGCTTTCCCTACTCAACCAAAGCCAAAACCTTGGCACAGAAGTCAAGAGGGAGCAGCTTCGCAAATTTTTCCATTACAGTAGAGGTATTAAAAGAGTACCAACTGACAATGGCCTGTTGGTTGCAAATATAGAGCTGCAACCCACCCATGGAATAGACCTTCCTCCCAAAAAGGTCGATTTTTTTAGCCTCCTTGTTTTTGGGGGAGGGACCTTGGAAACCTTGCTCCTCACGCTGGTTAGCAGCATTCACAACAAGGGAATCAGGTTGTGGGTGAGAATGAAGGTATTCATAACCCTTAGAGGGCACAAAGTATCGCCGTTCATTGCACTTGGCAGTGGGTGTTTTGTTGGTGTTTATAATAGTTTTTGTGAGCAGTAGAGCAATACAGGAAGGTCCAGAGGGCGTGAGGATATGCACCATGGGATCGGAGTCCTCTACTACCTCCTCTGCCTTAATGCTCAGACCCTGGGCAACTTAGTGCAGCAACTGCTGCAACACCCAATTGTCCTCGAGCGCCGTGGCGTTACCACCTAGTGCCTTATCCAGCGATGACAAGGAGAAAGCTCCAAATAATGGCAGCTGCTCCCTGTCATCATCACCCAAGGGATCCTGTGACTCTCAGGAGTCCAATGCAGGAGCAGACATGGACAGTGCCGTGTTTGGTGCTGGGGCTGTCAGCACCAAACTTGGTGCCGGTGTCAGCATCGGTGGTGCCACTGGCAGTGCTATTGGTGACGGAGCTGCTGTTGATGCCACTGTCATTGCCAGGGTCGCTATCGGTGCCACTGAAGTGATGGTGCTGCAGCCAATGGTGTTGATATCGGTCTCTGGAGGTGTCGGTGCTGGAGGTTGCTGTGAAGGAGAGCGTCGGGATATCATCGCCGGCTTCCCTCTTGTTTGCACCTGGGGTTGTGGTGGCGCAGATAGGGCCGGAGCCATCTCTGTGCTAGGGGGCAAGAACAGCGCCATGAGACACAGCAAGTCTTGAATCATGTCAAAAGCCTCCGGTATCAAGGGTGCAGTGATCATGGTGGGCCCAGACTCAACTGCCTCGCCTAGGCAGGAGTCGACGTGGCCCTGACCAGGGACCTGGTGCTGTGGCCTCACTGGGGTCTCACAGCCGTTGGCTTCCTAGACTTAGCCATTGGAGAATGCTCCCTCTCCAGCTTCTTCTTCTGAGACACTGGTGACTGAGACTGGTGCCTGGCCGATTGGCCGCAGGAGGAGCTGCACTGGTGCCGAGCATCTCAGTAAAAGTCCTTTTTCGGCACCGATCCCCAGGATGGCAGTGCAGGGGCACTTTGCACCGACGAAGATGTGCTGGGTGCGGGGTTCCCCACCCCGGGTTCTGAGTTGGGGTGAAGTGTTGCCTCCATTAGGAAAACCTTAAGCTGCTGTTCCCTTTCTTTAATCGTTCTGGGATGGAACTCATGGCAGATCCTACATTGGTCCTTTTGGTGACTTTCCCCTAGGCACCTTAGACAAGAAGTGTGGGGGGGTCACACTTTGGCATGTGCTTAGTGCAGACCTCATAGGTTTTGAAAGCCGGGGACTAAGGCATACCCTGGTTCAGGGAGTCGGAATGGTGGGGAAACCCCCAACTAACTAACTACTATACAACTAACTAGAGAGAACTATATACAAAAAACTGAGATAAAGGCACTTGCTAAGCAAGGGCTATGGGACGTTCCATCTAACCGTCACTGGTGGTAAGAAGGAACTGAGGGTGGCAGATCAGCAGGGCTCTATATTGCGTGCCATGAAGGCACGATTTCTGGGGGCACCCAGGCCGATCCGATGGATGTTGCTATGGGAAAAATCTTCCAGCTACCATGCTCATGCACACGCACATACCTGATTGGAATGGACATGAACAAGCACTTGAAGAAGAATTTTTGTTTACTGCCTGTGACCTATGACTTTTACTAAAAATTCCATGACTAAAACATAGCCTTATCTATGGTCCATCTAGCCCAGTATCCAGTCTTCCGGCAATGGTCAGAATCAGATGCTTCAGAGGGAATGAACAGAACAGGGCAATGTATTGAGTGATCCATCCTCTGTCATCCAGTCCTAGCTTCTGACCGTCAGAGGTGTTGGAACTCCCAGAGTATAGGGTTATGTCCCTGACCATCTTAGCTAAAAGCCTATCCTACATGAACTTACCTAATTCTTTTATGAATCCAGTTATATTTTTGGCCCTCACAACATTCCCTGGCAATGAGTTCCATAGGTTAACTGTGTGTTGTATGAAGAAGTTCTTCCTTATGTTTGTTTTAAGACAGCTGCCTATTAATTTCACTGGGTGACCCCTGGTTCTTGTGTTATGTGAAGGGGTAAATAACACTTCCTTATTCACTTTCTCCACACCAGTCATAATTTTATAGAGCTCTCTCTCATATCTTCCCTTAGTCATCTCTTTTCTGAAATGAACAGTCCCAATCTTTTAAACCTCTCCATACCTCTAAACATTCTTGTTGCCCTTCTCAGTACTTTTTCCAGTTCTAATGCATCTCTGAAACGGGGAGAGCAGAACTGCACGCAGTATTATAAGTGTAGTGTACCATGGATTTATACATCGGCAGCAACTTTTCCCGGCGCCAGGGAAGCTCAACCCCTACCCCGCCCTGACTCCACCCTGCCACGCCCCCTCCCACTCCTGCCATGCCCCCATTCCAACCCCTTCCCCAAAGTCCCCACTCCAACTCTGCTCCCTCCCTACTGCTATTGGACCCCTTCCCCAAATTCCCGCCCCAGTCCCACCTCTTCCCTGAGCTCACCGCGTTCCCCCTCTTCTCCCCCTCCCCCCCAGTGATTGCCACCATGAAACAGCTGTTTTGTGTGGCAAGCGCCGGGAGCTAGTGGGAGAAGCAGAGCTGCTGCGTGCTCAGGGGAGGAGGCAGAGCGGAGGCGGAGGCAAGCTGGGGCAGGGACCAGGAGCTGCCGGTGGGTGCAGAGCACTCACCAATTTTTCCTTGTGAGTACTCCAGCCCCAGAGCACCCATGGAGTCAGCACCTATGAATTTATATAGTGGCATTATGATATTTTCTGCCTTATTATCTATCCTTTTCCTAATGGTTTCAGACATTGTTAGCTTTTTTACTGCTGCTGTACGTGGAGTAGATGTTTTCAGAGAACTATTCACAAAGACTCCAAGATCTCTTTGTTGAGTGGTAACAACTAATTTAAACCCCATCATTTTATATGTATAGCTGGGATTATGTTTCCCATTGTGAACTACTTTGCATTTTTTAAGCATTGAATTTCATCTACCCAGTCATCCAGTTTTGTGAGATCCTTTTGTAACTCTTCACAGTTGGCTTTGGACTTAACTATCTTCAGTAATTTGGTATCATCTGCAAACTTTGCCACCTCGGAGTCTACTCCTTTTTCCAGATAATGTATTACCATTACAGATCATTGGAAGATCCTGCTATTTACATCTCTGCACTGTGAAAACTGACCGGTTATTCCAACCCTATCTTTTAACCAGTTACTGATCTATGAGAGGACCTTCCCTCTCATCCCATGACTGACTACTTTGCTTAAAAGCCTTTGGTGAGGGATCTAGCAAAAGGCTTTTTGAAAGTCCAAGCATAGTACATCTCCTGGATCATCCTTGTCTACACATTGGTTGACCCCCTCAAAGAATTCTAATAGACTGGGAAGGCATAATTACCTTTACGAAAGCTGTATTGACTCTTCCCCAACATATTATATCCATGTGTCTGATAATTCTGTTCTTTACTATAGTTTCAGCCAATTTGGCTGGTACTGAAGTTAGGCTTAGTACCTGTAATGGCCAGCATCATCTTTAGAGTCTTTTAAAAGAGACACGGTTACATTAGCTATCCATCAGTCATGTGGTACGGAGGTTGTTTAAGTGATAGGACATGTTCCATAGTTAGTTCTGCAATTTCATATTTGAGTTTCTGCAGAACTCTTGGGTGAACACCATCTGATCCTGGTGACTTACTACAGTTTCATTTTGGGGCTGTCAAGTGATTGAAAAAATTAATCATGATTAATCGCACAGTTACAAAAATTAAACAATTATTTAAATATTTTTGGATGTTTTCTACATTTTCAAATACATTGATTTCAATTACAACACAGAATACAAAGTGTAAAGTGCTCAATTTATATTTTTCATTACAAATAATGTGCTGTAAAAACAAAAGAAATACTATTTTTCAGTTTACCTCATACAAGTACTGCAATGCAGTCTCTTTCTCATGAAAGTTGAATTTACAAATGCAGAATTACTACAAAAAATAGCTGCATTCAATAATAAAACAATGTAAAACTTCAGAGCTTACAAATCCACTCAGTCCTACCTCTTGTTCAGCCAGTCGCTCAGACAAACAAGTTTGTTTACATTTTCAGGAGATAATTCTGCCCACCTCTTGTCTACAGTGTCACCTGAAAGTGAGAACAGGTGTTCGTATGGCGCTGTTGTAGCTGATGTTGCAAGGTATTTAAGTGCCAGATGCACTAAAGATTCATATATCCCTTCATACTTTATCCACCATTCCAGAGGACACGCTTCCATGCTGATGATGGATTCTGCTTGATAACGATCCAAAGCAGTGCAGATGGACCCGTTTATTTTCATCATCCGAGTCAGATGCCACCAGCAGAAGGTTGATTTTCTTTTTTGGTGGCTCGAGTTCTGTAGTTTCTGCATCAGAGTGTTGCTCTTTTAAGAATTCTGAAAACATGTTCCACACCTTGTACCTCTCAGATTTTGGAGGGCACTACAGATTCTTAAACCTTGGGTCGAGTGCTGTAGCTATCTTTAAAAATCTCACGTTGGTACCTTCTTTGCATGTTCTCAAATCTGCAGTGAAAGTGATCTTAAAACGAAAAACATGTGCTATGTCATCATTCGAGACTGCTATAATATGAAATATATGGCAGAATGCAGGTAAAATGGAGCAGGAGACACACTATTCTCCCCCAAGGAGTTCAGTCAAAATGTAATTAATGCATTTTGAGCATCATCAGCATGGAAGCATGTCCTCTGGCATGGTGGCCGAAGCATTCAGGGGCATATGAATGTTTAGCGTATCTGGCATGTAAATAGCTTGCAACGCTGTCTACAAATGTGCCATGCAAATGCCTGTTCTCAATTTCAGTTGACATTGTAAATAAGAAGCAACCAGCATTATCTCCCATAAATGTAAACAAGCTTGTTTGTCTTAGTGATTGGCTGAACAAGAAGTAGGACTAAGTGGACTTATTGTCTCTAAAGTTTTACATTGTTTTGTTTTTGAGTGCAGTTGTGTGACAAAACAAAAATCTACATTGTAAGTTGCACTTTCATGTTAAAGAGATTGCATTACAGTACTTGTAGGAGGTGAATTGAAAAATACAATTTATTTTGTTTATCATTTTACAGTGCAAATATTTATAATAATATAATAATATAAAGTGAGCACTGTACACTTTGTATTCTGTGTTGTAATTGAAATCAATATATTTGAAAATGTAGAACATCCAAAAATATTTAATAAATTTCAATTGGTATTCTATTTAACAGTGCAATTAAAACTGCAATTAATTAATTGTGATTAATTTTTTTAACCGTGATTAATTTTTTTTAATCGCATGAGATAACTGTGTTTAATCAACAGCTCTATTCAATTTATCAGCTTGTTCCTAAACCTCATCTATTAACACCTCAACCTGGGACAGTTCCTCAGATTGGTCATAAAAAAAAAGAATGACTCAGGTGTGGGAATCTCCCTCCCATCTTCTGCAATGAAGACAAATGCAAAGAATTCATTTAGCTTCTCCACAACAACCTTGTCTACCTTCAGCACCTCGATCGTCCAGTGGCCCCACTGATTGTTTGGCAGGCTTCCTGCTTCAGAAGTACTTAAAAGTTTGCTGTTAGTCTTTTCCTAGTTGCACTTAACATTCTTTTTTTGGCCTGCCATTGAATGATGAAATAAAGCAACAAAGAAGAAGAATAAAGTCTCTTGAAAATACAGCAAACTTAGAGTAAAGAACATTTCTGAATATAAAGTGAGCCAGGAAAATGTGTCATGCAGGCTCTAATATGTTGTAGTATGAAAGTGAAGTTCTCCATTTTAAATATAATCTGGAGAACTAGAAGTAGAAGTTACTTATTGGCTTGTATTTCACTTGACATTTACGGCTATCTACACAAGTACAGTGATGTCTCTTTATTAAAAGGTCTCCAGTGTGAACCATCTAGACCTGCCAACAGCCATGTTTTAGGGGGTTAATCTTTTTGGTTCAGTTAAAGTTCTTTCTGCACACATGCTGATTATATCACTCCAGCAAATGAATTATAAATTTGCTCTGTGCAAATAATTACAGAGTACTCTATTCAACATAAAATGAGTTCCACAGACATTCCCTAATTTACTTTTAAACACAGAGTTAAGGTACATTTGATGCAGCATTAAAATTGCCTTGATTGGGTACTTATGCAGAAAATGCAGTTATATGAATGAAAAATTTATCTCTTTAGTAAAATACAATAAATTTGGCTGCAAAGAAAGAATAAAAAAACTTCTAAATCTCTTTTGTGTTCACGTCTCCTCTCCAGTGGCTTTGATTTTGCCTCTTTCCCACTCCAAAGGTCAGTTTGGAAAAGTTAGTGTGTTTGAAATTTTTCTTCATCAGTTGGGATTATCTTCCAGTCTACGCTTTCATATGCCTAATTTTTACTCCTGGAGGAATTTTGCATAACTGCGCATGTACAGCATTTATGTCCTGCATAGAATTTTTTTTCTCTGCAGAAAATATATTCTGCCAGACAGGTGCTGCAGTTATGCCTTTTGCCCACCAGGGTCTGCTGTAGTGCCAGAACAGCAAGCACCCAGTCCTGGGCAGGAGTAGCCCCAGTTGTGGATAGGGAAGAGAAGAGTCTGGGGCCAGGTCAGGAGGCACGGGATATGGAGGGATAGACAGCATGGGGCACATGAGGCTGCTGGGGGATCACAGACTGGGGTTCAGAAGAGCTAGTTGGGGGGACAGACTGGGACAGGGGCTGAATGGGTGTGGGGGCACAGGGACACATGAGGGTGGGGAGGAGGCTGGCTGAGTAGGGGTGCAGGGACACATGGGAACAGGGGAATGAGAGAGGCTAGGGGTGAGCCAGGGGCTGCATGGAGAAGGTTCCCTAACAATCCCTCTCCCCCTCCCCCCATAAAATCCTGGTCCATATTTCTCCATACCCAACAACCCTCCAAGTTCACTCCCGGGCTTCTTCCCAACAATTACTTCCCTCTCCCTCAGCTCCTCTGTTCCCCCAACTCCCCCTGGTCTTTGCGCTGCTTCTGAGGGGTGCAGGAAATACATGTCTGTGTTGTAGTTTAAATGAATTATTATTCAAAGTTCTGTATTAATATGCCTAGTAAGGAATCTATTTGTCAAAAAACATTTCCTGAATTTTTGTTGTTGGCTATATTGTTACAGACATATTTGCTGACAGAAAGTTTTTAAAAAATGACCAAAATAATTGAAACTGTCAGGACTATACTGTGTTCTTTTGACAACTAAAATATGCAGAATTTTGCAGAATTTTTAAATATTGTTCACAGAATTTTTATTTTTCTTGGTACCGAATTTCCCCAGAGATAAATAATTTTGGAGGCTAGTGTGTTATCCTACTCCTTTCCAAAGCAGAGAGGAGCAAAGTTGCCTTTTTATGCCTTTTAAAAGCACACGCCAGTTCAAATGTTATTTAACTGGATTCTGACAAAATTTTCAGGTCACTTATCCCCATTTCACTTTATGTCAATGATTTCTTAATAGGAGAGAGAAGAGTCTGGATTAGTTTTGCATAGATATTCTCGTTTATATAAAAGCTTTTCTGAAATCACTGGTTACCAAATGAAGTAGACAAAATCAGAAGCTTTGCGCTTAAATTAATATACTTTTCCAGTCCACTTTTCCTCCTTCCCATTGAAATTGAGCACACAAAGCACTGATATTTTCATCTTGCACTAACATTTATTTAAATGAAAACTACTAAGAAGCAAATCCTGCTTCTTTTTCTGCAGTGCAGAAAGCCCTACATGTAGCAGAATACGTGTGGTTCTACTTCACAGTGAGGGATAGGAGAGTCAAAGATATAGAGAACCCTCATAGGGAGTCTACAGGGATGTCTCTGTATGTCCTTATTACACAATAGGGTTTGTGGGGTAGACGCAGGTCGGGGAATGAGTAGGACTAGTTTCTGGATCCATCAACCATTGTCCTTACAAGTGAGAACGGAAGTATTAGTGCTGCAGTAGCACATGCTGTGCAGCCTAAAAAGGATTTCATCCTACCCACTCTACATGGAACACCATCCTCTGTGGGATGGGGTATTAGCCGTTTCTGAATAAAATAATTGCTACATCTTCTTAATGATTACCATTAAACATAATATGCCATATACTATCCTGACTTGTACCCCATGACAACTACAGGTCAGGGAAGAATGTGGCCCACATAGACTGGATAAAGTTAGGATGCTTTTAATTCCATATACTGCCACTTCCCCTTTCTCCTAAATTTGGTAGAGATGATGCTTTCCTGCAACTTTCTAGGGAACAATAACATGACTTGCAAAATAAAAATCATTTACACATCAACTGTCTCTTTATTTTATGGCAAGATGTTTAAGAGCTTCAGGAACTGTTACAGAATTCTTGTTTCTGTCTAAGGATCTTAATCTGCCTCACCCATCCTAATTTTTTTCCTTAATCTCTCACTCTCATCATGTTCCTTCTTCTCACAATACAAATATGCTTTGGTTTTACCCATCTTAAAAAATAATGAACCTCAATTCCATCTCTCCCTCAAATGTCTGCCTCATCTCTGTTCTCCCCTTCTTTTCCAAAGTTACTGAGCGTGTAGTCTACAATTGGGGTCTTAAATTCCTCTCCTCTAATTCCTTTCTAGACCACTTTAAATTCTGCTCCCTAAACTCCACCAAAACAACCCCTTTTGACTTTTTTCTGGACAAATTTCAGGGGTGGTACTCCATTCAAAACCTCTTTGACCTACTGGCTGCCTTTGACAGCATCAACCATATTCTTCTTTCAGAAGTCTATCATCTCTGGGCTTTTGTTACTCCATCCTCTCTTGGTTCTCCTCAATTCACTCCTTTATTGTCTCATTCAATGGGTCATCTTCCTCCCCTTTCCTGCTTTCAGGGAATGATCTCTCAGAGCTCCATTCTTGGCACCTTCCTCTTCTCTCTCTGTATCCTATCTCTGGCAGAAATATGTTTCAAATACAATCTTTATGCTGATCTGTGTTATCACAAATCTACCGCTCTACTCTGGACCTCTTCTCCATCCAAATTTAAAACCTTGTCCTGTCTTTCTGACATCTCCTCATAGAGTGTCAAATGAAACTTAACTCATTTTTCCCCAAGCCCTCTCCTCACCTATTTCTATCATGCTGGACAACAAAACCATCCTCCCGGTCACTCAGGCTTGTAATCTTGGGTTCATCTTTGATTTATCCCTCTTCTCAGACCCCAAGAACCAGACTGTGTCTAAATCCTGTTGCTTCTTCCTGCCCAACATCTTCAAGAGCCAACCGATCCCCTTTACCCATGCTACTAAACTTGTCCAAGTCCTGATCATCTCTTATCTTGCCTGCTGTCATCTCCATCTCTTTGGCCTTAATCCCTGCAATCTCACATCCCTCCATCAGATCCATTCAAAATGCTGCTGCTAAAAGTCTCTTCTTGGGTCACCATTGACTACATCACTCTGCTCTTTAAGTCTCTCCATTGGCTCTCTTTCTTGCTATGTAGAAAACACAAGCTTATCATGGAGGACTTTGAAAGAAAGGACAATTTTGCCTATCTATTATCTTATCATAAGATTCCAATGATACCAGCCTCAATCACCCTTCATATCTCTGAGAAGCACGGCTATACCTACTTCCATGCCACTACTTACAAGATGGAAAAGCTCCCAGACAAAATCCATAGGGCCATTACCTTCTCCTCCAAGTCCTTCCTCACAGCTCACCTGGGATATAATGATTATGGTAATGTGCAACCTGATAATGACTAGGCAGGTGGAGAATTGTGATCACTACCTTTGAATGGCTAAGAATTTGCACAACCTATTATACTTGTTACCTCATCTCATCCACCTCTTATATCTTGCCTTTTAAACTGTAAGGTGTTTGGGAAAGGGACTATAATTTATGACTATTGTGGCACTTACTACAATGGGGCCCAATTTGGTTGTGGCCTTTAGGTGCTACCTCAGTATAAATATTAAACAATAAAATAATTGGAAGAGCAAGTCTAGTTCCTTTAGTTAACAGAACTGTCCATAATATCTCTTGGATTAGATTTATACTAGATTCCTAAATCTCGACATGTAACAGTACACAATAGGGCTCAATCCTGCCTCATGACGGTCCCCTCCAGCTATTCTGGTGAGCCTTAGGAACATCACTGGAAACTTTCCCAAACCTTTACTCTAATGCAAGCCTCAAAAGGCTCATTGGTGGCCCCCAGCTGCCAGCCCTACAAATTTAGAGAGCCAACATAATTGCAGAGCCACTGGCCCATGTTTTAATAATACTAGTAGGCTGAGCCCGAACAAACAAGCCTATTTTGGAGTAAGATTCAAGACTGGTTTCCTCCAATAATATCAAACTTCTACTAAGTATAATAATATTTTTTCTTAAAAATGAGACAGAACGATCTTCTGGGTATTGTGAGTCCAATCTGTGTGGTCCAGCTTTACTGATTGCCAGCCCCTGGGAACACTCTGTCTTCCTCTGAGGCTTGTACAGTTTTGAGAATGCTTTGGTGCTTAAAAACCAAATAATAATAATAAATCATAGGGGTGGGAGTCAGGAGACTCTAATCCTAGCTCTGATACTGACTCAGGGTGTGACCTAAGGGAAAGCTTTTCGGGGGCTTCTTTGATTAATATATGTGAAGCACTTTGATATCCTCAGATGGAAATCACTGTGGAAGTTCAATTATTAGGCTGATAGACATTACAAATTGAGGAATTCAAAATTAGGGACATTCAGTGCACAGAGTGAAAGCACTTGGTAGACACATTAATACTGTTGACTAAACTACAACAAACCATTCCTACCTCATTCCTGCTAGTCACAAAAGTGGCTTTCTGTCCAATTATAAAATAAGTTGGGGAGAAATTAGAAATATAACTAGTTTTCAGTATCCAAAAAATCAATTTGAGCAAATGGAAAATTAAACTGCGCCCTGAGAGTTTAAAATGCCTAGATGGTAGTGTTGAACAATAAACAAAAAAAATACAGCTTAGTTCAACATAGGCCCAATAAACAATAAATTAAACCTCTGGTAGGTAGATAAGAAAACAATAAAACCTTAGTCTATAAGGCAAAATAAATGCTATGAAAATGTACATACTTCCTGCAATTCTGTATGTAATTAATGAGAAAAGTGATTAATCTAGTTATAGAAGAAAAAGTGTCCAAAGCCTATTCCCTCTAAACTAGTTTTAAGCACAACACGTATCAGACACTAATGGTTCTTATACTGTAATCTGAAGGCCCTTCCTAGGGCACAACCAGGCAGCCAAAATGCCAGTCTGTCTTGCTGATAGAAACATCCCCCTACATGGGGGAATTGGTGGGTGGCATAATTCTACTGTAGTGTCTCCTATGCTACTCCTCCCAGCCCAGTGGTCCCCAACCTTTTTGTAGCCAGTAGCACATTCATGTTTTCAGAAGAGTGTGGCGGGCACCAACAATTTTTTAAGGCTTATTTTGTATTTGTACATTAAATAATATGAAAAACCTCATATTTAATATTACATAATATATGAATCCAGAGAGAAGCTGAAGAGAAGCCCTGAGGACAGAGAACACTGGAGCCCGCAGCACTCTGTCCCCGGCAGGCGCAGGGCCACAGCTTCTCTCCCCTGCTGGGCACTAGGCGGGCACACATAAATGCCCCGGTGGGCACCATGGTGCCCATGGGCACCACGTTGGGGACCACTGTCCCAGCCACTGACACAATGGACATGGCCAAAGAAAGGGGTAGGGGTCCTTTACATCAATGCAGCTACACTGATTTACCCTAGCTGAACTATATAATTACATATGTACTTGTCACACTATTCACCTTTTATACATAAAAAAGCACTTTTTACACAGCTTGCTAGTGTTAGGAGTTTTGCCCTAACTTGTGCAGTAATGATGAAGCAGAGACATTGGGCCTACTAGAAATAGCCCCTGAATCAATTTCGAGTCTCCCAGTCCTCCAGTTTGCTATTTATGATCTCTTAAATTGCACACTTGAGGGGAAGGGGTGTAAATGTACTCATTGAAAACTGGAATTAAGATTTAATGATCCATTAAGGCCATTCTGTCAATTCTTGGAAACTGTCATTGTAATTCAGAATCACCCATCCAACCCGGTTATGGTAATTGTGTTGACAATCATTAACCATGCAATACAAAATCAGGTTTATTAATGTAGAACAATCCTTTAAACAAAAACATAGCTCATTAATACTGCATACCTAATTGGGATATTGTTTTTGGTATACTCCCCACGTGACAGCAGAAGACAGAGGGCCAAATTGACATCAATGCACAGAGAATCTGGTCTAATTTTCTTCCTGTACTTGAACCAATTGCAAACAGATCATTTTGATTAATATAAAAAGTATATGAGCTCAAACTATAGACAGGATTTTAAAGCTATACAACTGAGAGTCACACTGATCCTAGACACTGTATGTTATGTATATTGATAAAACCTTTCCACTGAATCCTTTATCTTATTATCCGTTTGACTGCTGCTGTTGAATATTCTAGATATTTCCTTGTGAACCTGTCTGCTGTGCTGCTGAATATATCTGGTCTCTAAACACCCCACTGATTTCCATTAAATACTAATGGATGATATCAGAGCAGCAGGCACCATGCTGTAGAGGATCTGCAGTGAAAGGGTTAAGTTAGTACAAATACAGGAACGTTTTCCAAGTAGACATCACTGTAAAACTTCCATTGGAGTGTCAAACAAAATACACCGATCCTTGAAAATACAGAATTACACCTGTTCTTAGAATGAAATTCACCCTGGTGTTAAGAACCAATGTGCCTCTTGAGCCGCACTTCAGCCCTATTTTGGCTCTCTGCACAGGGGTGAAATTCATCCCTAAGAATTAGAAATCTCTTCCTGGTGTTCTAACCAAAGCCATGTTTACACAGTCACTGATTCTGAGCTGAGTCAAGCCACTGCTACTGAGTGTACCAAAGATGAAGCACTGATCATGCAAGCACATCAAACAGCAATTCTAGGGGGTGGAATTGTACAGAGCTCACTTGTATTTCAAAATAATGAAACACTTACAAGATCTCTTATTAAATATATACCAATAATTTAAATCTATTTACCTATTTGGAATATCAAGATAAGAAGAGTGTAATTTTAAAGCTCAAACTCAGACCTTTCAAATGCTGGGACTGATTCTCTGGCTTATTACAGCCCCTTTGCACCACTCTAGCAGCACAAAGGGATTGTAAAACCAGTTTAAATGGCTTCCTAAAGATTCCCCCAGCGCAGAACAATCCTCAGTTGACGTAGAGCCAGCACATCTAACTCTAAAGTCCTATGCCCCCTTCCTCTGCAGTGCTCTGTTTTGGAACAGTCCTTTGGTGTTACCAGATTTGCCTGTTACTTTGGGGTACGCTCATTTATTAGGGTTACTCTTCTGGAGGGATGGGGGTTCTGTAATTTCATCAATGTACTATTTATGTCACTTATGTCTCCATCTCCTTTTCTCTTCTGCAAGTCCCCTCCCAATGCAATGGAGCTATCCTGCAGGACCTAGGTTCCCCAGGACTGGGTTCCTCCAGCCCCAGAATCTGATGAATACACACACACACACACACACGCGCACACACACACAAACAGAGCAAGTCTGAGTGGATCAGGTCAGCCAGCACTCTCAAACTGACCCCTTATATGCCCCTGGACTCAATAGGCTGGGCCAAACAGTACTTCCAAGCTGCCACCCTTATGTGCCACAGATACAGTACAGTACACACAATACAGTGCGGTCACTGGGATAGAGTAAGCCTGAGCAGGCTGGGTCGAACAGCACTTCCAGGCTGCCATCCTTATATGCCCCTGGACTCAGTCGACTGGGTCAAGCAGCACTTTCAAGCTGCCACCCTCCCAGGTTTGGCACGTCCGTATCCCCACTTTCATGTTACAATTGTTCTGGTAGCAGCTCACTTGATGAGCAAACCCCACAGTATTTTTGGGCGCTACAGGGATCTTTAGCTTAGATAAGAGGAGTGTTGTCCCATTTAGGAGCCAAAAATACAAAAGAGTAAAGTTCAGAGAGAGAAGAAGGGAAGCAACCAGCTTAACCATAAAAGTAATTTATTGAATAATAGTGATAACCACACAAGGAGAGCCTAAACAAACATAACAGTTACATTATTAAAGGTTACAAACGTCATATATAGAAAACTATGCCTGATCAAACAAGTCAGGGTTAAAAAGTTGTACCTGAGGTAGAAAAGGAAACAGAGAGAGGGAGAGAGAGCGCACGAGTGTGCTGGGGTGTCACCACTCCATGAAGCTTGAACTGGTCAGGGTTCCTAGGTGACGATGGTAGCTCAGAGTCCTGAGTGCTGGAGACAGGCAGAGCCCCAGCACAATCAGTCAGGAGTTGAAGTCCCAGTGGAACTGATGCAGAGTTTAGATCCAGGCATCAGAACACTTACTTGAGCATGGGTAGGGGTTTTTGTAGGGAAACAACAATGGTTCAAGGGAGAACACTAGATTTGATTATGGCAAGCTGATGACTTATGGGTTTTCTTTAGTCTAGACAATAGGAACTGATCATTCCTGGCTATAGGTGGTGTTCCTTCATGGGAGCTCACAATGCAATTAGGCAGCTTCAGTATTTTGGATATCCGTCAAAGATTCATTACTAGAATTGGTCTGATAATTGCTGATCTGGATGTGTGCAGGCGTAGGTTCATTAACATCTGGAGCAGAGATCCCCCATGATGCAGTGCTTCTCTGCTTTTCTGGTCCCAGACTTCAGTGCGGTTCTTGCCTTGGAATCTCTGTTTTCCATTCTGTATGCTAATTGAGATGCCTCCCTGTCCCATCTTTGATGCAGATGAGGCTAGGGAACTTGCCTTAATCCTATCACCCTTGTCAGGAGGGGTCTAGGTTTGTCTCTCACTGCCTTTTCATTGCTTTCTGTAAGTCTTTCCTCTGATCGGTTTTTGTCCAAGCAGAGGCTGGGGGGGCGGGGAGAGGGTGTCCTTCATGAGTCAGACAGGCTGGATGCTGCGCCGATTCCCCAAGAACACAGAGCTGACTGGTATCATTGAGGTTATGGGTCACTGAACACATTTTAGAGCTGCTCTAAGCCTCAGGACTGGGGGAATGCAGATATGATGTAAAGCCACCTTTGTTCCATCCTTGGGGTCTGCACTGAGCAGAGCTCAGCCAGCCAGAAGAATGGAGCCTGATATTTGTAACTGATTCTATATAGAGTGAGATTATATAAAAACTAATAAAACCACTGGCGGATTTTAAAAAGATCTTAAAATCTTTAAATAAAAAGGACACTCCTCCCTCCACATTTTTCCTATAAAACGAAAACATATGTTAGAAAAGGCATTGCCAGTTTTGTAAATAATTACACTAAGCATTTATATAGTGCTGTTCATCTTCAAAGAGCTTAAAATCTAGCTAATTAATCCTGTGGCATACTGACAAGAAAAAGTTTTTAGTAAAGTAGATCAAATTACTAATCAACCACTTCCATACAAAATTTGACAAGGTAAAAGGGTATGTTAACCAGCTGTATTAACAGCTGTATTAACGTCCCATGTTCAATGCATTTGAAGTGGGTGTGGTGAATACATACTGCATAATACTTTCTAGAAGCTTTGGGCCATATATTCCTGTGTCTTGTGAGGCAAATGGAACAAGGTAGCACCAAAGGAACAAGTCTCCCCACATTTTCTAACAGGCTGAGGATATAATACCATGTTCAAGATGGCATTGCAAGAGCCATTAAGCAGTCGAGCCACATTTGTCCAGGAGGGGTGGGAAAAGGGAGTGTAGCCAAAAGACTACTACATGAAGTCAGACAAGAAACCAAAAGTTTGGTATCATCTCCTTAAAAGCAGCACAGTAAGTGACAACCAGAATAGGAAGTTTGTCAGTATCAGAGACAGAGCCCAGAAGGAATACAATCAACTCCAAGCAATGTTGCACCCCAGACACAGTTGAAGAGGCACAGTAACAAAAGTACAGTGCAGTGACAAGCATCAGCAAAAATCAGGGCCCCCTGACTTTTTAAAGAAAAATACAGTTAGACCAGGTCAACTAAATGCAAATGTAAGGGACCACAATGCAGGGACTTGTATAGTAACCACATGTAGGGCTCAGTAAGTGCACAGTGCAGGTGCTCAAATACTATGGGGATGTGTGCAGTATAAAAACCTAGATAGAGTAGGTGCAAATAGCGATGTTCCAATGGCTATATGCTTGTGAGATTTCTCTTTGTTTTTGTTGTACTGCTTCAAATGCCCCATACATGTGTCTGAAGTGGACAGAAGCATAACAGTGTCCTACCCATTACTAGTTCATGCTTCAGACTGCCAACCCTCTGGGGTTGCCAACCTTCCAGGATTGTCCTGGAGTCTACAGGAATTAATCTGTAATTAGAGATTAATCTTTATGTCATGTGATGAAACTTCCAGGAATATATCCAACCAAAACTGGCAACTCTAACTGCACTGCTGTGTATTTATTCTGATGCATTTCATGCTTTTCCCTGAACCTGTAATGTGTTCCTTCCAATCATTTTGTTTCTCATTCTGTGATACGTTATTACAGTTTGGTTTCCTTTGTATCTCAGTGGTATAAGCATGAGGTTGCACTTCTAATTTGTCTTTTTTTAAAACAAAACAGACAAACAAAAAACAAATCTCTGCCACCTACTCAGACACTCCATGCAAATGGAAACATATGGTCATTAATCTGAACACAACATCATGGAGATCTGGATTCTTGTAAATTTCATACTCGTGTCTTTTGTTGCATTACAACACATGCCAGCTTGTGCCAGGGTGGCACTACTCTGCAAGCAGAACAGTCAGCAGCACATTAGGTCAACAAAACATTCAGCAACTGTTTTGGTTTGTGGGACGGTGAGGGGAGAACATTTTATAGTTTACTCTAAGGCAATGGAATGCCTAGAGACTCTCAAGCTGCATCTCAGGGCTAGCTTGTGGCACTAGTTCACTGCCTTGTTCCACCCCTCCTCCAAGGGTGCAGTTTTCTGTTTGCCTGTTCCAGAGCAGATTTCTATCTTTGCTCCACTCTGCTTGCTGGCATGTTACAAGGTGGGACAGCCATGATCCGGCCTACTCCCAGTTCACCCACTCTGTGAGGAGAGGAGAGAGTAGAAGATGCACAGTGCCTGTTTACCCCTGTGCAACCTAATCCAAGGTAACCCATGCAAGGGCTGATGGATTCAGGACAGTCTTACTGTCCCTTACACCCTGGCAATAGCACATAGGCCAAGAGATCATCTATCCCTGATTGATTTGACTCTTGTCCCTGAACACGTATCATTAAACAGGATCAAGAACTGAGTGGGGCACGAAGAGGCTTACAGGACATAGGTTTCTAAAAACACAGAGATGCCAACACTGAGAAACATTGTCTCATGGGAGAACCAAATCTACCAACATCAATGTGGGCAAGATTCCATGCAGGGATAGCCGTGGCTGCCTGAAGTGCCTATGCAGACAGGCTGGTAGGGGACCCCCAGGGGAGAACTACAAAAGCTCTAAGCTAGCAGATCTTTTAGTCACCTCCCTTTACTCTGATGTTGAGGCCTCTGTGCATTTGATGTTACTCCCCATGAGAAGCACCTTACTCTATGAGTAGTCCTGCTGAAGTCAATGGGGACCACTCATGGGACAAGTTACTGCAAGGAATCTGCACTGGGTGAATCAGCTGGTGCGCTCTTAATCCTGTTCTGAGAGGACAAAGCTCACCATCAGGGAAGGTTCTGTGGCTGTTGGAAAGGGGCTGGGGAGGAGTGGGGCTCAGAGTCCGGGCAGGCAGGGGCCCCTGGGAGAAGTGTGGGGTTGCAGACTGTTTGGGTGCTATATGTGATCCACCAGGTGCTAGAGCTTTAGCAGCTGAAGTGCCTACAGTGTTCGTCTGGAACATGATACACCTGGCACACTACTAGGGACTGTTTCAAGGCAGAGTTTGATGGCCAGATTACCTCCCCATGAGGCGCAATGATTACAGTATCATTTAGTGTGAGCCAGGGTACCAGCATCTGACTGAATTCCTAAGAGACTGATATCAAATGAAGTTATAAAAAGCACAGCGAAAAGCGAGCACCCAAAAATGGAAACTAAATAGCATTGTCAGTGACAAGAAGGGACTGACTCTAAATAGTGTCTGTCACTCAGCACTAGAGGACATTAAAGCAAAGCAAGGTCCTTCAGTGTCTTCAAAGAGAAAATTGCAATTGAAGTCTAGGATGTCCTTTCTGTACCCTTTAAAGAATATGACAACTGAATCATTCTGATGGGTTTTAAGAATAACCTGTTGACATGCATCTGACGAAGTAGGTATTCACCTACGAAAGCTCATACTCCAAAACCTCTGTTAGTCTATAAAGTGCCACAGGATTCTTTGCTGCTGTTAATCAAAGTGGTTTTTCCCCTGATATAAGGGCGTGAGACTCCAAAATATGGATCTATAAAGAATTTTGAAAGAAACAAAAGTTTCCTAACTTGGCAGGGTTACATTTTACTTTCCTTTAAACTTGTGCAATTGATGGCTTTCCACTAAGGTAACAAAGATCAGACTTTGGCCCGCCCATTGTAAAGTCAGTCTTCCAAGAACAAACTACCACAAGCAAGAGCAAACTGTGAAACAAACTGTGACCTGAAGAAGAGCTCTGTGTGGCTTGGAATCTTGTCACTCTCACCCACCTTGTGTCTGTGAAACAAAGACGTTTAGCACTTCTCTGGGTCTGTATTATGTGTGATAGTTTTACATCAAGTTAGCTGCCAAGACTGAAATGTACAAAGAGTGAAGATAAAAAACACGAAAAAGGAGCTTGTGGGGCCGGCTGGCAGCCCCAGACCAACCCCGCGGGGCTGGCCAGCAGCCCCAGACCTCTAGACAGTGCGGGGCTGGCCGGCAACCCTAAACCCCCAACTCTCAATCCCACTGGGCCAGGTGGGAGCCTCACCCCTGAAACACTCCCCCACACATGGGGTGGACCGGCAGCCCTGACCCCGCTGCATGGGGTGGCGGGGCAGCCTGGCACCCACCATGCTGGACAGCCAGGGACCTGGACCCTACCATGCAGGCTGGCATTTAGCATGCAGCTGAGCTGGCGCACAGCTATGTGCTAATTGGGCTGCATGCAGCTAAGGTTGCCAACTTTGGTTCGATGTATTCCTGGAGGTTTCAAATAATCTTGAATTAAAGATTAATCTTTAATTCCTATAGACTCCAGGACAATCCTGGAGGGTTGGCAACACTGCATGTGGCCCACAGGCTGCTGGTTGAGACTGCTACTCTAGAGGAACTAGAGAATTATCTGAGCTACAGATTCAGGTCTGAATCCAGTTCTGAATTTCCACAATGTTTGAGGGTGTTCAGGTGCAGGTTTTTCAGTCAGGAATATTTTGAATATGAACCAGATTGGGGCACAAAGGGAAAGTGATAAACATTAGCAGCTTGAAGAACCAATGTCACCAGTAAAAATAAAAAGTTAAGTACAGAGAGAAGATTAAACAATTACCCAAGAAATATTAAATATTGTTGATAGAAACAGATCAGGTGACCGTCCACATTTACTGCACCACAGTCCATTTGTAGCAAAGAATCCTGTGGCACCTTATAGACTAACAGACGTTTTGGAGCATGAGCTTTCGTGGGTGAATACCCACTTCCTCAGATGCATGCATCTGACGAAGTGGGTATTCACCCACGAAAGCTCATGCTCCAAAACGTCTGTTAGTCTATAAGGTGCCACAGGATTCTTTGCTGCTTTTACAGATCCAGACTAACACAGCTACCCTCTGATACCTGAGTCCATTTGTAGTTGACATTTCCTAGGGGTTACTGTTCCTTGTAGAGCAGATAGTATCATGACTGCTGGGTAGAAATGGTCACTGTCTTCCACCCCACTGTCCTATCAGGGTCACTAGATATGAGCTGTTGAGGCCACATGCAGGGTCACTGAGCATGAACTGGTGGGGCCAACGCAGGCGTGCTTCATTGGCACAGCCTGTTTGCATTGGTTTTGATGCCTATGTGTTGGTTGCCACTGTTGATTGGTGTTTGTGCTTACACTAATGTCTCTCCCTTAGCAGGAAGCTGCTGTAAGCCTCTCTCCTAGGGGGCTGACTTTCATATTCTCTACTGAGGAATAAGTAAAGCATCCACCTTCTTGAGGACAAATCCTCCCTCTGAGTTTGAAACCTCTTCCCCCATATAAGTTTCCTCCTGGATGCAGGGGTGGCATGTTTGTAGAAATTTTGTTGGTGTCCAGAACCCACCCCTGCCCAAACTCCACCCCCTCAACACCGCCCCCCCCCCACCTGCCCAAGGCTCTGTGAGGGAGTTTGGGTGAGGGAGGGGTGCAGAGGGATGGAGTGCAGGGGTGAGGGCTGTGGGGTGTGGCTTCAGATGAGCAGGTTGGAGTGTGGGAGGGGCTCAGGGCAAGAGTAGAGGTGTAGGGGATGAGGGTTCAGTTTGGGGCTGGCAGTGGGGGGGTTGGGGTGTGGGAGGGGATCAGGGCGAGAGTGGGAGTGTGGGGGATGAGGGCTCTGGCTGGGACTGGGGATAAGGTGTTTGGGGTGCTGGAGAGGCTCAGGGCTCAGGCATGGGATTGAGGGTGTGGTGGGGGGGTGAAATCTCTGACTAGGGGTGTGGGCTCTGGGATAGGACAGGGCTGGGCATGAGTTTGGGGTGCAGGCAGGCTGCTCCGGGACAGGGGTCAGAGAGGAAGACTCCCCCCAGCCCTTTCCCTGCTAGCAGCAGCAAACTGTGGGGGAGGAGCCCCCTTTCCTGCCCTCCCAGCAGCTCACTCACCTCCACCACTGTCACTGCATTTGCTCCTAAGACTAGGAATCTCCCTTCCCTCCAGGGGTGCCGGGGGGTGCTGAGTGCGTGCGCCTCCTCCCCTGATGTTGCCTCACTGGGGGTGAGGGATGGGGCTGCCTCCTTGCCCAGCATGGGGCAGGAGCAATGACTGGGGGGTGGGGGGCTGTGCTGCTGGAGGGTCCTGCCGGAAAAGGGAAGGGTTTGAGGGGGAAGGGCAGGCTCAGAGTCAGTGTGCCCTGGGAGTGGAGGAGGGAGGCACTAGGACTCTGAGGCAGCAGTTGCTGCAGGGAAGCAGCATAAAGGAGACAAAGACAGAGATGGTCTGCTCTGGGGCCCGGGAAAGGCGAGTTAGGAGTGGGGGCAGTAAGTCGGGGCCTTGGGACACTTGAGGGGGCTGCAGGTGGGGATGGGGGGGGCCCAGCCCCAAATTTTGGTGGAGCTGGGCCCCTAACTCTGAATATTGCTGGTGCCTGAGCACCACATGGGTATGGAACTCGCCACCTATGCCTGGATGTCATTTTTTCATTCTTATGGTGATCACTTTACCTTTTCTTTCCTTTACTGGGTTATTATGAAGACATTTTCTTTGATCTTACCTTCATATTCAGCTGCTGAGTCAAGAATGATATTAGTAACACTATGGCATAACAGGAATTATGCCACAACCCCCTTGCAAATATTCTTCCTCTCCAGGCCTCAAGCACATCTCCAGCATCCCCCACTGCCTTCAACATCACCCCAGCTAAGAAAATGCAACATTTATGCTGAGGGTCTGAGTAATATCACGAGGGACAATCCCTTATAAATAGACTCACCTGTCTTCCTGCTTTCCAGACAATTCCTTAAGCTCTTCATAACATAGGCTTCTTCCTCCCTCATGAGTATATACCCCAGCAGGTGGTAGATTCTTTTGGAACAGCCTCACTGGGCCCAATTGGCTCCTTGACAGTATATATGTTCATCCTCAAGATCTGGCTCTTCTACAGACCATGCTTTCTAACAAAACAACCAAATCCTACTCCAAGACTTTCCTCAGGATCAGCTCAATGATTCCTTCACAAGCTTTGCTTGTGCCCCAGCCTGTTATATCTACACATGCTAGCACAGGTAGAGGTGACCTAAATTTACACACTTACATGGGAGAACCAGCCCTTGGCACCCCAAAGAATCTCGGGGTATAAAGGTGCTAAACCCTTCCCAAGTCCTGTGCCAAGTTCAACTTATCAAGACTCAAGGTTAGGCATCTTTAACTCTAGAAGATGCAATGTGGCCACATTGCTAGAAAACTGTAAGGGGTCGGATTCTCCATACAGTTATACCTATTATGCACTGGTATAACTCCATTTGAATGAGTGTTTTACTGGCATAAAGCTGGTCCATGGATTATTATTTACTTATTTATTGTTAAATAATGATCTTGTTAAAAGCTTTGCTGAAAAAAACTTTTTTTAGTTAGAAATTTTAATATGCACTTGCCATCTAGACTTTTCTTTACATCAAACATAGCAATGGAGGGCTCCTCCTTCAGGGAAAATCCCATTGTTTTGCTCTTCAATGAACACAGAATGTGGTTTGTTTTACCTACTAAATTTTAAACTGGCCCATCTGAGCCTTGGCTTGCAGTGACCACCAAGTTGGACTTTTAACTTTAACAGATGCTGTCTGACCACCACAGAAAATCCTGCCAATTTTATATTATATCTCTGTGTAATTATAGCTCTTCAGCTCAGTAGGGTATTATTAGCTCAAACTGTAATTCGTTGACTGCACTATAATTACAGTGCACTCAGCCTGACAGTCAGCTATCACCTAGAATGAGTGTGTTCCTGGTTTTATTTTTAACAATCTGTTGGCAGCACTTATTACCAGAGTTTTCAACAAAAACATCTGAAATTTGGCAAGCATTTGGCAGCCTCATTAGCACATACTCTAAAGCAAACCTTTCTGGATATTCTTAAGTGGTTTGCAGGTTGCTCTCATTTTTGTGTATCTCACTGTCACTGTCCCTTCATTGAGAAATTGCAGATAACGGAACAAAAAACAAAAGAAACAGGAAAGTGGTGGAATCCTACTCCACTGGATCATAAATGTTTGTGGGTATAGGAAGGAGCCTGTATCTGTTAGTGCCGCCTTGCAAAAGGATGGGGAGCTATACCAGCTGACTCCATCGCCTGTATGCTGTCACACTCAATTCTGTGTTCGTCAAGTTCATCATCCGACCCTCGGGACAATGAGGAGTTGGAAGTTCCATGGCTCTAGACAGCACTAGGTCTTCTGGGTTTAGAGGCTTCTTCTCCAAAGTCCTTGGCTGGAGGAGGTAGGAGAACCCAGGCCCATCCACTCTACTGGGTTCCAGTTTCAGGGTCTTTCTTTGGAACAGCCAGAACCAATCCTTCTCAGTCCCTGGCCACTCCTTGAGATACCTCCTACCTCCCTTCTGTGGGCTTTTGCAGCCTTTTTGTTTCTTCCTCTTTGGAAGGTTGACTTCTCAGGCAGCTTCTCACTAGTCTGCGGGAGGGATCTTCTCCCTCTACATTCTCTCTAGTAGCTACCTTTCTTCTCAGGTAATTAACTGCCTTTCGGTTACTCAGTGCATTAACTATTCCCAAGTGAACCTGAGCTGCCTCATTCCCTCTATGTGGAGCCTGCCTGAGGTAGACTGGCCTCTACTCCTTCAAAGGGCTAGCTACCCTCTGACAGGGTGGTCCCCCTTAAAAATTCTAGTGGTTTCATTTTTTTAAATTCAGCGTCTACTGTTAAAATTCACAGTATGATCCTTGGGACTATCAAAATTATACACTTGCATTAAATATTGTAGTGTCAGAGGTGGTCCAAGGTAAAACTCTGACATCTATGACCCTTTATGGGGAACCTTCTGTCGTTAGAGGCACCAGATGCTTAATGGCTGGCTCTCCTAAGATGTGGTTTAAACTAAAACCTTTTGATGTCACTTTACAAGCTTACATATATATAAAGTAATGGCTCTAATAAAAAGTCAGTCTGAAGAATAGTCTCTCTCCCCTTGTTGCATGGGAGATTTATACAGCACATTTCAGTTAATGCTAGTGGAAGTTATTGGATAAAGCATAAATCCCACCATCCACGTGTACAAGAGGAATTGAGTAATTAAAACTGTGGTCGTGGTTTTGTGATGTAAAAATGTATCCACTAAACACTGGGCATTTAAACCATCTGTTCTACTCCCATTCACTAAACACTGGGCATTTAAACCATCTGTTCTACTCCCATCCACTAAACACTGGGCATTTAAACCATCTGTTCTACCCCCACCCTACCCCCTTTTTTTTTTAAGGGAGAAAGACAGATTTAATGAAAACTCCTCTGAACTTCACTGACTTGACAGTGGAGGAGACGTGAATATCAATAAGCCACTTTTACAGGGCTCCTTGCATGATTTGCCTTTCACATACCCATAAGAATGATTTTAACAGTGGGAGAACAAAAAAAAAAACAATTCTAGGATCTCTTTTTTTTTATAAATGGGGGGAAAGTATTCAACATTTACAATGATTTGGAGGACTGGGCCAATATTTTAAATTAGACCCAAGTTAAAGCAATGGCCAGCAACATAATGGAAGCTCAGTACAACACTCTTCACTGGTTTTGTTATATACCTGTATGCCATGGAAACTAATATAGAGAAATAGTGCTGGTGAAAAGGTAACTGAGGATAATATAGAACATATACTATAATATTGCATTAGTGTCCAAGGGTACAGGTCATTTGGACTAAGGTAGGAGCAGAAAGCAGAGAAGACTACTGATGCACCAAAAATATCCTTGCTTTGGAAGAAATGATATCGGAATTAAATAACCCAGATATCTAGAATGATTAGCCCCAAAACTGGATGTTCTTGGTAGGGAAATGTATTGTAAGAGACTAGAAATATTTCTTCCCCTTCCTTCTTTTATGAGGGGCTCTGGAATAGATGGCATATTGGATTGGGGGTCCGGCTGCCTGGCCTATGCCCTGGACTCCACTCCTGGCCCCGCTCTGGGCAGAGGCACTAGGCATAGGGGACAGTGGGCTATTTTAGGGTATGGAGCACTGTGGTTCTCATCCTGTGGCCCACTTAACACATTGTGGGCCGCATATGCAGCCAACAATGATAACCAGGTTGAGAACCACTGCCCTATTACAGTTTTCCCATGATCAGCCATACATATCCTCTTCTTTTTTTTTATTTCTCTGGCAGCTGAGCTCTGTAGTTTAGATAAGCCCCATCTGAATCAGTTCTCCAGCCCTTTCAACCATGCTGCTTTGGTTTCCTATCCTGAAAGCCCTACCTGGACAGCCCCAGCCAAAGAATATGGAAGCCTCTCATGTACCAGATGGGTAGGATACCCCTCACAACAAGCTCAAAACCTGTTTTACAGCACAGAGCTTTGCGCATGAATAACTGAGCTGAACACCTGGTGAAACTACAAAGAAAGAGGAGAAACAACTATGAATCAAACCTACCAAGTGAATCTGAAACTGATGAACCTCAATGGGTTTTCAAAAGCTTAGACTCTGCTTGATTGTATGTCTTGAACATCCATCCACATACAAGTAAAGTAACTTATACTGGTTACAAAGAATAGACAGGGTATTAAAGTTATCTAAAGTGCCATTGTCATAGATGGGATGTGAGTGTACTGACCGTGACTAATACATGGAAGAGCTCTAGGTTGTATGCCACCCTTTAGTATCTGGTATGCAGCACAGCGTAATATTAACAGAAAGGGACAACTTTCTGAACTAAGTCCTGTTCCCGTGCCCCCGGAGTATTATTTAAGGAAATGTCCGTAAGGAAATACATGGAGTGTCATGGCCCCTACACAGACTTTCCTGAGTAGGTATAACATGAGCTCTTCTATGTGCATTACCAGGGGCTTGATTCTGCCATCCATACTCAAATGGAGTAATGGGTAGTGAGGCGCTGCTCTCATGAATATGGTTAGTAGATGAAGCCCATATAATTTGCCAATACACTAATAAAAGCTATGGAAGGGGAGATGGTGGCAAAAAGGTAGAAACCTTTGGATTAACTTCAAGTTCACATGAAAGTGCAAATGCATCTCCTTCATCTTTTGGGCTGTGAAGTATATCGTGTGGTACGAATGTCAGCTTTGTCCCAGAAGGAATTTCTGACCACACTATTAAAATAGCTCTCTCCAGTGCCAGCTCTGACTTTATCTGTAATTTTAGCAAGGCTACTTCATTAGCAATGCCAATTACAAATGTTCTTCTAATTAACATGTCCTTGTCTGTCCCAGAATCACAGTGCTCAATGACTTCATACAAAGTTCCAACAAACACCTCTCTACCGATTCGAGTAATACTGACCCAGTTGTGTTCTAACAATACGATTCTATGTCAAACTTCCTTATTAGATGATCATATTATTTTACTGGCCACCATCACGTAATATATTCAGTCTTTCCTCGTTACATATAGCAGAAAGCTAACTTCCTCAGTTTTCTTGTTCTGCTCCTGTCATAACCTAGTCCCAGATTTGGACCTTAGCGTCCAAAATATGGGGGTTAGCATGAAAACCTCCAAGCTTAGTTACCAGCTTGGACCTGGTAAAGCTGCCACCACCCAAAAAATTAGAGTGTTTTGGGGCACTTTGGTCCCCCCAAACCTTCCCTGGGGACCTCGAGACCCAAATCCCTTGAGTCTCACAACAAAGGGAAATAAACCTTTTCCCTTCCCCCCTCCAGGTGTTCCTAGAGAGATACACAGAAACAAGCTCCATGAATCTAAACAGAGGGATTCCACCCTCCCCGTTTCCAGCCTTGGAAAACAGAAGTACCGAGAGCTAATCTCTCTTCCCCCCTCACCCAGAGGGAATGCAAAGTCAGGCTAGTAAATCTAACACACATACAGATTTCCCCCTGACTTCTTCCTCCCACCAATTCCCTGGTGAGCACAGACTCAATTCCCTGGAGTTCCCCACTAAAGAAAAACTCCAACAGGTCTTAAAAAGAAAGCTTTATGTAAAAAGAAAAAAAATTACATAAAAATGGTCTCTCTGTATTAAGGTGACAAATACAGGGTCAATTGCTTAAAAGAAATATGAATAAACAGCCTTATTTAAAAAGAATACAAGTTAACACATTCCAGCAACTACATACGTGTAAATACAAAAAAACAAACCTATCTTTGTACTCACAACTTGGAAACAGAAGATTAGAAAGCAGGAAATAGAAAAATCCTTCCCATAGCCGAGAGGGACAGGCAGAAGACAAAGAACTCAGACACAAACTTCCCTCCACCCAGACCTGAAAAAAGTCTGGTTTCCTGATTGGTCCTCTGGTCAGATGCTTCAGGTTACTTTTTTTCAGGTGAAAGAGACATTAACCCTTAGCTATCTGTTTATGACATGCCCCCCAAATTGCAGACAGTGGGGAAGCTCACTGGCGGCGATTTCCTCCTAGAACTTTAAACTAAACAGATTAATACAACACATGCACCGTTACATATACCACTAAGTGTATAACTAACAGACTTCTACAGTTTAAGAACACTTTTTAACTACTGGATTCTGGGAAACTCTCACGGGATAGTGCATCAGCTACTTTGTTAGAAGCTCCTGAGATGTGCTGAATTTCAAAATCAAAATTTTGGAGAGCTAAACTCCAACGAAGAAGTTTCTTGTTGTTTCCCTTGGCAGTATGAAGCCACTTTAGCGCAGCATGGTCAGTTTGTAGCTGGAACCGCCGTCCCCAAACATATGGGCGTAGCTTTTCCAGGGCGTACACAATGGCGTAGCATTTCTTTTCACTGACTGACCAGTGACTTTCCCTCTCAGACAGTTTCTTGCTGAGAAACACAACAGGACGGAAGTTGTGATCCGTAGCTTCCTGCATGAGTACTGCTCCTATACCACGCTCAGATGCATTCGTGGTTACTAGGAATAGCTTGTCAAAGTCCGGGGCCCTGAGCACAGGGTCAGACGTGAGCGTCGCCTTAAGCTGGGTAAAGGCCTTTTGACACTTATCAGTCCAGTTAACTGCATTTGGCTGAGTCTTTTTGGTCAGGTCGGTCAGTGGGGCAGCGATTTGGCTGTAGTGTGGTACAAATCGCCTGTAGTACCCGGCCAAGCCTAAGAAGGATTGGACCTGTTTCTTTGACCTTGGGACAGGCCACTTTTGGATAGCATCCACCTTGGCCTGTAGGGGGTTTATGGTTCCTCGACCCACCTGGTGCCCCAGGTAAGTCACTCTGTTTTGGCCTATTTGACACTTTTTGGCCTTAACAGTTAGTCCGGCCTGCCTGATGCGCTCAAAGACCTTTTCCAGGTGTAGTAGCTGTTCGGGCCAGGAGTCTGAAAAAATGGCCACATCATCGAGGTAGGCAACTGTATATTTTCCCAGTCCTGCTAGTAGACCATCTACCAGCCTCTGGAAGGTGGCGGGTGCATTTTGAAGGCCAAAAGGAAGGACATTAAATTTATACACCCCCGCATGGGTGACAAATGCTGACCTCTCCTTGGCAGGTTCATCTAGCGGTACTTGCCAGTACCTCTTGGTTAAGTCTATTGTAGAGATGAACTGGGCCCGTCCCAACTTTTCCAATAGCTCATCGGTGCGAGGCATTGGATAGTTGTCCGGACGAGTTACCGCATTTAGCTTACGGTAGTCCACGCAAAAGCGTATTTCCCCATCTGGTTTGGGTACCAGAACCACTGGAGATGCCCATGCACTGGTAGATGAGCGGATTATACCCATCTGTAGCATGTTCTGGATCTCCCGTTCTATAGCAGCTTAGGCATGAGGAGACACCCGGTAGGGTGGGGTTCTGATTGGGTGAGCATTACCTGTGTCAATGGAGTGGTATGCCCGTTCAGTCCGTCCTGGGGTGGCTGAGAACAATGGGGCGAAGCTAGTGCACAGCTCCTTGATTTGTCGCCGCTGCAGACGTTCCAGAGTGGTTGAGAGGTTCACCTCTTCCACGCCACCATCTTTTTTCCCTTCATAGTAGACACCATCAGGCCACTTAGCATCATCTCCCTGGACTGTAAACTGACAAACCTGTAAGTCTCTGGAATAGAAAGGCCTGAGAGAATTAACATGGTACACTCTGGGCTTTAGTGAGGAATTGGGAAATGCTATGAGGTAGTTCACAGTTCCCAGGCGCTCTTGGACCGTGAATGGCCCTTCCCATGATGCTTCCATCTTATGGGCCTGTTGCGCCTTCAAGACCATAACCTGGTCTCCTACCTTGAAGGAACGTTCTCTGGCATGTCTGTCATACCAGGCCTTTTGCTCTTCCTGAGCATTCTTTAGGTTCTCTTTAGCAAGGGCTAAGGAGTGTTGGAGGGTGCTTTGTAGGTTGCTTACAAAGTCCAGAATGTTAGTTCCTGGAGAAGGCGTAAACCCCTCCCATTGCTGCGTCACCAACTGTAATGGCCCCTTAACCTCGTGACCATACACAAGTTCAAACGGTGAAAACCCTAAACTGGGATGTGGTACAGCCCTGTAGGCAAACAGCAACTGCTGCAACACTAGGTCCCAATTATTGGAGGATTCGTTGACGAATTTACGTATCATGGCCCCCAAAGTTCCATTAAACCTTTCCACCAGGCCATTGGTTTGATGGTGATACGGGGTGGCAACCAAGTGGTTCACCCCATGAGTTTCCCACAGTTTTTGCATGGTCCCTGCCAGGAAATTAGATCCTGAATCTGTAAGGATGTCGGAGGGCCAACCTACCCTGGCAAAAATGTCTGTTAGGGCCAGGCACACAGTGTTAGCCCTGGTGTTGCCTAGAGCTACTGTTTCCGGCCATCGGGTAGCAAAGTCCACGAAAGTCAGTACGTACTGCTTTCCTCTGGGTGTCTTTTTTGGGAAAGGACCCAGAATATCCACAGCTACTTGCTGAAATGGGACCTTAATTATGGGGAGTGGCTGGAGAGGGGCCTTGACCTGGTCTTGAGGCTTTGCCACTCTTTGGCATACCTCACAAGACCGGACATACTTGGCAACATCCTTGCCCATCCCCTCCCAGTGGAAGGACTTCCCCAACCGGTCCTTGGTTCTGTTCACCCCAGCATGGCCACTGGGATGATCATGGGCTAAGCTTAAGAGCTTCCCCCGGTACTTAGTTGGAACCACCAACTGTTTTTGCGGCTGCCATTCTTCCCGGTGTCCACCAGAAAGAATCTCCTTGTATAAAAGTCCTTGGTCTATAACAAACCGGGATGCTCCGTGCCGCCGCCCAAGCTTTCTGAAGGCTGTCATCTGCTTCCTGCTCAGTCTGGAACTGTTCCCTTGAGGCTGGAGTCACCAGTTCTTCCTCAGTTTGTGGACTTGGGCTTGGTCCCTCTGGAAGCGATGTAGGTGATGGGTTTGTTTTAGTTGCTGGTGAACCGCTCTCCGCTGGTGCACCTGAGAGTATTTCAGGCTCTGGCTGAGCCTTTTGGGTATGGCTGTCTGTTGTTTCTGCCAGTTCTGGCTCGCTGGTGCCCTCTGGCGTTGAGTTTGAAGATGTGGTTGCAATTGCTGGTGCTGGTTGCTGTTCCAGTTCCGGGCCTGGGACTGGAGGCGCTGTGGCTGTTTCAGTGGTTGGCATGGAATCTGGGTCCACTACCTCTGTCTGGGTCTCTGGTAACACAGACGGGGCATCTGTGGACGGCTCAGGAACAGGAATGGGTCTGGAAGCTTGCCTGGTTTGGCTACGTGTAAACATTCCCACTCTCTTGGCCCGCTTCACCTGGTTGGCCAAGTCTTCCCCCAGTAGCATGGGGATAGGATAATTGTCATAGACTGCAAAAGTCCACATTCCTGACCAGCCTTTGTACTGGACAGGCAGTTCAGCTGTAGGCAAGTCTACAGCTTGTGACATGAAGGGGTAAATTGTCACTTGGGCCTTTGGGTTGATGAATTTGGGGTCTACGAAGGATTGGTGGATAGCTGACACTTGTGCCCCCCGTGTCTCTCCATGCAGTAACCTTCTTTCCGCCCACTCTCAAATTTTCCCTTTGCTCCAAGGGTATTTGAGAGGCATCTGGGCCTGGGGATCTTTTGGGTGATGGTGGTGTAATGAACTGCGCTCGGATGGCGTTCTTTGGACAGTTGGCCTTGATATGTCCCAGTTCATTACACCTAAAGCATCTTCTATCTGATGGGTCACTGGGTCGAGGTGAGTTACTGGAGACTGGTGAGGTGGAAGAATAGTGTGTCTGTGGCTTTACTTGGGTTGTAGGTGGGGTTTTTGGCTGCCCTCGGTTATAGGGTTTATGGTCGGTGTGCCCTCTGGGGTATTCGTTCCCCTTGACAGTAGCTTTCTTGCTTTCTGCCACTTCCATCCATCTGGCTCCAATCTCCCCCGCCTCGGTGAGATTTTTGGGTTTTCCATCTTGTATGTACCATGTTATGTCCTCAGGAACACCATCCAAGAACTGCTCCATTTGTATGAGGAGGTGCAGTTCTTCCAAGGATTTAACATTGTGTCCTGATATCCAGGCCTCATAATTTTTTCCAACGTAGTAGGCGTGTTTGGGAAATGACACATCTGGTTTCCACTTTGGGTTCTGAAACGCCGACGGGCATGATCCGGGGTTATCCCCATTCTGTATCTGGCCTTGGTTTGAAAAAGTTTATAGTCGTTTATGTTCTTCTTAGGCATTTCAGCTGCCATCTCTGCTAAAGATCCACTGAGCTGTGGCCTCAATTCTACCATGTACTGGTTTTCAGGGATGCTGTACCCAAGACAGGCTCTTTCAAAATTTTCCAAGAAGGCTTCGGTGTCATCACCTGCCTTGTAGGTGGGAAATTTCCTGGGATGTGGAACCATAATTGGCGAAGGGTTGTTAGGATTGGCTGGAGCCTGTTGCTTAGCCTTTTCTAATTCCATGGCCTGTTGGTGGGTTTTCCTCTGGAGTTCCATCTCTTTTTGTTGTTTTTCCATGTCTTGGCGGTGGGCCGCCTCTTCTTCTTCTTGTTTCCTTCTGTGGGCCACCTCTTCTTCTTTTTGTTTCCTTCTGTGGGCCATCTCTTCTTCTTCTAGTTTTCTTTTGTGGGCTGCCTCGTTGGCTGCTTGTTCTCTTTTGTAGGCTGCCAGTTTGATGCTTTCTTCCTTTTCTTTCAGCTCCAGTTGTCGCCTGTGTTTAGCTTCTTTGATTTGTTCTTCTGCCTCCCTTTTTTCCTTGGAAGTCATGGTTCCTGTTTTCTTGTGTTGGGGTGCCCTCTGGTGTTTATTGTCCGAACTGCAGGCTCTGTTGCCTCCTGGGGTCTGCCTAGCAACAGTGCCTTTTTCCCTTTCTTCCTCTAGCTAATCTTTTCAATGTAAAGTAAACCAGAAAAACCACTTTATTTGCATGTGTATAGTGCTGGTATTTGCTTCCTAATGCGAATGCTATTGTCTGACAAAAGACCTGTTTGTCACAGCTTAATGGTTCCTTGCTTAATATGCAAGCCAGAAACTGCAAGAGAGAGCAGAGAAAAAAAAGTTCTCTCTGCTTCCCTTTAAAACCAAACTGTTTCTCTCTGCTTAAAAGCCCCTAGCAGAGAAAAGAAAAATATAATATTCCTATTGGCTTCTGGATTCTATCTTTCCCACAAATGCTGCCACCATGTCATAACCTAGTCCCAGATTTGGACCTTAGCGTCCAAAATATGGGGGTTAGCATGAAAACCTCCAAGCTTAGTTACCAGCTTGGACCTGGTAAAGCTGCCACCACCCAAAAAATTAGAGTGTTTTGGGGCACTCTGGTCCCCCCAAACCTTCCCTGGGGATCCCAAGACCCAAATCCCTTGAGTCTCACAACTAAGGGAAATAAACCTTTTCCCTTCCCCCCTCCAGGTGTTCCTGGAGAGATACACAGAAATAAGCTCCATGAATCTAAACAGGGGGATTCCACCCTCCCAGTTTCCAGCCTTGGAAAACAGAAGTACCGAGAGCTAATCTCTCTTCCCCCCTCACCCAGAGGGAATGCAAAGTCAGGCTAGTAAATCTAACACACACACAGATTTCCCCCGACTTCTTCCTCCCACCAATTCCCTGGTGAGCACAGACTCAATTCCCTGGAGTTCCCCACTAAAGAAAAAACTCCAACAGGTCTTAAAAAGAAAGCTTTATGTAAAAAGAAAAAAAATTACATAAAAATGGTCTCTCTGTATTAAGGTGACAAATACAGGGTCAATTGCTTAAAAGAAATATGAATAAACAGCCTTATTTAAAAAGAATACAAGTTAACACATTCCAGCAACTACATACATGTAAATACAAAAAAACAAACCTATCTTTGTACTCACAACTTGGAAACAGAAGATTAGAAAGCAGGAAATAGAAAAATCCTTCCCATAGCCGAGAGGGACAGGCAGAAGACAAAGAACTCAGACACAAACTTCTCTCCACCCAGACCTGAAAAAAGTCTGGTTTCCTGATTGGTCCTCTGGTCAGATGCTTCAGGTTACTTTTTTTCAGGTGAAAGAGACATTAACCCTTAGCAATCTGTTTATGACAGCTTCATTGAATTGTTGTTTGAAATACCACACAATTAGGATGTTATGCCAATTCTGGGGGAAAAATCCTTTAAATATTCCAAAGTTCAAAAAGCTTTTAACCTTGTGTTGTATCATGAAAATGAGAGGGGATACATTTCTTGAGATTCTTCAGATTATTTGATAACAAAGATTGGACTCTCTGGCCAAAATTTCAAGTGTCCACTAATTTTGAATGCCTCCGCTTTTGGGATGTGTAGAGAACCCTACGATTTGATTTTCAGAAAAGGTTAAATGTCAGAGTGAGACATATTTGTAGACTATATCAAGCCATTTATTGATCTTCTGTGTTTGTTACAAAATTAGAATTATAGACTAGAGATGAGTATATCTATAAGTGAATGAAAGTGGAAGATACTCCTCTTTAGCTATGTCACCAGGGTAACTGAGTTATCATCAGGGTCACACCTGGCTTAATGGTTGAGCTATTGTACAGTCAAAGCTGTGGTCCAGGATGTGTCCTTTTGGGTGATCTGTCTTTGCACTGACTATGTCAGGTCACATCATTACTGTTCCATTCAGTAGTGATTTTTTTCTCGGACAAGTATCCCTCCTGTTTACTGTTCAGAGGGCTCCTCTTAGCCCTCTTTCTATTTCCTGGGGAGAACAGTCTCTAGAAACCCCAGCTTTCTTCCCTGGCTTCATTTGCTTTCACACATATGTACCTTTACAAATGTATATTTCAAGAAAGAAATCAGACATCATAAACCACAGACCATCGGAGTGAGTGGCATAAATTACAGCATCAAGTGAGCAGGTGGCCCTTGACAGAGTTGAAGCTTGGGGGCTGATGCTATTGTGATGAGTACATTGTAGATAACTATAGGGTTGCCAGGTGTCTGGTTTTCGACCGGAACGCCCAGTCAAAAAGGGACCCTGGTGGCTCCGGTCAGCACTGCTGACTGGGCCATTAAAAGTCCGGTCTGCGACACAGCAGGGCTGTGGCAGTCTCCCTGCTTGCTGTTGCTCTGCACAGCTCCCAGAAGCAGCAGCATGTCCCTCCTCCAGCTCCGCGTGCTACCCAGGCCCCAAGCACCAGCTCTGCAGCTCCCACTGGCTGGGAACTGAGGGTTCAGGAGGGGGGCACGCAGAGCCGCTTGGCTGTGCCTCCACGTAGGACCCGGAGAGGGGACATGCCACTGCTTCCAGAAGCTGCTTGAGGTAAGTGCTCCCTGGAGCCTGGACCCCTGACCTCCTCCTCAACCCCAAACCCCTCATCCCCAGCTGTCATAAACAGATAGTTAAAGGTTAATGTCTCTTTTAACAGGTTAACAAACAGTGAACCTGAAACACCTGACCAGAGGACCAATCAGGAAACAAGATACTTTCAAATCTCGGTGGAGGGAAGCCTTTGTTTGTGTTTTTTGGGTTTTGCGTTGTTCTCTCTGGGTCCTGAAAGGGACTAGACGTGCAACCAGGTTTCTTGCCAATCTCCCTGCTACAGTCTCTTATATATTCAGAATAGTGAGTATTAAGTAGAAAAGGCGGTTACAGTCTTTTGATTGTTTTCTGTATTTGCAAATATGTAGTTTGCTGGACGGATTTTGATTGGTATTTGTGCTGTGGGGAGACTTCTTTCCAATGTTTATAAGCTGAAAGACCCTGTAATATTCCATTTTGATTTTACAGAGATTTCTTACCTTTTTCTTTCTTTTATTAAAAGCTTTTCTTTTTAGCTTTTTAGCTTTTCTTTTCTTTTTTTCTGTTTAGTTTTTTTCCCTTGTTAAGGCTCAAAGGAACTGAGTCTGTACTCACCAGGGAATTGGTGGGAGAAGGAAAGGAGGAGTGGGAGAGGAAAGGTGAATTTCCTCTGTGTTTTAGATTCACAGAGCTTGAATCTGTCTATCTCTCCCGGATAGCCCAGGGAAAGCCGGGGAGGGGGTGAGAAGGGGGAGAAAAAACCTGATTTCTCTGTGTTGTGATTCAAGGAGTTTGAATCATGGTGATCTCCTAGTGTACCCAGGGGGGGAAAGATCTGGGAGGAAGAAGGGAGGGGGAGGGGAAATGGTTTATTTCCCTTTGTTGTGAGACTCAAGGAATTTGGGTCTTGGGGTCCCCAGGGAAGGGTTTTGGGGGGACCAGAGTGCCCCAAAACACTATATTTTGGGGTGGTGGCAGCCTATCAGATCTAAGCTGGTAGTTAAGCTTGGAGAAATTCATGCTGGTACCCCATCTTTTGGACTCTAAGGTTCAGATTAGGGAATTATATCATGACACCAGCACCACCCCAGAGTCTGCAATCCCAACTGGAATCCTCACCCCTTCATGTCCCAACCGCCTACCCCAGCCCTGATCCCCCTCCTGCTCTCCGAACCCTTCAGTCCCATCAGGGTGAAAAGAAAACACCATTGCTCCCCAGACAGTAAAGAAAGCTGTACTGCAGGCATAACAAGCCCAGAGTCATGAACAAATGAAGCCTAGAAGAGTCAGTCAAGACTGCGTCCTTCTAACTCTCGCAGCAAATGACACATCGTCCACAGCTGGACTGTTTGACTCACTCAAATTCTAGCCACATCTGCTCTGGGAGGCAAGAGACCGATCTGGGATTGCAACATTATTAATTACAATTGTAATGTGTACAGTGCCTTTCCTCCAAAGATCTCAAAGTGCTTTACAGGCATTAATAAACTAAGGGCTTGTCTACACAAACAGTTAGTTCATGGCAAGCTGGGTTGTGAATCTACCAACACTAGCCTGCTGCTGACTAAATGCCCATGTGCACATTCACAGATCAAAGTGCACAAGTGAACTTTTAATATACATCAGCAGAGTCCACACAGACAGTTAGTCTGCAGCAGGATAATGCAGGATAGATTCACACCCCAGCTTGCGGCGAACGAAATGTTTGTGTAGCTAAGCCCTAAATCACCCAAAACTCCTGTGAAGGAAGCTTTATTATGCCTACTTTAAAGATGGGTGAACTGAGGCATAGAGAGGCTCAGGATAAAATAGTAGCTTTCTGCCATTGCTTGACTTGCAGGTGTGAGGAGGAGCTGTATGCCTGGGGCTGTTCTTAGGGGCATTTCATCAGAAGCAAACATAATGCCCCCAGGAGCACTGGAGAAGCACACACAGCAGCTCTTATGGCTACATCCTTTTACAGGGTGAGCTTGTGCTCTGCCTATGTTAATATAGCTCTTGGTCAGTGGAGTGGGCAGGAGAATCATAATCCCACCATTGCCCCATCCTGCTATGTTTCCTTCTGGGGTGTCTACCACTGCTCACAGCACTAGAATTCCTTGGTCCTTGTTTGTCGGTAGCACAAGGACAAGGAATGTGCCTGGCTCCTGAGCTGGAGTGCAACAGTGGGAAAGGTTTCTTGAGCCCTCCTTATCCACACAAGGCTATGTACAGTCTAGCTGTAACTAGTGAATAGCAAATCTGGGAACAGAACCCTGGAGTCCTGTCTCTTCCACTGCCTTCTTTAACCATATACAAAACCATCTGAGAAGCTTACTATTGGATATAGAAGAATACATTGGTTCTAGAACACTGACCACAAATTCAGCACTAGTCTAAGGATAAATTCACATTTTGTCTAGGCATTGAAAGTTAGTCACACAGTAATATGCGAAGAAGTCCATTTCCACTTTTCTCCTGACCCTCTTCCTTCTGTTTCTTGTTGTTAATTTTATTTAACCTTTCTAGAATATCCCACAGCCATAAAGAAAGTGTAATGAAGCCTGCACTACCAGCATCCTGTTTCTTCAAGTGCCTTCTTTTCTGCTTTGAGCCCAGAATAGAATGGATCATTTAGATGATTTCACTGATGATTCAACATTACTGTTACTTCAGCACAGCCAACATTGCAGGAAAAGTAATAGGCATAATTGTCCTGAAGCAGCACTTAATCTAGAGATCTTGAGGGCAAATTCTTCTAGAAAGAAACATTTGTATAAAAGATGTTATTTGGCACAGTCTTGTAAATGTGTGGCAAATTGCAATTTCTCAGTTCAAATCTGACTTTCTAAAGTCTCACAGGAACTATTATAATCTTTTTTACATTTATTTCCTTTGCCAGGCTTCCTTCTTACAGTTTCAACCTCTTTTCTTCCCATCGTCCTGGTTCCCCTCCGCCCTTTATCTTTGTGCCTTTTTTCTGTTTACTCTTCTGTTTCTAGTCTCCTCTACTTTCTTCTAGTACCTAGGGGGAAGTAAATGATTCATTTAAAACACGTTGATGAATTTTGCTGCTTTTTCTATTTGCAAACTAATTTTGAGTCTATTTGTAAAATGACCCTACATCCTAATTTTACCAGGACAGTCCTGTTCTTTTCATATGATCTCCTTGTTTCCCAGGATCATCTTTCAGAACACCTGAAATGTCTTCCTAGTCCTAGTCTCTTTATCCAGAGTCCTAACTCCCAACCTCCACCATCCTCTACTAGCTCCCAGTCCCAATCTACTCCTTCTGCTCTCTGTCCCTGAGTCTAGAAAGTGCTGCTCAGCTCTTGTATCCCTGGGTTAGAGCATGTTCAGCACAGACAGACTATTTGGAGAATTAAGATGCTGAACTCTAAGAACTCTATACATAGCATTGGTGAACTGAGATATCTTAGCGACATCTAACCTTGCCAAATGTGAGCTGTTTTTCACAGGTCCAGCAGAAGACAAATCCCTGACATCAGAAGGGTCCCTTTGCCAGATTTCAAGTCTCTGCTCCAAAGCCTGGAGGTGACCGCTTGAACTTCTCAAAAAACTGGCATCACAAATTATTTTTTTAATGTGAGCAAAACAGTGTATTTTCCCCTAACTGTATTTTCAGAAACAGCTGAACAATTTTTGCTGAAACTTTAAAAAAAAATCAGCCTGAGGCAGACACCTGGCATGGAAAATTTCAGCTTGACTGGTTAAAATTTGGCAACATTATAAGCCACTGTAAACGGTGTCTTATAACAGGATGTGTCAGGCAGCCTTATCCATAAGCAGTGCTATAAACTCTCTCTATAATTAGTAAAATCCATTACTCTGAGCAATATGAAAAATAAGCAGTGAATAAAATCCAGTAAACATTTAAATACGACAATAGAGTACAGAGCAGGAACACCAGTAGTTTGTATACTAGAAATCCATTTAGTTCCATGCACGTTAGTCACAAGGCAAGTAGAATGAATCAAATGAGTATTCAAAGTGGCAGAGAGATGGACAAAATGATCTGATGAGTCTTTTTCATCACTAATTTCTGTGAAGTGAGTCAATTAATCTCAGGCAAGGTATACAAGTGTACAAAGGCAACAACTAATGAAACAGTAAAACGAGTTAATGTAACACAAAACTTCCATTTAACTGATCCTTTTCAAAATATATGTCATAGTAGCGCAAAGACGCCCAACCAGCCTTATACACTCAAATCTCAGAAGGCTACAGTTCATCAGCATAGTTAAGCCAATGCACAAATGAGAAGATAATCACAGACTCTCCATTAATTCAAATCACTTTTCTTGCCAAAAAGAGCACACTGTATAGTAGAAGCTCCTCATGCCGACTCTGGTAATGTACTGGCCTGCGTCAATGTGTATCACAGCCCTCTGCTGGGCAGAATCAGACTGGACTGAGTGTTTTGTGGTCTGTCATTGTCTAATCCAGTGATTGATCTGTAAAAGACAGTGATTGTGTGCTCCTCAGGGCCACCCATGGGGGGGGGGAAGTGGGACAATTTGCCCCAGGCCCCAGGCCCCGCAGGGGCCCCCATGAGAGTTTTTCAGGGCCCCTGGAGCGGGGTCCTTCACTCGCTCTGGGGGCCCTGGAAAACTTTCAGGGGGCCCGGGCCCCCAGAGCTTCTTCCACTCCGGGTCTTCGGCAGCAATTCGGCGGCAGGGGGTCCTTCCGCACTGGGACCCGCTGCCAAAGTGCCCTGAAGACCCGTGGCAGGGGGGTCCTTCCACCCTGGGACCCGCCGCCGAAGTGCCGGGCCTTCAGTGGCAATTCGGCAGCGGGGGGCCCCTGCTGCGGGTCTTAAGGGCACTTCAGTGGCGGGTCCCGGAGCGAAAGGACCTCCTGCCGCTGAATTAGCACTGAAGCAGGGGCCCCCCACCGCCGAAGATCCCAGACCCCCTGAATCCTCTGGGCGGCCCTGGTGCTCCTTTCCACTCAGCTTTTTTCCCCACCCCCAAATACCAACCCCTTTTCTCATAAGATGTGAAAATAAAGTATGTTCCTCCCATTCAAGTACTCTTATTTTCCGATAGTGACAAGCCTAAGAGGATGTCAATCTATGTCCCAGGGTATTGGGAATCTTCTTTAGTCAAAGCAAATTCAGTGAGTTGGGTGCCTAACTCCTTTAGGCTCCTTTGAAGAACTCAATCCATATTTATACTGAATATTCATGTAGCACAGACCAAACTCCCAATATCTTGCCCCAGGATTCATTAAACTGGTGTAAAATCTGGGATGGATTCTCTGCAGACAGTGTAGTTCAGGGATCGGCAACCTTTGGCACGTGGCCAGTGGTGAAAGTAACATACAGGACTTACCGGTACTGCCGGAGTCCTGAGGGGGGCATGGCCTCATTCGGGAGGGGCATGGCCTCAACCAGAAGAGGCGGGGCCTATCAAGATTTAAAGGCCCTGGGGTACCAACTGTGGCTGGGAGCCCCAGGGCCTCTAAATCAACCTGGGGCTCCCAGTTGCAGAGGTGGTTGGGAGCCCCGGGGGCTCAGGGACAAATTAAAGGACTTGGGGCTCTGGCTGCCGCCGAGCTCCGGGCCCTTTAAATCCCCACCGCAGCTGCGGACGGGATTTAAAGGGCCCGGAGCTCCCGTGGCTGCGGGGAACCCAGAGTCTTGCTGGGCTGGGGTCGGGATTTAAAGAGCCCAGAGCTCCTGCCAGTGCGGGGAGCCCCAAGCCCTTTAAATCCGGCCCCAGCCCGGCCACTGGAGCCGCAGGCAGGATTTAAAGGGCTCTGGGCTGCCCGCAGCGGCGGGGAGCTCTGCGCCCTTTAAATCCCGGCCCCAGCCCGGCCGCCGGAGCCGCGGGTGGGATTCAAAGGGCTCGGGGCTGCCCGCAGCCGTGAGAAGTTCTGAGGCCTTTAAATATGGCCCCAGCCCGGCCGCTGGAGCTGCGGGTGGGATTCAGAGGGCTCTGGGCTGCCTGCTGAGGCGGGGAGCCCAGAGCAGTTTAAATCCCCGCCACAGAAGCCGGTGTGGTCCGTCACGGCGTACTGGCTGTTGTTGGTACGTCGGACCGGACCGGACCGGCTTACTTTCACCTCTGCACATGGCCCATCAGGGAAATCTGCTGGCAAGTCAGGACGGTTTGTTTATCTGACGCGTCCACCGGTTCGGCTGATCACAGCTCCTACTGGCCGCGGTTCACTGCTCCAGGCCAATGGGGGCTGCAGGAAGCGGTGGCCAACACATCCCTCAGCCCAAGCCGCTTCCTACCACCCCCATTGTCCTGGAACGGTGAACCGCGGCCAGTGGGTGCTGCGATAGGATGAACCTGAGGACACGGCAGGTAAACAAACCATCCTTGCCTGCCAGCGGATTTCCCTGACGGACCATGTGCCAAAGGTTGCTGATCCCTGGTGTAGTCAGTATTTGTTCCAACATCCTGGTCATGAATCTGGAAGTGACATTCCCCTACTACAAGAGAAAACTTATGAAGGTTTGCTTTTAGTTCACATAGAGTTTATTTGAGTAAATGGTGTCCTATGCGGTACATACTGTACTGCTCTTTTGCATCTTCTTTATGCTTTAGCTTTGAGACTCTCAAGTGAAAACACAAGAGACATTTTTTAACAAGACAAAAACATTTTGGGACAAATCCTTGGCCTTGGTCCAGGCCTTCTCCACCACTTTGGCAACAGCAGAGGCATAGCTGGCCAGCTGAGGATTCCCAAAATCCCTCTGTTGCCTAAAACTAGTTTCGCTGGCTCCTATGCCCCTTCCCTGACCCACTATGTAGGGCTTGTATTGGGAACATTGATGGAGTGCTGCTGCACTCTATTGATCCCTGGCAGAAATAATATAGGCTGCTGTAAAATATACCAGGGCTGGTGGAAACTGCCCTTGTGATCAGGGAGCTGCATGCGGCTCCTTTGGGAGTCCATCATATAGCTGTGCCCAAAGCTTATTGAGCACAGTTGAAGACTGAGTCCTCCATATTTTGTTAAGACGAAGGCCATGCTTATAGTAGTATTTTTGTAAGAATTTTGGTGGGGTCATGTCTATGGCATTTCAGAAGGATATTTCTTGAGTGGTTCATTGCCATCTACAGTAGTAACACTTGCAGTTTGGCTATCACAAGGATCTGAAGACCAGCTGATTGGTGCCGCAAGCCTGGGAAGCGGGAGAAGTGGAGCGGTGACGGTGTGCTCTGGGAGGAAGCGGAGCAGAGGTGAGCTGGGGTGGGGAGCTGCCGCACAGGGGGAGCTGCCACGGGGGGAGGCACAGGGTGGGGGGGGGAGTGGAGAGCTGCCACAGGGCTTGGGGAGGGGATAGCACAAGGTGGAAGTTTTGCCTAGGGTGTGAAACATCCTTGCACCCGCCCTGACTGTGGGTCACAGGGAGTAACAGGTTACAGCTGCAGCCAAGTGGCAGTGTGGTGCTATTGGTTGCCAGATCACTCTATGGCTCTGCGTTCAAGTCCTGATGATCCTTACAGTAACTTGTGCTGAAAGGTTTTTTGTATTAATTGGTTTTACAATATGTGATAAATAGTAAAATACTTCTTAGTAGGGCCTGATTCTACTGTGCTTACTCACTTTAAGTACCTTATTTTGCAGGGTGTCACATTAAAAGCAACAGGACAACTTACAAATTAAGGTGCTGTCACCTACACCCCTGTACACAATTTAAGAAGGATGGTAATAAATTGGAGAGGGTTCAGAGAAGAGCCATGAGAATGATTTAAGGATTAGAAACGTGCTGTATAGTGAGAGACGCAAGGAGTTCAATCCATTGAGTTTAATAAAGAGGAGGTTAAGGGGTGACTTGATCACAGTCTATAAGTATCTATCTGTGGATCAAATATTTATAATGGGGTCCCCACTCTAGCAAAGACACAACATGCTGCCCCCAAAATGTTAGTGCCCTAGGCGACCGCCTAGGTCGCCTAATGGGTTGCACTGGCCCTGCCCACAATCCACAGAAGTGAACACTACTGGACGTTCTATCTCAAGAGATCTGACTAACAGTGGTCTTAGTGATCCCTGGTTGGCTCCTTGTCCCTATATAAATCCATGGTGTGTACCAGGAAGTGTCCAGACAATAATGTGGATTCCTAGCTAGCTACCGTGACTGAATTCCTCCAATGACCTAGATACCACCTCTCAGGGAGGTGGATTGTCTACTGCAAGGGGAGAGCACCTCCCATCACCTCAGTGTCTATGCTGAAGTGCTACAGAGGTCCAGCTGCAGCTGTGCCATTAGCGTTTTAAATGTAGACCTAGCTGAAGTTTCTAAAATTGCTGGAACAAAAACCCTAATATCATAAGGGAGGATTGCTGTTACCCCATGTAATGCTTGCTTTTACAAATGGGCCTGGGATTATATTGGTTATAGATTAGAACCTAGTGGTTAAAATAAGAGTAGACAAGAATCAATCCACTTTCTCAGTTTATGCAACGTGTATGGGTTGGTGGAGTGTGATGCTTCTTACAGTTAAGGCTTATATCACAAGAGAAAACCAAATACTATAAAAATCTCAGTATATTAAAAGATGCCAACTCAGCCAATAATTGAGGAATAATATAACAAAGTATATAATATATAAAGATCTATACTGTGTATAGAACACCACTAGTGCACATAGTGCTTTACTATAGGCCTGATTCTCCATTCTCTTGCACCAGTTTTATGCCAATGGATTTATACTGCTCTAAAGAGTTTTCAGTCTAGTTCAGTTGATACGTCACTTCAGCTAGGTAAGGGTTGCAGACGTTGTCAGTTAGCAGACCAGCATTAAGCAGCTTTGCAGAAGAAGAAGAGGTTTACAGAGAGATTTAAGAAGCAATAAAGCAAAGACAAAGGAACAGCCCTAACAGAGTTCCAATTTATATTCTATCATTCTAGCAAGGGAATTAATAGCCCCACCACCATAGCCTCAGAAATATTAAGATATCTACACAATTCCTTGGTGAGGTGGGGAAGTATTATTCCCAATTTACAGGTGGGGAACTGACACACAGAGTGATTAAGTAACATGCCTAAGGACACACACAATAATGTCTATGGCAGAGACAGGAGTTAAAACCCTAATCTCCTGAGTCCTGGTCTAATGCCTTAGCCACAAGACAGTGGATAACAGTGGTTAAATAATCTGAGTTGCACAATCTTCATTGTAAATGATTTTTTAAAAATTAGAAATGTGGCTTTCAACTTAAAATAAGGATTTGAGCACATTTGAATCATCTGTTCAGAACTGAGAAAGGCTCTCCTTGCTCTCTGGAGTCTGAAAACAAGTACCGACTTGTCCTCTGTGATATCCCTAGGTTGGAGAATCCAATCCAATCCCTACTGAAGCAAATGCAGATTCCTATTGATAGAAAAAGAAACTGGATCTGGCCGTCTGCTTGTGGTTAGCTGGCTGTGTCAGTGAGAACACCCTGCCCTCTGCTGGATAGACGATCTGTTCTGGCTCCTTTTTATTTGCTGTCTCCAGTTGCACCTTATTTTTGTCCTCAAAGTCAGATGTTCTTGTCACAGTTTTAATTTTGATTTTTTTTAAAAGTAAATTATTTGTTATTAGTTACAATGCTACTCCTGATTGTTTTATTATCTTGTGTGTGTAGCTTTCTTAGTTAATCCATTTTGTCTCAAATGTTCTGCTCTAGTCTCTAGAACTTCCAGGGCTGATTAGCACTTTGAGGACATTCATGGAGCATAATTCTCCACTTTGGTTCAACATAATCACCTTACATTCATGATATTTGGATGTTTTATGGACAAAAGGGCTTATGTCACGGTCTTTTCTTTACACTGATTTAGGCACAGGATGAATCAATTCAATACAATGTTCCTGCAAAGCCAGCTTGTCAAGCTGACTAGAACAGAATTCAAAGTCATAGATCCTGAAGTAGTTTTCCAACCCACTACAGCTCTTTATTTATTGCTTTACCCACAACATCTCTTTAGACCACACTTGGAGAGCAGGAATGAGAAGTTTCTGGATGCCTAAGTACACCAATGGAAATGATTGAGCTGCCCTAGATCCTTTGTTCAACCACAGTACAGGTGGGCTGAGCACTTAACTGAACAGATGTGCCTGTTTCAGCAAATATGCTTTTCCATGCCTTAGATTATCTAAGAATGAAAACAAACAAAGGAATAGAGGACTAATTTCTGTATGTCCTCACCTGCTGTAAAACTATACCCGCCTTTTCTTTAGGAAGCAATATAGCAAAAACAGCAGGAACCAGCTTAGGGCTGGTTTTATTTTATACTGCCTGTTGTTTGCAGTGCAGTGACTCACGTAAAAGATTGGGAGGTTCTGACTGGTTTTGTATTGCCAGTTCGGAAATTGAGCTCTCACAGCTGAAACTCAATTCTTTGGGATCCCTGGGACTACCGTCTTCCTGCAGGACTTCAAGCTAGCACGTGTCTTAGGCAAAGCACAAAACCCAGTCTTAATAGGTTTTTCCATCCTATGGTATCTGGCGTCTGTTTAAACTTCTTGAGGCTATCTGGAGAAACCACCCATTATAGCATGAGTTCAGTTAAAAACATATTAAATGGTGCTTTCCTGTGTACCCTAGAAAGCAGGTATTATTCTGCAGCTTTATTAAAGACAACAGAAGCAGCTGCTTCAAACACAGGGCATGTGCATACCCGCACATGTCCTGTTTCCTGTCTTACCTCCCCAAGTAATGTAGGTTTGATAGAAGCCAGTAGCTATCTGTTTCATTTGTACCCGTTTTAACATGAGCCATTCTCCACTTTGGACTAAGCCCAAGAGTAGAGATAAATTGAGCACATTGATGTGGTTGCTAGAGTCTTACAGAGCCCTTTTATACTGTCAACACATATACATGCAAAGTAAATTATTATCTATGTAAACACTGCTGATATTTACTCCCAAAATAATCCTAGCTTTTCAGTATGATGCCACATCACACTGCAGTAAAAAGCAACAATACAGCTAGACATATGGAGAGCCTTTCCCGCCCTCTTTTCCACAACTTAGAAATATAGGCCAAACATTTGGGTGCCTATATTTGCCTAAATATAGGCACCCAATTCTGAAAATCTTTATTTATAGTTCAGTTGTTAACAACAATATCATTCTTAAATAATTCTTTAACTCATAACAATAAAAATGGCTGTTTGCAGTTTTGTAGCTGTGGCAGTGTTGTCTTTCTAATCAAAATATTGTTAGTCGCTCTAGGGGCATGTAAAGCAAGAAAATCAAACACTAAAGCCACGTAGGTTGAAAATATTGGTACTCTGCTTAGTGCACATTTAGAACTGTCAAAAAATCAGATATTTTATGGCCTGATGAACAGCTGCCTATATTACAAAGCAATATATGTATATCAGGGACAGTATAAAAATAAAGAAAGGTAGTGTAAGTAGCACCAATCCTATTTATTATTTATTTCTTCAAATGTACAAAATACAGCTATTGGTGCTTATCCTATGGGTCTGGGAACTTATCCCCTAGGTTAAAAATACAAAATAATGCAAAAGGGCTGCCCACGAACATAGCCAACCCAACTCACAGCCTGTTCTCTCCTAAATAGCTAGTGAAAAGAGAGAAAATATAACCTTCTGGGTACTCTGTAAAGTCTAACAAATCCAACTCTGGCAGACCATGAAGTTCCTGAGGAATTTGCTATGTACAACAGGTCAAGTGCACGCTCACAGTGAATGAGGAGCCCAGGAAATTTTAATCACAAAACTATAACCTATAGTAGCAGCTGGGTATACCTCCTTAGATCTCTGTTTTGTGGCGTTACAACATCCTAGCATTTTTCATGGTCTTCCGCCTAATACCCAAGGCACTTGAGACAGGACAATCCCGCACCAAAGCCTGTTCCTGCTGCTGTAGATTATAATTGCCTCATGAAGAGCCAGAAAGACAATATGGGGCCTATGTGGTGCTACAGATTAAAATGATAATTATTTTGATTTGAAGCCATGTAAAGACATGAAAAAAATATCAATATATAAAACAGTTCCTTAGCTGTGTTCTAACTACATGTAATAGAAGCATCCTGCACTGAAGCAGTGTCAGTACTGTTAAAGAATTAAGAAGGATATACATAGTTAGGAGATACTGCTTACTCAAGGGGAATATTGGTTTTGATTATTATTTACCAGACTCTGGCATCTTCTAAATATACTGATTTTGTGATTATAATATCTTTCTATTAGCTCATCTGAACATAATGTACCAAATTAAAACCGTCAAAAACTGGTATTGCCTCAAGATGGCACAGTAACTTTAAATATTTTAATTTTAATTTACCCATTTCCAGCCATCTAGTCAAATGAGAAGTTTCTTTTGGGATGCATGAAAGATATACAAATGGGAGCTGTGGAAGAATCAGTAAAGCTGAATATCTGCTAAGAGACAAAGTGCATGAGGTAATATTTTTATTGGGCCAACTTTTGCCTGTGAGAGAGGCAGGCTTCTGAGCTCATACAGAGTTCTTTTTCATATCCTGGAAACTAACTCACAGTATTACTGCTAAATACAAGGTGAAACAGGTTGTTCAGCATAAGTAGTTAACACATTGCAAGGGACCATTCAAGGTGAAATGGCCCGATACGACTGTGCCAGTCATAAGGAGGAAAGGAAAAAGTTGCTAGTGGGTTATAGATTGTTGTAATAAGTCATAAATCCAGTGTCTAGTCAGTCCATAGTTTTTAGTGTTTAGCAAAGTTATGAATTTGGGCTCCCAGACTCGTCTTTTGAATACATTATGCTGGTTTCCTTTGAGGATGAGGACAGATAGAGTGATTGGTTTGTGAAAAGTGCTCACCAATAGGTTATAGGGTCTTCTTGTCTGTATCATTTTCCTGTGTGAGTTCATGAGAGAGTAGCAATTGTCTGGTTTCATCACATTGTTGTTATTGGGGCATTTAGTGCACTGGATGAGGTAGATATATCTGCAGGGTTTGCATCTGTTGTACTGGAAGGGTCTGGTGCCACTTTGAGTTGGTGTGTCCTGGTCTATGGGGAGCTTGTGCCCAGAGCCGGTGCAACCATTTAGGCAACCTAGGCGGTCGCCTAGGGTGCTGGCATTTGGGGGGTGCCATTTTCTTCGGCAGCGACCACAGCGTCTGGATCTTCTGCTGCCCTGGTCACCGCCGGCATTTAGGCAGAAGGAGCTGGGCAGGGGAGTGCGAGGAGGGCCGCCTGCAGCAAGTAATGGGGGGGCGACATGCAAGGGAACTCCCCACCCCAGCTCACCCCTGCCCCGCCTCCTCCTCAAGCACACCGTGGCCACTTCACTTCTCCCACCTCCCAGGCTTGCGGTGCCTAAGCTGATTGGCGCCATAAGCCTGGGAGGCGGGATAAGTGAAGCAGCCACGGCATGCTCGGGGCAGGGGTGAGCTGCTTCACTTCTCCCGCCTCCCAGGCTTGTGGCACCAATCAGCTTAGGCGCCGCAAGTCTGGGAGATGGGAGAAGAGAAGCAGCGACGGCGTGCTCCATGCAAAACTGCTAATTTATTGAAAGCAAAACATTTCATGGAAACATGACAAATCTTCTAACAGAACACAGGCATGGTTTGAAACTCAACTGCCAGGCTGGTTTCCTGCCAGCTAACCTGCCTAGCTCCTCAGCAGCCTGCCTGAAGGACTGTCTTGGAGTTGGGACCCCAGTGCTTATAGGATCTGCCATTCCGAGGCAGCCCTGCTATGCAGACTGACCTGGAGACAGGCTTTCAGACCCTTGGGCCTGCTTCCTGGGCTACCCAGCTCCCACAGCCTGGGGACGCAGCTGCCGCAGGAGTGGAGAAGTTCAGGGAGACATCTGGCCTGAGAATCTGTCAATCCTGGAAGCCCTGAGATCTCGGACTTGGTGACGGTTAGCATGGTGCGGCTGCCATGGAGCCAGGAATCCTGGAAGCCCAGGCAGCAGCTGACTGACATTGACATGATTCTTGTCAGTGTCACAGCTGCTGGAACACTGAGTCCCGAAACTGACCACTGCTATAAGGTGGTGGACAGCTGTGACATGATATGATTCTTGTCAATTTCAGTCAGCAGTTGCCAGGGCTCCAAGGGAGCAGATCTGGTTTCAGAAACGCAATCTGCTGGTGTTTCCAAAACAAAATACTGTGGGATTTCAGTTCCATGAAAACTTGAAGTTTTTGCTTTTTGTCCCCATTTGTTTTCTGGAACCTTAAAAATCAGAATGGAAATTCTGTTTCCCAGCCAGCTCCAGTGGTGATGCCTATAGCTAAAGGTTGCACAACACGTCTCCTTATAAGATCCCATTTTCAGTTGCTTGTAACTTTGTCAAATTGTAACTGTTTGAGATGAAACTTTCCATGCTGGGTGTCTGCCTCTGGCTAAATCTTTCTGAGCATTTCACCTAAAATGGTTCAGCTATTTCCAAGATCCAAATTAGGGAAGAAAAGAATTTTTTTTGTCTGTAAGCCTGCGTGACCAGCCCTCCTGGTCTGCCTCTGAGGGAGGCCACACCTCTTCACTGTCAAGCCCTTACATCGCAATCAATTAGTGGGGAATTAGCGGTCTTTAGAGTTCAGTCCACTAGATCTGTACTGGGCAATAGCAAGTCTATGAACCCCATCCCTCAGGCAAGGCAGGGCATGAACAGTTAGGGGCTCTGGCCTGCAGTCAAGGCAGAGAAACACAGTTTATAAGCCCAGGCCCTTAGCCGGGGTTGGGCAGCAAGCAGTTAGGGGCTCTGGCCTGCACCCAGGACAGAGTAACACAATCTCAGGGCTCAGGCAGGGTTGAGCACCAAAACACAGGCTTCCTGGCCTAATGCAGGGAGGCTGCCTCCCCTGGAGAAGGAAGGTAGCAGGGGGCCTGGGCCCACCCAACTCCAGCAAGTCCCAGCCTTAGGGGGGACCCTAGCAGTGGCAGAGTGGTCTGCCATTGAGTCAGCTGGGATCCACCCACAGCACACGGACTTAGTATCAGGCCAAGGCCCAACCAGACTGTCATCTAGTTTCCCTGGGCTACTTCCTACCTTCCCAGTCTTTGATACCTCTGTGCAGTAGGTGTCTTTTGTCTCCCTGGAATTGTGGTCAGCACCTCAGTCAGCCGGGGGCCTTGGGAGCTCTGGCCAATCCTCAGGCAGCAGCCCCAGGAGTTCCTTCTCAGCATCCTCCTCCAGACACAAAGAAGGGTTTGTCTTCCTTAGCAGCTCCATCCCAATGAGCTGCATGGATGGCCTTTTGTACTTCCGCTTCCTGTCTCACCCCTCAGCTTTCAGCAGGTGTGGCTTCCCTGGTTCTGTAGCCCAAGGAGTGGGCTGTAGTCCTTCCTTGCCTGTCTCTGAAGGAGGCCATGCCTCCTCACTACATTACCCATGTAAAAATAAACATTTTTTGCATCTTTTTTTATTGAGAAGCTTTAGCACTATCATGCTTTGGAGCAAGGACTTGATATTTGGCAGAGATGTCATTGTGGTGTCAGAGATCTGCCTTTTCCTGTCTCAATTAAAATCTGCTAAAGTTTGTCCAAGTTATAAGCCTTAGAAATATCTCAGTTTACATATTCTACGTACAAACTTGTTAAATTCTCGGAAGATTCGCTCTGCACTGGGCATGCTCTATCCAAAAGCTGCAAGGCTAAGCAGGACTTTCCCTGCCTCTGTTGCTCCTAATTGCTGTAGGCCACTGTGGGAGCCAGGCACCAGAACTGTGAGACAGTCTCTATGCAGCCCAACAAAGCCCACTGACCTGTAGTAGGCTGCTTGATGGGCTGCACTGCTTGATTGGTTGGAAAGATCAATACAATCAGCTCTTAAATCCAGCAGCAGTAACTGTTGCTCAAAACATTTGCCAATGGCTGTGACAGCTCCTGTCCCTGCTTGTTCCCAGTCCTGTCTCTGCCTTGCCTAACTGCAGGTAACCCAGTTCTGATCCTCCACTCTGATTCCTGATCTCGGACTTTGGTTCAGACCTTTGGTTCTGGTATCTGTCCTCTGACTCTCCCTCTCCTGGTTACTGACTCCTGTTCTGACTATTACGCATGAGCACCAGTGTCCAGGTCACTGACACCCTCGTGCGTGTGCTTTATGATATGATCTTTAATTACAGAATCCCATACTATTTTTTCCCACAGAATCCCAGACTCATTCAGTGCACAGGATGGCCCTGCTCTGGGGATGACTCTTGGCTGTGTAAATGGTTACATAATTATTTACTGCATAGTATGTGCCTGTGGAGGTCACAATAGGCATATTTTAACAAGTAATAAATGTAATAGTACATATTGGTGGTTCTGAGTTATGCTGAGAAGATCAGCAAAGTAAATAAGAACTTGAAATGGATTTTCAAATTGGTTGAATAAAGTTGCATAAGAAAAATTCTGAACAAAACAGAACTCTAGTGTAGCTCACTACTGTCTATTTGGATTTCATTCTGTGATGTGCTGGCAGGTATCTGTGTCAATGCCCAAAGTATTTCACTGACAGCATGAAAATATCTTGCTACTGCAAGGACCAAAATCATTAACTGTGAATCCTTTGTATCTGACAGTATGTTATTTATGGTAAGCAGGTAAGTACAGAGGTGTTTCCTAAGGATTCCAGGCAAAACAGTGTGATGGAGAGATCTGTCAGGAAATTTGCTTGTCACACCCAGCTTTCTGCAAAACAATCCAAAGAGGGAATGAAGGGTGTTCTGCTTGATCCTCCAAACTTTCAAATGCCTCTTCTTCCACTTTGAGAAGAATGTAAAAGAAAGCAGGAAGCAGAGGAGAGGCATTTCTTTCTGTGATGAAACCATCAGCAAAATGCTGAAGCAGGTATATTAACTTGATGGTCAAGTACAGTATGTCACATAGTGAACAGGAATAGTGGACAGGAGAGTTTTGCAAGGGAGTTCTCCAGGTGAAGGAGGAGACACTATGTGACCCTCGGGGTGTTTGTCTGTTTGCTGTGTGCTTGCTTGATTAAATATTATAGTGAGTTCAGTTGTGAGGGCAGTGTGCTGAGCCAAAAGGCCTTCTAAGCTAGTACTAAGGAGGCTCTAGCCTTCCACAGTTTCAACCCTAATCCCCTTTAGGATATGCCTACACAGCAAAGAAAAACCCCAGTTGACTCGGGGTTGCGGGGCTTGGGCTGCAGGGCTGTTTCACTGCTATGTAGACTTCTGGGCTCGGGCTGGAGCCCAGGCTTTAGGACCCTGTGAGGTGGAAGGGTCTCAGAATTCAGGCCAGCCTATGCTGTGTAGACATAGCCTTAGAACCCCTTGACAAGGGGGTGGAGCTAGCTCAGGGAGAACAGGGTTTTAAAAAGACAGCTCCTTAAGTGACTAGAGGAGCTATCAAACTGGAATTTTGTGAGGGACTTGTGAGAGGCAGATACACTGCAAACATACTCTAAATTAGGCCAACAACCCTCTACCACCCTCAAAAAAACCTGTAGAGAAGTTGAGCAGCAGAGTGGGAGGCTATCTAGTTTATTGCACTGAATGCAGCATGTATGATTATCTGCCTTGTGAATAGGTGGCATATATGTATATGTGGTGTAAGCAGCTCATGGCCCCCAGAGACATAGTACAGGTGCTTCAGGCCAGAGTGGCTGAACTGGAGGAGCTAAAGGAGACAGAGAGGTAAATAGAGGAGACTTTCGGGGGCATAGTAGAGTGGTCCTATCCCAGTCTAACAGCCTCTGTCCTGTTGAGAAGGATGAAAGTCCCGGGGAAGAAGAACATCAAGCTGGAGAGGAAGGAAACAATCCCACAGTCAGGACCATCTTTCCAGATGATATCATGCTATCCTCTCACACTGAGCATACTCCTCCTGCAGAAGAAACCCCAGTTACTAGGAAGAACCAGGTAGGAATAATGGGGATTTGAAACACAGATCATTACAATAATAGATAATTGGGTTTGTGATCACCAAGAGAACATGGTAATTTGCCTGCTGGTCTGAAGGTTGTAGATCTCACATGAAATCTAGACAGATTTATGTGCAGTGGTGGGAAGTAGCTGGTGATCATGGTACATGTAGGTACCAGTGACATAGGGAAAGGTAGGAGACAGATGTGGGGGGCCAAATTTAGGCTACTAGGTAAGAGATTGAAGTCCAGGACCTCTATGGTAGCATTCTCTGAAATACTTCCTATTCCATGCACAGGGCCAGGAAGACAGAACAGCCGAGTCTCTGTGTGTATGGCTGAGACAATGGGGTAGAGAAAAGTGTTTTAGATGTACTAGGAACTGGGGGACTTTTGGGAAAAGAGGAGCCTAGATGGGAAGAATGAGCTCTATCTAAACCAAAATGGAAGTGAACTACTGGCACATAAAATTAAGAAAGTTGTAGAAGATTTTTTTTAACTAAGGGCTGGGGGAAAGCCAACAGGTGCAGAGGGGCACATGTATTGGGTGAAGACATCACTTAGGGATGAATTTAGGAAAGCAATTCATAAAGCTCCCCTCTTCTCCCATGCAGGGCTGGCCCAAACCCCACCACTCACCACCACCCTCCAAGCCCCTTTTTGGCAAACTGGGCATTTGTCTCGTTTGCTCTTGCCAACTGGTGATCAGTTGGCAAGAGCAAACAGGACAAATACCCAGTTTGCCAAAAAAGTTGGGATGTCCAGGGCCAAAACAGGAGATATGGTCACCCTGAGCCAGGGGTCCCCAAACTTTTTCGATCATACCCCTGCTCCCACTAGTTCACGATCTCCTGGGAGCCAGGGCCAGCAGTGGGGCCAGAGAAGGGAGCAGGAGCTGGGCGGCTGTGGTTGGGAGCGGGACTGGAGATGTGGCTGAGGCCATGGCCAGGAGCAGAGCCGGGGCTGGGAGTAGAGCCGTGGCTGGGGGCAGGGCTGCAGCAGGGCCAGAGTGGGGCTGGAGGCACAGCAGGTCTGGTTGGTGCTCCCTGTCCACCCCCTGTGGGGGGCTAACCCTGCCCCTGCTGTTTCCCCCGAGCATTCCTACATGCCCCCTTAGGGAGGTGTGCCCCTCAGTTTGGGGACCACTGTCTTAGACTATGGTAAGAGCCACCCAGGAAGCCAGGGCAGCTATGGGGAGCCCCAGGCCTTCCACCTGCCCTGAGTGGGGTGCTGAGGTGCCTGATGGCAGTTCCCAGCCTATGTCTCTGCCCCCAAGGGCAGGTGGAATGTCCAGGGTTCTGCACAGCAGCCCAGGCTCCCTAGGCAGCTCTTACCATGGCCTGGCTTCTGGTCAGGTCAGGGGCTGGGGCCTTGGTGGAAGGGGAGAAGCAGGGGGTACATGTCACCTCAGGATGAGATGCAGAGATAAAATTTCTAGACACATTAAATGTCTGCTTCTTGGAGCAGCTAGTCCTGGAACTCACAAGGGGAAAGGAAATTCTTTATTTAGTCCTAAGGGGAGCACAGGATCTGATCCAAGAGGTGAATATAGCTGAACTGCTTGCTATTAGCAACCATAATGTATTTAAATTTAAACATCCTTAAATGCTGGAGTGAGGGGGAATGCCAAAGAAATTCACCATAGTACCATTTAACTGCTAAAAGGGGAACTACATAAAAGCAAGGGAACTAATGAAATGTAAAATAAAATGAACAGTCATAAAAGTGAAATGCCTGCAAGCTGCATATAAACTTTTTAAACACAGTGTAATAGACGCTGAAATTAAATGTATTTGAAAAAAAAGTAAGAAGACCAAAACAATGCCACCCGGACTAAATAACAGAATAGAAGAGGCAGCTGGAGGCAAAAAGGCATCCTATAAAAATTGGAAGTGAAATCCTACTGAGGAAATAGAAAGGAACATAAATTCGGGCAAGTCAAGTGTAAAAGTATAATTAGGCAGGCCAAGAATTTGAAGAGCAACTAGCAAAAGACCAGGCCGGTTTGTTTACCCGCTGCATCTGCAGGTCTGGCTGATCGCGGCTCCCACGGCTGCAATTCGCTGCTCTAGGTCAATGGGAGCTGCTGGAAGTGGCGGCCAGCACATCCCTCAGCCCACGCCACTTCCCGCTGCTCCCATTGGCCTAGAGCCGCGAACTGTGACCAGTGGGACCCCCAATTGGCCAGACCTGTGGACGTGGCAGATAAACAAAATGGCCCGGCCCGCCAGGGGCTTTCCCTAAACGAGCAGCGTCCCAAGTTTGGGAAACGCTGACATAGACAGATGTCCAGACACAATTAGCAGATTTAGAGTTGAAGTTTTTGCCTTTTTTAAAAAAAAATATATAAGCAAAGAAGTTAGTGATCTTAGTATCCCTGCAGGCCATCTGCCGAGCCATTTTCATCTGGCAATTTACCATATCTCCTGATAAAGTGGGTCTTGAGGAAGGATTTAAAGGAGGACCGAGCAGGAGGACTGAGCAGGAGGTTTATGGATTAATCTGGGGAGGGTGTTTCAGGAGTAAGAGGCAGCGCTGAAGAAAGCATAGGGATGTCTGTGGGAGAAGTGCCAGCAGACTCCTAGATAAAGCCCACATCAGCTCTATTATCAAACAATTCCATTGGCTACTCTTTCATTTTAGAAATCAGTTTAAAATTGCCCTTGTTTTCTTAAACTTTCTGAGACTTGTTACAGGGTATGTCTTCACTACCCGCCGTATTGGCGGGTAGCAATCGATTGCTCAGGGATCGATATATCGCGTCTCATCTAGACGCGATATATCGATCCCCGAACGCACTTATATCCATTCTGTAACTCCACCAACCCAAATGGAGTTGCGGAATCGACAGGGGGAGCTGCGGACATCGATCCCGCACCATGAGGAAGGTGAGTAATTCGATCTTAGGTACTTTGACTTCAGCTACGTTATTCGCGTAGCTGAAGTTGCGTATCTAAGATCGATTTTCCCCCGTAGTGTAGACCAGCCCTCAGTCACCCTTACGGACCTTGTCTGCCTTTAATCTCTTCCCTGCTCTTCCACTTGTCTAGCCCTGGCCCCCCTCTGTTGCTACATACAATCTCACAACTGTTAGATTGAAACCCTTTTCAGCTCTTGTTATCAGACTCTTCTTTGCCTTCCTCATAACTTCAAATTATCATTTGTTTTCAGGTTTCATCTCAAGACATTTTTTTCCCATGCCTATACTTCCCTCTGCCGTTGCTTTTTATTTTAGCTATGTAGCTATATCATTTAACCCTGTAAAGTATTTTGAGATACACTTGTAGAATGTTATACACCAATATTTTTTTATTTTGCTTTCCATTATACCACTGCAAATCTAAAGTAATTCCATCAAATTTAGCTGAGTTACACCAGTGTAAGTGAAGTCAGGTTCAGGCCCACTGGTATTCAGAATTGTCATAAACAGATAAGTAAGAGTTAATAAAACAAAAGTGCTTCATATCTCTTTTGCCTGGAAAGAGTTAACAAGAACAGTGAGCCTGGCTGTCACCTGACCAGAGGACCAATCAGGGGACAGGATACTTTCAAATCTTGAGGGAGCGAAGTTTTTGTGTGTGCTGTTAGATTTTGGTTGTTGTTCACTCTAGGGGTTCAGAGGGACCAGATGTGCAACCAGGTTTCTCTCCAATCTCTCCGATACAGGCTCTTATAAGTTCAGAATAGGGAGTACTACGCAGATAAAGCGAGTTAGGCTTATGTTTGTTTTCTTTATTTGCAAATGTGTATTTGGCTGGGAGGAGTTCAAATATGTATTTGGCTGGGAGGAGTTCAAATTTGTATTTTGCTGAAAGGATTTTAATTTGTACTTGTATACTTAGGCTGGGAAGGTATTCCCAATGTCTATAGCTGAAAGACCCTGTAACATATTCCATCTTCAATTTACAAAGATAATTTTTACTGTTTTTTCTTTCTTTAATTAAAAGCTTTTCTTGTTTAAGAACCTGATTGTTTTTTTATTCTGGTGAGACCCCAGGGGACTGGGTCTGGATCCACCAGGGAATTGGTGGGGAGAAAGGAGGGAAAGGGGAGAGAGAGGTTAATTTTCTCTCTGTGTTAGGATTACTTTCTCTCTCAAAAAGTCTGGGAGAAGGAGAGAGGAGGAGGGGGGGGAGGTGGATTTTCCTCTCTGGTTTAAGATTCAAGGAGTTTGAATCACAGTGATCTTCCAGGGTAACCCAGGGAGGGGAAGTCTGGGAGAGGCAACGGTGAGGGAAAGGGTTTACTTTCCTTGTGTTAAGATCCAGAGGGACTGGGTCTTTGGGGTCCCCGGGCAAGGTTTTGGGGGGACCAGAGTGTACTAGGCACTGGAATTCCTGGTTGGTGGCAGCACTACAAGTACTAAGCTGGTAATTGAGCTTAGAGGAATTCATGCTGGTACCCCATCTTTTGGACGCTAAGGTTCAGAGTGGGGAATTATACCATGACAAGAATGTTGAGAAAGATCAGAAGCAATAATCTGGGCCCGGATTCTGCCATCATTACTCATGGTGAGTATTACTTTATTTGGCAAGTAACCCCATTGAAATCAAGGTAGCAGAATCTGCCCCCAAATGGCTATTTCTCAAACATCTCAACCTCCTGAACACAATGAAATTGAATGTGATCTTACTTTCATGGGTGTAGAGCTCAGCTGAAATCAGAGGAATCACTCCAGATTTATCACAGTGTGACAGAGTAGAAACAGGTCAGAAACATGCAGTGAGGGCTTCCATGAAGCACAGCAAAGGGCTAAAATTCAGAGCAGTCATTTTTGTCAAGTGCACAGTCACTTCTGTGGTTACTCTACTGATGATTAACATTTTACGAGTGACTTACTACAAGAAATGTGCATCATGTGTTGGTTTGGCTTTATGCAGTTATTTTTGTTTTTCTATAAATATGAAAGGACTCCTGAATGGGCAACAATATTTTTCATATCACTGAACAGTTAGTTTGTTCAAAACTAGAAGCCTGAGTGTACCTTCCCCATGTGCTTTCACAGCCTCTTCCTGCTGGCTGATACTCTCAGTCTCTCCCCAGGTTCTCTCTTCCACTCTTTATGTCCTGGGAAGGAGGAACCCACTTACACCTTTACCACTCAGAAGGAATGTACTGCAGTCACTACTGTGGAACTAGGGTTGCCACCATCCAGGTTTTACCCAAGCAGTCTGGGTTTGGGCTTCTGTATCTGGTTTTACCCAGAAGGTCCAGTTGAAAAAAGGACCTGGCAACCGTAAATGGCACCCAAACCAAAAGTCCAGTTACTATGGGATGGGCGGGGTGACGCCCGGTCATTAACCTGAACCAGCCCCTGCTCAACCAGGGCCACCTCCTACCTGCAGGCAGGCTCCTTGAGACAATCCAGGAAGTGATGGGGGAGGGAGGGAGAGAAGCAAGCAAAGGAATGGGGCCTTGGGGTGAAGAGGTGGAGCTGGGGCAGGGCCTTGGGGGTCCAGGTGCCAGTAATCAGAAAGGTGGCAACCCTATGTGGGACTGACTTGCTGGTAAATGTGGAACACTGGCAGAAGAACAGTTTCAATCTTCCTTCTTGACACCCTGCTGTGACAAAGCACTTAAGCCCTGGCCTTGCTTTCTCAGTCTTGGTTTCTTAAGTGCTAGATAATTGAGTTCCTGTGTGTCTTTCTAATGATTCTCCTGTAGGGTTTTGAGGGTTTTTTTGTTTTGTTTTTTTGGTGGAGAAAATTTCAAAAAATTCAAAATGATTACAGAGATTTAATAGCTTGCATTAGGGATATATAACTCTCCATATATTTTCAAGGCACATATTAGATAGGTCATCCATATCAGAAGGCACTAAAGAGAATTTTAAAGAGATGTTAGAGTGCCCAAGGAATCCAGACAATTAACTCTATCTTCCCCTGAAGTCTTAAACCAACTCCACTGAATTAAAATAGATGCACTATAAATCTTCTTTGCCAAACAAAGAATGCTTCAGCAAGCAATAAACCTGGCCCTCCAAAAACATATCTCCTTAAAAGTGACCAAGATAGAACTCCTATAAATACCAGTGGGAACCAGAGGAAACTAAACGTACAAAACTAGGTATTGACAGTGCAAATATGTGATGACTTCTTCAGAAGGCTGAGGACTAAACAATGTTTAAAAACAATCAATTATTAACCAACTGAACCTGTGGTGGTTGTCACTTTAAAAAGTAATTGTTGGGCACAACTTTAACAATGAATCATATGTAGAAGTCATTAAAAATTTCCTTGAGCAAAATAACACCCTTAATGTCAAATCTGGACAATTTTATCCCAGCTAGACAAGCCAGAAATAGAAGGCACCTTGAGGCTCATATCATTAATAAATTTAGTAATATTGCCCACTAAACTTTACCTCCCCAAAACAACCACTAAACTAAGCAGGCCAGATAGGAACAATCCATCAAGGAAATGTATTGAAACAGTATCAAGTTCCTAATTATCCTAATTTCAGAGATGCACTATAACATTCTATTTGTCTTCTCTATTGCTGCTGGAATATCAGTTGACAGGAGGGATGAGGAGTTCATTTCGCCATCTCTAAATGGTAGATAAATGAGCCTTTTAAAACATTTTGGTTCTAAACCTGGGAATGCCTCTATTTCTCCTAATAACATGAGTTACCGGAGCCACTTTAGCAAGAAGGGTATTTATCTAGTCTACCAGGCCTCCCGACTCCAACTGAACATCTTAAAGCATCATTCTGTTTGTTTGTTTGTTTGTTTGTTTGTTTGTTTGTTTGTTTGTTTGTTTCCAAGATGATTTCACTGTGAATCCCTGTGTATTACAGTTCGTATTTGGTGAAGCTGCCCAATTCAAATTAAGCAACATTTTCAAGCTATGTGCCTAATCCTGCAAGGTGCTAAGTAGCCTCAATTGCTTAAAAGCAAGCATAAATCCCAGCCCAGCATACTAGCCATAAAAAAATTATTCCAACTGTGCATTTTATTTGAGGTAGTTAGTTTCTTCCAATATGTTTAGTGGCAGAAGAAAGTATAAAAGTAAGTAAGAGCCATCACAACTGGCAACTTTCATGATAGTCTCAGTAGAGGCCAAGGAATGAATGAATGAATAGCAAAGAGACATACAGTACAAAGTTCCTACTGTTGTGAAACTTGCCCTCAATGCAGATGTTTGATGTCCTGTATTAACTCTGGCAACACTTCTATATGGCCATTTGTATAAAGTTGTTGATATGGAGACCAATCTATCCTTGCCCCCCTAGAGATGCCTGTTGGTCAGGAATGAGGCACACTACTGGGGCAGTTTGGGGAAATGTGTATGTTCACTGCTTGTGCTGTAGCTATTCTATTCTGTGATTCTGGCAACTTTCATGACATCTATATTCACACAAATAAAAATTAAAAAGGAAATAAGGGCCAGATATTTCCTGTGATGCAAGTTGTGATGCTCATTTGAATGCCCTGACAGATTTGTATATGACCAACAACACCCAGACAACTTCAAACTAGAGCTACAGAACACAGGAATGCAACATAGAGGAATGACAAAAAGTCTCCTGTAGCCAGGCACACTGGAAACTGCATGCATCATCTATTATCTGTGCTATTCACACCTATTAAGCATGTGCCAAAATAAAAGAAATACTTTTCAATCTGTCAAGGTTGTGAAACTAGATTTTAACATGTGTGACAAAGACCCAAAATAAGAGGCAGAATGAAAAATAACAGAGAAAGGACCTCAAAATTACATGGATTGAATGTATTTAATATGCATGAAGTTTTCTGCAAATTCAGCATCAATAATCAGACTTCTTAATGTCAGTAGTCTCAGTAATAAATGGTCAGATAACACTGGATCTCTGTGGAATAAAGGTAAAAATAGAGGAAACTTGCATAAGTTGTCTTTCAGTAATTTGAAATTGTTTCATACCCTTGTGACAGGCTGGAGACCACATAATCATGTGTAGGTGGGCAGGGCCGTCCCTTTGCATCTGAGGGGGGCTGCGCCTCCTTGCAATTTGGGTATGCTAAAGCCTTCTCTAAGAAGAACAAGCGTGGGAGGATTAGTGATTCAAAAAGGGGTCCATCCTTCAAGCGGGGCAGGCCATACGCAGTCTGGGCTCTGGCTGATGACCGGGGCAGGGTGCAGCTATCTATTCATCCAGCCCTTAGGCAGGGCAGGGCAGCCACAGGTTAAGGCTCTGGCCTGTAATCAGGAAGAGCTGTCGTACCAGTCAAGTACAGGGGCTTAGATAGGGGGTTGAGCACCATACAGTCTCGGGGGCTCAGATGTGGGGTGAGTGCCACATGCAGTCTATTGGGGTTAAGCAAGGGGTTGAGCTGAAGAGCACAGGCCTCCTGGCCTACAGAGGGAGAGTACTGCCACTCCAGGGGTTGGGTGGCAGGGGGGATGCAGGCCCGCTCAACTCCACCATGTCTCAACCCAGGGCCCTATCAGTGGCAGAGCAGTCCACCACTAGGTCAGCGTGGATCTGTTCGCAACACATTGACCTGGTTTCAGGCTCACTCTTCACCAGACTACTGCCTGGTTCCCCTCGGTTGCTTCATTCTCTCCCCCTCGGGCTTACCTGGATGCAGGGGTCATCCTCAATATCCTCTGAGTAGACTGCCAAGGTTAGAGGTAACAGCTTCTCTGCCTCAAAAGCGTTGGGGCTCCCTGGAAGCTCACACTGGTCCCTGGGGCAACAGCAGTTCTCTTTGGTGCTTGCCTCCAACATCAGGGAACACATCTATCACTTTCAGTGGCTTCTTCCCAAATGAGCAGCTGGGCCAGCCTTTTATATTTCGGCTTCCTGTCCCACCCCTCCGCTTCTGGTGCGTGGGTCATGACCCTCCTGGCTCCTCTCACCTGATGGCCTTTGGCATTCTCCACACAGATGACATGCCCTTGCAAAAGTGGGTGGAATCCTAATTTGACTCCTCAGAGCAAAATAAAGATTTCACCAGAACTGTGAAAGGAGCTTTTATCGTCATCTGAATTTAGGGTGACCAGATGTCCCGATTTTATCGGGACTGTCCTGATATTTGCTTGTTTGTCCTGCATCCTGACTGATGTTCGGTGGGACACTGGACAAACAAGCAATTTTGCCCTCTGTTCCTGTGCAGAGGAGGAGCCCGGAGGGTCTCTCGCCCCCCCAACTCCGCCCCGTCCTTCCCCCATTGGATCCCTCCCCAAATCCCTGCCCTGGCCCCGCCCCCAGACCCGCCCCCTCGTGGCCCCATTGGATCCCTCCCCAAATCCCTGCCTCTTCCCCAAGCACACTGCCTTCCTCCTCCCTCCCAGGCTTGTGCTGATCAGCTGTATGGCGGCACAAGCGCTGGAATGAGGCCCGGGGAATGCAGCGGAGTGCAGGGTGAGTGAGTCTGGCCTGGCCCTGAGCTCAGGCAGGAGGGTGGGGTGGTACCTGAAGGGGCAGCCCCGGGTCCAGCCTGGGGAACCAGCTCCCTTTATGCGCCCATGGGTGGGGGTGGGGGAGCAGCAGCTGCCCACGCGGGGACTCCAACGAGGCTTCACCTCCCGCCACGTGGAGGCAGCAGCAGCCCTGTTGGTTCCCCTGTGGGACCCGAGCAGGATAGGGGGGCTAGGACCTGCTGCCCCCACTCCAGGGCCGCCTGTGGTGCTCTGCGGGACAGCTGGGCTTGGGCTGGGCCCGGGCACACTCAGGGTGACAGGATTGTGCCGCTCCGCAGGGCAGGCTGTAGGGAAACCCCACCCCGGGGCGGAGGCAGCAGCAGCCCCATTCATTCTGCTGCAGGACCCGAGTGGGACTGGGGGGCTGGGGCCTGTTGCCCCCACTCCAGGGCCGCCCGTGGGATTGCACCAGCTGGGCACCTTCCCCTACGGGGGGAGGTGGAGACGAGGCGAGCTGGTGTGGAGGGAGGGCTCTCTGGCGGCTTTTTTTTTTCCTCCGCCGTGCCCCCCAATCCCCCCCCCCACGTCCCTATATTTCAGTTTTGTCATCTGGTCACCCTATCTGAATTAATGGAAAAACATCTGTGAAATCAAATCAAATATGACACCAGACTATTTATTACAAAATCTCCACAGCATTAAACGGATAACAACACTGAACAGAGACATTTGTTTGATGTTCTGTTTTCAGTAATTATTTGCCCCAGGCCAAGCAACTACAGGATAAGTGTACTTCACTCTACTTTCCAAGGAAGTACGAAGGGTTTTCTTAAAATAGCAACATAGGAATTGGAGGTTTCGCTCTCTTATCAAAGGCTCCATCTGGTAAAGAACTTTGATTAATTACTTGGCATGATTCTTTTTGACCTCTGTGATGGTTTGGGCGGGAAATATGTCTGTATACAACTTACAAATTCCATTTTGGTTTTATAAACAACCTGTTTTCTTACAACTTATGACTGTCTTCTTCCTGTGCTTCTTGTGTTAAGTAAACAGGGGAGTGGTCCCAACATATCAATCTATGAATAAGTCAATCATTAAGGACTATCAGCATCTGAACAGCTCTTATCTAGGAAGATCAAAGGCGTGACTGCATCCTAGAAAAAAGCCAATAAAAGGTATTACTTTACAGACCTTGTATCTGTTTTCTTCTAAGGCTATGTCTACGCTAGAGAGTTTACAGCTGTACTGTACTGATGCCACCAGTGGTTTCCCCAGGAATTGAAATTGGGGGGGGGGTGTTCGCATTTACGGGGGGGTGTCAGGACCAATGAGATAAATAAAAGAGAGATGAATAAAGTAAATGTTTTGTTAGGATTATGCACATTTAACATAACAATAATGCAAGTTACACCAAACACATAACAGGTCTAAATTTCTAAAAAAATATACATTTAAAAAAAAGGATTTAATTTAAATTGACTTTTGAAAAGTAAGCCATCATGGGGTAAGAGGAAAGTCTTCTCATGGATCAGTAACTGGTTAAAAGATGGGAAACGAAGGATAGGAATAAATTATCCGTTGTCAGAGTGGAGAGAGATAAATAGTGGTATCCCTGAGGGGTCGGTACTGGGACCATTACTGTTCAACATACTCATAAATGATCTGGAAAAATGGGTAAACAGTGAGGTGGCAAAATTTGCAGATGATACAAAACTATTCAAGATAGTTAAGGCCCAGGCAGACTGCAAAGAATTACAAAGGGATCTCATAAAACTGGATGACTGGGCAACAAAAATGGCAGATGAAATTTAATGTTGATAAATGCAAAGTAATGCACATTGGAAAGCAATCTCAACTATACATACAATATGATGGCATCTGAATTAGCTGTTAACACTCGTGAAAGATCTTTGAGTCGTTGTGGATAGTTCTCTGAAAACATCCACTCAATGTGCAGCAGCAGTCACAAAAGCAAACAATGTTGGGAATCATTAAGAAAGGGATAGATAATAAGACAGAAAATATCATATTGCCTCTATATAAATCCATTGTACGTGCACACCTTGAATAGTGTGTGCAGATCTGGTCACCCGTCCTAAAAATATATATATTGGAATTGGAAAAGGTACAGAGGTGGGCAACTAAAATAATCAGGGGTATGAAACAGGAGGAGAGATTAAAATGACTGGGCATTTTCAGCTTAGAAAAGAGATGACTAATGGGGATATGATAGAGATCTACAAAATCTTGACTGGTGCAAAGAAAGTGAATGAGGAAATTTTATTTTATCCTTCACATAACAGAAGAACTAGCAGTCACCCAATGAAATTAATAGGCAGCAGGTTTTAAAAAAACAAAAGGAAGTACTTCTTCACACAATATAAAGTCAACCCAGGGAACTCTTTGCCAGGGGATGCTGTGAAGACCAAAACTATAACAGGATTATAAAAAGAACTAGATAAATTCCTGGAGAACAGGTCCATCTATGGCTATTAGCCAGGATGGGGAGGGATGCAACACCATGTTCTGAGTCTCCCTAGTCTGTTTGCCAGAAGCTGGGAATGGGCAACAGGGGATGGTCACTTGATGATTACCTGTTCTGTTCATTCCCTCTGAAGCACCTGGCCTTGACCACTGTTGTAAGACAGGGTACTGGGCTATATGGACCATTGGTCTGACCCAGTGTGAGCATTCTTATTTAAAAATTAATAATAATAACAATGTTTAGTACAGAAACTTCCCAACATAATGACCTCCCAAGATGACAACAATGTGAGATAACAACCTTGGCAAATAATGCATTTAAAAAATCTTGGCCTACTAGGAAACATTTATTTAAGTTTCCATTCCCAGTCACAAATCTAGCATTCTGGAGCAAAGTGACTAAAATATAGTCCAACAAACAAATGTTTATTTAACATGCTCCTCACTTTTCCCTCCACCGCACTCCACCCACCAGTGTTGTCCTTGGTCAGCGGAGATTCAGAGTTCAGAGGTCCTTTCACGTGAGTACACCTGCCAGGTGGGGGACAAGAAGGCACCTTGCTTGTTCCTCCAGCTGCTCACTGTTCGATCTGGCCACGTCTGTTCGTTGTGCCACCGTTCACTCCACCACTCTGTTGCCAATGGCCCTGTGCAGTCACCTTCGGCTGCCACCTGCCACTGTGACCTCTGCGAGTTGGGCTCTTGAGGTTCCACCAGCTCTCAGTGATTTCAGCTGAGCTCTCAGTGTGGGAACCTCGCTTGCTGCTAGTGCAGTCTGGGCTGTCTCTTACACAAAAACACTGTCCCCACAGGAACACTGTCCCCACAACAGGACTAAGCACTTAGACCTGATTGTCAGTGATTTCAGCTGCAGTGGTCACTTAACAGAACAAAAGACTCTCTATGGAGCCTAATCAGCTCTGTCTTTAAACAGTGGAGAGGGACAGATCCCCACTCTCTCTCTTGATGCCTTCAGATCACCACAGGCTAAGTACAGTTCTACTGCCCTTTACTCATACAATAAGAACAACATTTCATCCCCCATTCCCCCCACATTCAAGTGGTTTGTAACCCAGCCCCAGCCAAAATCTATCACTTGGACAACACAGCTCTGTTTGCTGGATACCTAGGTAGATTATGTTTGAATGTAAATATAATCTGGCCCCGAAGCCTTTCCCAACAGCCCCAGCTCATCACTAGCTGTCAGGGAGAGCTCATTTAGACTTTGCTTACAAATCATTATTTGAAATTATTAGGTTGGCCAATATCACCGAAATGAATGCACTGACATCATAAAAAACAATAGCTGTATAAGGAAGCAAGGAAGCTAGTCGATGTTCATACTTTTAAAATCTATTATACTTTTTCAGATACACATTTTATCATACACTCTATAAGCTTTTAAAGTGTGTATTAATGTTTCAGTTTAAATTCAGATTTCCAAACAGTCACTAAATTGGTATGTAACTAGCTCACAAAACTTGGGGGGGGGTGTATACCCCCCCTGGGAGGGGTGTACGGAAATCACTGTGCGCCACTGTAAGATCTCTCGTGTAGCTGCTCTCTGCTGACAAGAGAGAGCTCTCCTGTTAATGTGACTAATCCACCCTCAACAAGCAGTGGTAGCTATGTCAGTGGGAGAAGCTGTGCACACTACCACTCATGCCGGCATAATTTATGTCACTCAGGAGGGGTTGATTATTCACACCCCTGAATGACATACATTTTGCCGACAAGAGTAGTAGTGTAGATATAGCCTAAAGTCATTAATAAAAGCAGAAGGCTAAGAACTGATCCCTCTAGAAATACTGTTCAATGATAATTCTAAATTTACAGTTACATTTTTATACCTGTTAATTAGCCAGATTTTAATCCACTGAATGTGTGCCATGTTAGTTTTATAACATTCTGGTTTTTTAATCAAAATGTCATCTGGTACCAAGAAATCTAACTATGTTACCTTAACACTCTTACCTTTATGAACCAAACTTGTGATCTCATCAAAAAAAGATATCTGGTTAGTTTGGCAGGGTCTGTTTTCCATGAACAATTGTTGATCGGCATTAATTATATTATGCTCCTTTGATTCTTTATTAATTGAGTCCCACATCAGCCATTACATTATCTTGCCTAGGACTGATGTCAGATTGACAGGCGTGTATACCTATCCCATTCACCCTTTTTAAATATTGGCACAATAACTTTTTTCCAGTCTTCTGGAACTTCCCCAAGGTTCCAATATTTATTCCAAATCAACATTAATGATTCAGGGAGAGGCTCAGCCAGCTATTTTAAAACTTTTAAATGCAAGTTATCGGGACCCATTGATTTTAAAATGGCTAAAATAAGTTACTGCTGTTTAACATCTTCCTGAGATACTAGTGGAATAGAAGGAGTGCTATCATCAGCATGTGATGAGACTATGTCTTTTTTTTCCATAAGATAGAAATATTTATTGAACACTTATGCCTTTTCTACTTTAATATTGATTATTCTACTATTTCTATCTAGTAATGGACCAGTACCATTGTCAGGATTCTTTTTGTTCCTAAAATACTTAAAGGAAACTTTTTCTTATTGTCCTTATCTCTGCTGGCCATAGATTTCTCTTTATGACCCTTTGCTTCCCTTATCAATTTCTATAATTCCTAGCTTCCGATTTATAGTACTACCGACTTCTTTTTCTTCCTTTATTTTTTTATATATAATTATTTTTGTAGCTGTCTGCACTTCCCTTCTAAACCAGATTGGTTTTTTTTTAACCAATGTGGCCTTCTTACTTAATTGTGGGATTGTGGCTGTTCGGGCATTTAGTAAAATGTTCTTAAACAATTTCCAATTATGATTCACATTTTTCTGATTAAATTATTCCTCCTAGCTGATTTGGCTCATCGTTTTCAGCCTTGTGAAACTGCCAGACCTGACTAGACCAGCGGACCATCTAGTCCAGTGTCCTATCTCTGACAATTCCACCTTATTCTGAAACATCGGGTACTGGCAAGAGTTATGAAACAACCTGACTATATGGATTGTTTTTTCTACTTCTTGGTAGTTAAAAGTTGGTTTATGGTCTGAAACATGAGTGTTTATGTCCCTTATAAATGTTTTATCTTATTCTCTATAACTGAGCATGTTCTCATAATCCATTTGCCCACACAACAAACACTAATACAAAGTATTCTGAGAAAGTGGGCTATACAGATATGCAGTCCAACAACCAAGGTGCAGGTGCACTCAGTATCTCTGTTGCCGAACACTTCCTCTCAGCAGGATTATCTAATTAAATACCTACTGGAACAGCTAAATATACTCTGACAAAGTGCAGTCAACTATACATGAGAAATTTGAAGCTCTGCACAAAAAAATGGGGGCTTTTGCTACAAAAGCTAATCGCACTTGACAAGAAAATGGGGGCAACAGAGAAACATGTGGAGATGAAAATTGTCTCCCAGGACAACGTGGCAGTTGACAGAGTGGATATTAAAAAGTAGTTGTCAGACAGGAGCAAACTGCAGATTGCAGAAAGGAACAAGCTCAGGCATAAGAATATCTTAATGCAGAGAGTGCCTGACGATAAAGACCTATTCGACCTGATATGTGTTTGAATCCCAAATTCCATCACATCCTAGATAATCAAAAATGATGCCATGGAGTAGGGATGCCGCATTAGACACAAGGAAAACCAGAGCCAGATGAAGGGGGAATGCTGTTTTACAGCATTCTCAGATGCTGATGCCTGCAATAGACGATGTTAGCAACTGAGCTGTCTGTAGAATAAAAAGTGACCTAGTGTGGAGGAATTTTCCGTATTCATTTTCTTGCATCTTAGGCTATGTCTGCACTAGAGACCTTACAGCAGCACAGCTGTACTGATACAGATGCACCCCTGTGGGATCTCCCGGGTAGCCACTGTATGCCTGTGGGAGAGAGCTCTCCCATGAACATAATTAAATCACTCCAACAAGCAGCAGTATCTATGTTGGGAGAGTGTCTGCCACTGACATACTGCTGTACACACCAATGCATCTGCCGGTGTAATTTTTGTTGCACGGGGTGTGTGCGTGTGTGTTTTTTTCACACCCCTGAGTGACATAAGTTATACCAACAAAAGTGCTAGTGTAGACATAGCTTCTGACAACACACAGGAGAAAACAATTAAATATTCCAAAAACCAATTCCATAAAGATAACACTATAAGTCAGGAGAAATAGAAGATAATGGCATTACTTGTGATTCACATGGGTGGAAATTAGAAAAGACTCAGACCTAGTGTCTGCAACTCAGCTTTCTGGACCAAATTCTACTTTCAATTACTCCCATACAACCATACTGACTTAGGATCAGAATTTGGCCCAGAGTTTCTCATGAAGATTATCCCTTAAGCATGAGTTATGTACATGGAATCACATTATACACTGGTCCATGATGTCAGAACTGAGCAAATCTTTTCTGAACAGAACACAACTCAGCGGGGCACTACTGGCAACCCTAACCCTCCTTTTGTTATTACTTACTATCATAGCACCTAGGAGCCCCAGTCATAGGCCAGGACCCCTTTGCACTAGGCACTGTACAAATAGAGATAGGATAGAACCTAGAAAGCCTAAGTCCCAACATAGTCTACTGCTGTCAATAAAATAGTAATATTAACCATTCACAGAACATGTTAGCTCATGGGGTAGAGGTCTGCGGTATGGCTCAGAATACTACAGTGATGAGCATTCTACAAAAGCTTGTAATCACTAGACATTTTTTCAAATAATACTTTAGATAGCCAATAAAAGTAATAATTCTGGAAGTAATATGTGCTTTAATTAAAACCTGTAATTCTGCAGATAAGAGTACCTCTCTTTGATTAGTTAAAGCACATGGTAGGGATCAAATGTATCATTGATGTAAGGTGGGTGCAGTTCCATGGGCTTCAATCAGAGCCTGCCCACTTATGCCAGCTGTGAATTTGTCACTAGATATGTAATGTCATAGTGAGCAGTTGTCACTACTGCACCAACATTTATCAGATACAATTATTACATTTACATCTTTCGTTGGGCATGATTGAAAAAGTACAGACTCAGTCCTGCAAGGTGCTGCATAAGTCTTACCAAGGACTCAAATGCATTCAGCACCTGCAAGAAATGCTCAGCATCTTCAGGATTGAAATGTAAGTAATTATAAAAGAACATTGTCAAAGGATCAATATTTCCTACTCTGAAAATAAGCTTGCCAGCTCTAGGTGATTACATTTCTCATAATTTCCTCTGCTTTGCCTCAATTATGTAGCAGTAGCTTTAGAAGACCATTATGCTGTGTTAATGTTCCATTGACATTATCTCTAATTCTGTTGCTTAAATAATAAAAGTTAAAAGTTTGAATTTTCTTTCCTCAATACTTGTTTCTTATAAATATGTTTTTGAAAATACCCTAAAATGTATTCCTGAGTACAGAAGATTTCTTCTTCTTCTCAACAATCAGAACTGAAATGCTAATCAGCTACTTAGAATATGTTTTCATATTTAGAAAGAATAGATTTTAAATGTCTTTTAATAAAGCTTCCCTTAATTAAGCAATGGTTCTCACCATAAGATGTCCACAAAGGGAGATAATTCACTCTGACAAGAGTTATATACCAGGGCTTTCTCAATGCAGAGCTTTAATCTGTAAGGTCACCTGCAGTCTAGTGGATTGAGCGTAGCTCTGGGAAGCAGGAGACCTGGATTCTATTGGTGACTCACTGTTGCCTTGCTTTGAGACACTAAACAAATCACTTGCAGTCATATTTTCTAGGATATCACCCTGCTTCAGTCTGAAGTGTTCAGAAAACTGTGGAACTTTTAAAATCATGTGTTAAGCACCCATGGATCCTGAAAACATGGTCACATATCTAAATGTGCAAGACAAGTGGGTGCCAAAGACATTGCAGACCATCTAGGTACAAACTTGTCTAATGGACACACTCATATTTATCCATGCCACATTTGTTTCCTCTTCCTAAATGTCACAAATAAACCCCTGATACCCTTACAGCACTCTCCTAGCACTCCAGTACCCCACATATGTGGACACCTGTGGTAGAAGGGGAGAGCACACAGAGCCCAATATCACCAACCATGGCCAGAAACCCTAAAAATAAGTGAGGCGGTGTAGGTGTCAGTTCATATGGTATGATGAGGTGATGAAATATTAAAGCTGGTTTTCATAGTTTTTGCCATAATTTTGAAAACCTGGAATGTGCAACAAAAGATATTATGATAAAGAGGCTCCCATATGGCAAGGGGAAGAGACCAGAATACTGTTATATTTTAAGTGTATACTCTCACCATATTGTGCCTGACATTCTTGCCTACAGATTTGAGACCCCAGAACATTCTGATATAGGATAGGTAGGGCCTTCCCCTCTTATCAGTGTGAGGTGCAGAAAGATGGGCAAAATATTAATAGAGGCCTCCATGGCAGCATTTCCTTGTTCCATGCACACTGTGGCATAGATACATACCAGAAGGACTGGGACATACCTCCAGACCCTACAGTTCTAATCCAACCAGCCATAATAATGTGTGATCCCCATATAGGATGTTCATTGGGTCTACTGAGAACTGTACCTATGTCACTGATCTGCAGGGTCTGTGCTACACCCCAGATTTTAAACAGTCTCTTGGAGTGACCCTGTTAAGTGCGTGTAGCGGGGTGGTCACCCGCTCCGGCCCTGAAAGGGTTAAAACAGCCCTGGGACAGGGCTGCCCCGGGGAGTCAATATGCTAGGCTGATTGGGGAGGCAGCCACAGCTGGGGCTACACCCCATTCAGGCCACAGCTGGCCCTATAAAAGGACTGCTAGCGAGGTGCTCAGGTAGACTCTCTCTCTAGACTTGGAGGGAGAAGGACCGGGCTGCCTGGGAGCTTAGAGTACAGGGATTGGAGCAGGGCTAGGGAAAGGCAGAAGGAGCTGGGGAGCTCCATCCTGGCAAGTCCCTAGGCCAGGGATCCCCAGCATGGTGCCTGCCAGGGCATCTATGTGTGCCTACCTACTGGCCGCCATACAAACAGCTGCCAAAATGCCGTTGATTTTCGGTGGCATTTTGATGGCGATGCCTCTTGATAACGCTACTTCTCAGCAGCATTTTGGTGGCGAAGCTTCTTGGCTTTGCTGCTTCTCACCAGCATTTCAGTGACTGCTTGACCGGCAGCTATGCTCCTTGGTGGCTAGTTGTCTGGTGCCCGCCACACGGAAAGGTTGGGGACCACTGCCCTAGGCTGCAGGCATTGTGCAAGGCTAAAGCTGGTACAGGGTTTGCAGAGGTGAAGCCTAGGCTTAGGCAAAGACAGCAGATCCAACCCCCACTTGCCAATGATGAGTTGCCTTTATAGACTGAAGTCTGCCCTAGTGAGTGGGGGCTAGGTGGTGACTGGCAGTAGCCACTGAGGTGATGTGGGGATAGAGGGTTGAGGGTTCCCCTTGGCGGAGGCAGAACCCTGATGTAAAGGGCACCGGGGTCTGGGAGGGACATGAGGGCCAGCGACAGGTGAGACATTGGCCTGCAGAGGGTGGTCCGGGCTGGAAGAGCTAATTCTCGAGACAACCAGCAGGAGGCACTGTGCTGGTGAGCCGTTGCCTTGCTACAGTGTGCCAGATGAACAAGGGGTCCCACTCTTCTTTGAGAGTAGGCCATGCAGCTTCACCACCTCCTAGACTGAGCATCTGGCTTCCAGCACACCTGGTTCATACTGTGAGCTCTGCCCAGGGAGTCACACTAAGATGGACTCCTGATAGAGACTTGTACACTCTTCAGGGACTCATGCACCTCAGCCAGTATTTCCAGTGACACGCAAGCAGTGTTGTCAAAACAGAGTAGGGTTTATTAGTCAACTGGAACACAACATTGGAAGTCCTTAGGTTAGCACAGAGAAATAAAGGTTAAAGCATAGTCAATTTAAGCCATAACTAGTCTGGTTGGTCTGGTCAAGCCAGAGTCATTTACCAGCCAAGCTATAGCAAACTCTGTTTTCAGGATCTGTCTCTCTCTGACCTCGGTCAGTCCCTGCAGAGAGGCAGCTTCTTCCAGAAATTAACGCTTTTTTCTAGTCACCTCCCAAGTCCTTTGTTCTCCAGGTAGGGCCAAGCTGAGTGCACAATCCCTGCTAAGGCAGGAAAAAACTCCTTCTGGGTCATTGGTTACTAGGGATCAACGTACTGGTGATGAAGGCTTTCTGTTTTCTTCTTGGGTTTTCCATTGATATGAGTGAACATTGACCAGTCCTTTTAATGACCCATTTAGTGTGCTCAAATAGCTATGCAGCACACATACACCTATGGCTTTTGGTCTGCCCTTAGAGCAGACTTAATCCTGTTTTCCCCACTAAGTAGCAATGCAAAGTATAGGTGGAAACTGAAGCATAACAGGCTTCATAAAAATATTACAAACATTCCCATTTTGTCACAGCCTGTGACAGGATGTACATATCTGCCAGTTCCTTAATTATTTGCAGTGTTGTTGTAGCTATGTTGGTCATAGGATACGCTGCTCTACAGCCAAAATGCTTCTGAAATAAATGTAGTCCAACTTTACTAATTCTGGGTCACTGAGAACAAAATTGATGCTTAAAATTGTTGATTGGCTCTAGTTTTCAAGATATGCTATTGGGTCAGTATATACAATCCTTGACTTGGGAATGGTGGAGGATAAGTGAGTTATAAAGGGAAGGGATTTCAATTTAAACCAGAAATGACTAAAATACATCTTTGACTGGATCTATGAATAAATCTATGACTGGGTTTGGACAGTACTTGCTTTTTAGGCAAAACAATGAATGATGCAATCTGAAGCTGGTATTGCGTCATACATGATATGAATTGCATCATGTTATTCCTAGAAGACATGGATGATGCAATCATAACGAAGCTTACATCACTCTGCTGAACAAATTGCCCTATATCAGCTCTAGAAATCATACAGTGTTGTGCTCTCTTATTTGTCAGTGTTTGATTTTGCAAAGGGACACATTTCTGTTTAGCCAAAGTGAGCAGAGATGCCTCATACTTGTGTGAACAGTGCAGATAACTTCTTCTATGTTTGTGGTGAAGTGACTTTTGCATCACAAAAGCGCAGTCTAACCACTATGGTTAAGAAAGCCTATCACTTTTATTTTGGCTGCAAAATTGGAGATCAGGACAAGAGGTGGGCCCCACACATATACTGCAACACTTGTGCAACAAATCTTCACCAGTGGTTGAACAGGAAAAGGAAATCTATGCCTTTTGCAGTGCCAATGATTTGGAGAGAGACAACAGATCATACCAGCAATTGTTACTTCTGCATGGTGCCTCCAGTTGGGAAAGGTGTGTCAAAGAAGAAAAAGTGGACTGTGCATTATCCAAACATTCCATCAGCTATACGCCCAGTACCCCACGGAGAAGGACTGCCAGTTCCTGATGCACCAGAATCATTCTCACTTGAGTCAGACGAGGAAGAGGAAGAGGATGAAACTTCTGGTCCTGAACCATCAATGTCACAGGACCTACATTTTCTCCCATCCTCCTCCTCTGAACCACACTTCCTAACACAAGGTGAACTGAATGACCTTGTCAGGGATTTGGAACTACCCAAGAGTAAGGCAGAACTGTTGGGCTCCAGATTACAGCAGTGGAATCTCCTGGCAGGCTATCAGGGCAATGGAGCCCATCAATGCTTGCAGACTATTGCTGGACAGTGACAAGAGATGCTCCATTTAATGAATACAAGAGACAAGCCAAGAAGCGCCGAGTAGACGCTGAATAGGACTAAACTATGTACATAATAGTTTTTTGCCTTTTGTTTCATAATAAATTTTATTTATCTAACCCTTTTGCTGATTTTTAAAGTGTTACATAAACAGGACAGGTGAAATATTATCATGTGAAGCAACCATAAACCCATGAAAAGACCTAGGTTTACAATTTATGATTAAAACTCTACTATCTACACAATATACATAGACATAAAATGTAAAAACTTAAATATCTTAGAAACAGTAGCCAATCAGTTGTGTTAATTATCATATTAGAATTCAGCACATCAAAATACATAATAAATATCCCATTTTATCTCTGAAACAGACGACTTCTCAAAAATTGTAGACCAGCGATATCAGAGAGACAAGGTGGGTGAGATATGGCAGCGTCCAAGGAGGCAGTACCACCTCCACCCACTGACCGTCCTCAGCAGACCACCCAGGCTGTTTGGGTTGTGAGTGGTGGGGGTTCAGCTCAAAAATTTTAAAAACTGCTCCTGGTACAGGGAGTACTTAGAGCTCTGTGTGTGTATGAGTGGTAACTCAGGGTAGAATGAGGGGGTAGCCAGGGCCGGTTCTAGACTTTTTGCTGCCCCAAGCAGTGCACCGAATTGTCGCCACGGGCGGGGGGCAGTCCATGTGCCCTTAGGGCGGCAGGCGTGTTTCTGCGGTGGCAGCAATTCAGCAGCAGCTTCTATGTTTAGCTGAAGCCACCGTGGACAGCTAAACATAGAAGCTGCCGCCGAATTGCCGCCACCGCGGAAATGCGCCTGCCACCCTAAGGGAACACGGACTGCCCCCCGCTCATGGCGGCAATTTGGCGCTCTGCTTGGGGGCAAAACAACAGGGACTGCCATCCCTTGCAGATTGCCGCCCCAAGCACCAGCTTAGAATACTGGTGCCTGGAGCCGGCCCTGGGGGTAGCTAGGGGCTGTGTGCAGGCAGAGGAGTATCTCAGGGTGCAGGGAGGGAGTAGCTAGGGACTGTGTGCAGGTAGGGGGGTATCTCAGGGTGTATGGGATAGCTAGTTGCTGTGTACAGACAGGGGGTATCTCTGGATGCAAGGAGGGGGTACCTAAGGGGCTGTGTGCAGACACGGGGTATCTCAGGGTTCAGGGAGAGAGTAGCTAGGGGCTGTGCAGCAGGAGGGCTCTCCTGTGGTCACTGCTCTCCAAGGACTCTGCCGGTCCCAGAACCAGGTCCTCCTGCCTGGGCGGCTCTTACCAGCTGTCTGAGCTGAGGAAGAGCCACAACCCTGGGCACCAGCAGCAGGAGATGGAACAACATAGCTGCCCGCTCCATGGCACAAGCCAGAGCAGCAGCTGCCTGGACTGCCCAACTCCAGCTTCCCGTCTCTGACCTGGCCAAGGAATGAGACCTCAGGGGTAGGGAGAGGACAAAGTGGGGGCATGTGGAGCTGCCCTTGGGACTGTTCTGCTCTGGCACTGCTGGGATGGGGGCAACCAATGCTCAGGGCTTCAGCCCCGAGGCTCCCGTCTTCAGCCCCACAGTGTGGGAGACCAGGACGCCCGGCTTCAGCCCCATGGTGGGAGGGCCCCGGGGCTTCCAACTTCAGTGCTGAGGCTCAGGGTTTCAGTCCCGTGGCCGGGGAGACAGCAAGGCTCAGTATCTGGGTTCCAGCTGCAGGGTCCCACAGCTCCTCTGAAAAGGCTCGAGGCACCCTCAGAGGGCCACAGACCCCCAGTTGAGAACTGCTGGTTTATTGGACCAATTTCTGTTGGTGAAAGAGACAAGCTATTGAGCTTACACAGAGCTCTTCAGGTTCCAGGACTAGCTGCTCCAAGAAGCAGTCATTTAAGGTGTCAAGAAACTTTATTCCTGCATCCTATCCTGAGCTGACATGTACCCAGTCAATATGGGGATAGTTGAAATCCCCCATTACTATTGAGTTTTTTATTTTAATAGCTCCTCAAATCTCCCTGAGCATTTTACAGTCACTATCACCATTCTGGTCAGGTGGCCCCTCCCTGACCCAGCCCAGCCCAGGCCCTCCAGAATTGCTGCATCCTTGGTTGCCAGGGAAAGAGTTAGTGTCATCTGTGAACTTGCTGAGGGTGCAATTCATCCCATCATCCAGATCATTATAAAGATGTTAAACAAATTTGGCCCCAGGATCGACCCTTGGGGTACTCCCCTTGATACTGGCTGCCAGCTAGACATCGAGCCATTAATCACTACCCATTGAGCCAAACAATCTAGTCAGCTTTCTATCCACCTTATAGTCCATTCATCCAATCCATACTTCTTTAAATTGCTGGCAAGAATACTGTGAGAGACCATACCAAAAGCTTTGCTAAAGTCAAGATATATCACATTCACCGCTTTCCTCATTAATTGTCACCTCAGGATGGGATGCAGGAATAAAGTTTCTTGACACCTTAAATGACTGAGGTAGATAGGCTGGAGAGTAGGGATAGGGTCCAGAGTGACCTAGACAAGTTGGAGGATTGGGCCAAAAGAAATCTGATGAAGTTCAAAAAGGACAAGTGCAGATTCCTGTACTTAGGAAAGAAGAATCCCATGCACTGCTACAGGCTGGGGACCGACTGGCTAAGCAGCAGTTCTGCAGAAAAGGACCTAGGGATTACAGTGGATGAGAAGCTGGATATGAGTCAGCAGTGTGCCCTTGTTGCCAAGAAGGCTAATGGCATATTGGGCTGCATTAGTAGGAGCATTGCTATCAGATGGAGAGAAGTGATTATTCCCCTCTACTTGGCACTGGTGAGGCCACACCTGGAGTATTGTGTCCAGTTTTGGTCCTTCCACTACAGAAGGGATGTGGACAAATTGGAGAGAGTCCAGCAGAGGGCAACGAAAATGATTAGAGGGCTGGGGCACATGACTTATGAAGAGAGGCTGAGGAACTGGGGTTATTTAGTCTGCAGAAGAGAAGAGTGAGGGGGGATTTGTTAGCAGCCTTCAATTACCTGAAGGGGTGTTCCAAAGCAGATGGAGCTAGGCTGTTCTCAGTGGTGGCTGATGACAGAACAAGAAGCAATGGTCTCAAGTTGCAGTTGGGGAGGTCTAGGTTGGATATTAGGAAACACTATTTCACTAGGAGGGCGGTGAAGCACTGGAATGGAGTACCTAGGGAGGTGGTGGAATCTCCATCCTTAGAGGTTTTTAAGGCCTGGCTTGACAAAGCTGTGGCTGGAACGATTTAGTTGGTGTTGGTCCTGCTTTGAGCAGGAGATTGGACTAGATGACCTCCTGAGGTCTCTTCCAACCCTAATATTCTATGATTCTGTGATTCTATGGTGGGGTATAATTGGTTAAAGGATTGTTTTACAATATGTTAGGATTGGTTAGAAAATTGCTCAGTAATATTTTAGTAAAATGAATGGTTAAGGTACAGCTCAGCAAGACTCAAGTTTCACTGTATAAACTGAGGTCCAAAAGGAAGTTCCTTGGAACCAACTCCAGGACACAGCCCCAAGATCAGAGCTGCCAGACCGCAACACTCTGCTAATGACACAGTGAAGAAGCTGGAGCCCCCCAGATGACCTGATCCTGACTGGCCATCAAGGAAAGTTCACTTGTCTTATTGGGAGTGGTAAGCATAGTATGCTTAGCGTGTGCAGTCTGTTTTGAAGATTGTTAATAAATAGAGGTTAAGTAGGACATTACAGTGTAAGGCTTTTTCACTGGTAAAAGACCCTGCAAACCCACAGAGTGTAAGCCCTAGGAACAGGGCGAGCATGGGTGCCTAAATTAACCAGGTTACACCTTGAGCCCTATGAACTGGGTAAAGATGTGTGCCCATAGCGTCTGTGAGTAACAGAGAATTTATGCGGGTAACACATTCTGAGAGGCAACATAGCTGAGTGGGCAGGATTTGTATCTGCTGTAACGGAAACCTGGTTTCTAGTCCCAGAGCTTACTTTATTTGTGAAATGGATGGAATCATAGTTATCAGTCCCAAGGGTGGAATATGGGGCCATGGTCAATAATAAGGGCTTTGAGTTGCACCAAAATATTAACAGTTGCCAGTAGACGATGACTTAAACTCATGCTCTGTCCTCCTGGTTCTTAGACTACTGTACTTTAGGTTAAAGCAGAGGTCTCAAACATGCGGCCCGTGGGTCGCATGCAGCCCATGGAGTTATTTTCTGTGGGTCACCATAGGCACTGACTCCACCAGCAACCAGACTCCCCTCACCCCTTGCCCCCTTTCTTTCCCTCCCCTCAAGCGTGCCATGTCCCCAATCCTCTGCCTACCTCCCAGCACTTCCCGCTGCCAAACAGCTGTTTAGTGGCACTTAGGACTTTCCCGGAGGGAGGAGCAGGGACCCGGCGAGCTCAAGGGAGAAGGCACGGCTGGGGTAGGGTTTTGGGGAAAGAATAGGAATAGGGGCAGAGAGGAGGTGGAGTTAGGGGGGACTTTGGGGAAGGGATTGGAATGGGGGTGGGGAAGAGGTGGGGCAGGGGCAGGGCCTCATGGACTAGATGAGCAGTCTGAGATATGAAGTTCAGCATGTATGATTCTTTGCTGTGAGTAGTTGGGAAGAATGTTTGTTAAAAGTGGTTATGTATTTTGTATGAATAGTTACTTTAAAAAGTTCCTGCTATTACAGCTATGTTGATGGCTGTTAGTGTAGGTCATCATCAGTGTTACTGACCACATAAGGAATAGTTACAGGTATTTATATTTTATTAAAACTCCTCTTCACATTACAGTTTTTAAAAAGTTCATATATTGACTTTTAATAGCATACTGCATTACTCTTCACTTTTTCATTTTTGACTATACTTTTGTATCGTTGTATGAAAAGGTTTCAGTGATGCAGCTTTCGGGACAATGTACTAGTTCTCTTGTGGTCCTCATGGTGATCTGAGTTTGAGATCCCAGGGTTAAAGGGTATTTTGTGAGAGATGTGGTCAGGCTCTCTTATTTAGAGGAGTGTGTGCTGGGCTGTAGCTAGGTGGCGGGTGGAGCTGTGAGAGCCCAAGGGGTGTGTGCAGGGCTGTAGTTGGGAATGTTATGGCTACGGGAGCCTGTGGGGTGTGTGCCAGGCTGTAGCTGGGGATATTGTGGCTGCGGGAGCCTCAGGGATATGTGCAGGATGTAGCTTGGGTCAGTGCTGGATTAAGGTATAAACTACAGTTTAGGGCCTCGGAATATGAGGGACCTCTAAAACATAAAAAAAGACTCCATTTTAAATTTTATCAAAATCAATTGATAAATAAAGGAGATATGCGAAAAAGAAGATTCTCTCTAAATACAGGCATTTTTGTCCAAATATCACAAAAATATACACATCTGGCTACACAAATACCCTAACCCTACCCTTCCCCTTCACTAATTATTCATTACTGAAAGGAGGGATGCCAGGGCTTAGAAGAAAATGACAATTGAACTTGTAGAATTAGATTTCTATGAGTAAGTCTGCTATCAGTCTCTGAAAGCAGCTTTTTGTTGGCCAGCTGCTACTGGTAAAATTCTGACCGCGCCTTCATAATTTATTTAAAGAAATGCATAATCTCACTGCCGATAAAATTGTAAAAAATGTGAGGTTGGAGATGGCAGTGTCATGAAACAATCCTGTCAAGCTCATACTTGTATGTTAGTGTGGTCTTTCTTATTTTGATCTGTACACACGTACAATTGTGTATTTTAGGGCACACGCTGCTTTCTGCTTTGTGCGCTATCTATGCTTTATATGACTGAGTTTGCAATTAATCGTCTTATGGCCTTGAGTCAAGTGGATCTTGAGGAGGATAAATTTGTGTTGGCTTCCCTATGTCAGTTTTGGGAACCTTCACAGTAAATATCAGAGAGTGCTGAAGAAAGGATAAATAGAGGTTTTGAGAGATGTGAAGGCAGATATACATATGTATAAAAAATTTCTGAATACTTGTTGAGCAAACTATTTCAAACTATGTGCATATATGATTATAGGCTATTAAAGACTAGAATATTCATTATACTGCTTGAATATGGGCTAGTTTTTCTCACTTTCTCAATGCTTCTCTAGAGATTACCATTTTTTTCTGGTAAATTCTTTCTCTCTCTTTCGTACGTATAGCTTGTTGTCACTCTGTGTGTCTGAGGTGTTTACTCAGATTAATTAGTGGTTCTGGGGGAGACAGAAGAGAGACGAAGGCAAAGAGAGATGTCTAGAAAAAAGACTGGGATTTTCTGCTCGGTGGGTTTGGAGCACGCAAGATATTATTTTATTATAGGTAGTATGCTGTGTAAAAATTCTTATATAGACTTATAAATCACATATCATATGCATAATACATTGTATTTTTATAGTATGAGAAAGAAAAATCCCAACAATTCATTGTTTCGTAGAGAAAATTAAATCAGAATAAACATTTGTAAATATATTTTATATATAGTCTGGATAAACTTTGTATTTCCCTAACAAAATTAATCAAATGTTTTTTCATTTATTCATATGAAAAGAAGCATCACTTTCTTTATTCATGGTGTAAAAACAAAAGATATATCCTCTCTTTTTTTCATGTGAGAACATAGACAAAATAGCACTAACTTTCACACAAACATCCTGGTAAAATAACACAGGTTTTTGGCATACATATATATTAATAAAAATATTATTATTGTATAGATATATAAATCTCAGTATTTTTTAACTGGTTTCAATAAAAACTTTCTGCTATTAATTTTAGTACCAATATTAGGTAATTCAGCATAACCTTCTATAAGAACAAAACAGATCAATTTATTGGAAAAATACAAGCTGCATACAATTTTCTGACCGTTTGCTTATTACCTCAGTGTAATTTATATTAATATAACTAATAGCTGAGCTTTAAGCTTGTGGGTTATCCGCATCCTATATCTTATATTGCCTCTTGTATCCTCTATTGCCATCTTATATCCTCTTAAGAGTCTCATTGCGTATTAAGACAAGGAATTCCACAATTTAGATGCCCCAACAGAGAAGAAATATTTTCTGAGAACTCTTCTAGTAAATTGTATTATTTACTGTATTTTTTTATTTTGTATTTTTTTATATTGTATTCTTTACTTCTATGTTACTTACATACAAAATTAGTTCAAAGAATTGGTCTAAAATTCATTTTTGCTTTGTCATCCTTACAGAGGGCTGCTGAAAATGAAGATTATTATTCTATTTTTACAAGTTGATCTTTGTACATATGCAAATATAAAGCTTTTGTGTTTATATATTGTGTCCTTTCTGTGAAAATAATAAATTCATTTTTTTTATGGAATAGGGCCTCTTACACTTGACATAGTTAGGGCCTCTGAATGTCATAATCTGGTGCTGGCTGGAGATGTGTGAGTGTGGAGCTGTGAGAGCCCAAGGGGTGTGTGCCAGGCTGTAGCTGGTGGTGTTGTGTTATGGGAACTGAAGGGGTGTGTACCAGGCTGTAGCAGAGTGGAAAGGCTGCGGGAGCCCGAGGGGTGTATGCCAGGCTATAGGAGGGTGGAGGGGCTGCAGGAACTTGAGGGCTGTGTGCAGGGCTGGAGCTGGGATAGAGGGAGACGGAGGGGTGTGTGCCAGGTTGTAGCAGGGGGAGGGGCTGCAGGAACCCAAGGCGTGTGAGCAAGGCTATAGCTGGGGTTGTTGTATTCTGGGAACTGGAGGGGTGTGTGCCAGGCTGTAGCAGACGGAGGGGCTGCGGGAGCCCAAGGGGTGCATGCAGGGCTGTAGCGGGGGGTGTCGTGGTTGCCGGGCCGCGTGCCGGGCTGTAGCGGGGTGTTGTGGCTGCCGGAGGTGCGTGTAGAGCTGTAGCGGGGAGTGTGTTCTGGGAACTGGAGCGGTGTGTGCCAGGCTGTAGCAGGCGGAGGGGCTGCGGGAGCCCGAGGGGTGCATGCAGGGCTGTAGCGGATGCGTGTAGGGCTGTAGCGGGTGCATGCAGGGCTGTAGCGGGGTGTTGTGGCTGCCTGGGGCGCGTGCCGGGCTGTGTGTGGAGGGGTGTTGTGGCTCGGGAGGACGAGGGGCGCGAGCCGGGCTGTAGGCAGGCGCTGGCCGCCGGGTGGGGGCGGGTGCGCTGCTGTCCTAGGGAAGCGCAGGCGGAGGAGGGGACCGGCGCTAACGGATCTGCTGGGGGCGGGGCGAGAAGCCTCCTCCGGAGCTGGCCTCAGACCCCGGAGCTGTCAAACCCGCACCCCGCCCTCCCCGGCTGTGCGCCAATGAGTCCGGGCAGGACCTGTCACGTGCCCAGAAGGGGCGTGGCTGCGCGTGGGCCCCGCCCAGCTGGTCTGGGGCAAGGGCGAGGGTGGCGCGGCTGGTGAGAGAATCAAACAGCGACGCTGCGCCGCGGCGGGGTGCGGGGACAGGAGCCGGAGCAGGGTAGGAGGCGTCCCGGGCCGCGCTCGTCTTTTCGCCGCACGCGGGTAACGGCCGGACGCTCCCAGGTGCCGCGCGGGGAGGTGAGCGCCGCGGTCTGGGACGGGCTGCCCGCCAGGGGCGGTAACTGGGGTGGTACCGGGGTGCCCAGCCTGTGGCCGCGGCGGCGACTCTGCTGGGGCTTCCCCCAGAGGCTGGAGTCCGCCCCGGTGCTGCTGGGCTGCGAGCGAGCCGGCCCTGGGCTGCTGCTACTCAGACCCCCCCGCTGCCATGGCGGAGCCCGGCGCTGCCCGCACTGCGGGGGTCCCTCCTGGCCGGCGCGGCCCCCATCCCCACCGTGTCGCTGAGGGGTCCTGGAGGAGGCAACGCGGCCCCCGTTAACTGCCTTCCTCCCCGCTCAGCCGCGAGAGCCCGGCCAGGGTCGCGGTGCGGCCAGAGAAGCGTTCGCCTCTCTGCAGCCCGTCCCTGCGGGCTTTCACCCACCGCGCCTTTGTGTGGCTGTTGCTTGTTCGCAAACACTGGCCGATCTTAACTTCAGACTGTTTTATCTGCCAAGGACGTCAGAATAACCAACTGGGTGGGTAAAATTGTTGAGATTGGGAGGGATGATGTAGCTGGGGTTGTGGAATTACGCTTTTGGCAGGAGGACTGGGTGGGTAAATCACTAAAAACTGGAGCACTTTACTTGTTGAACCGCATGTAGATAGAAGGTGGTTAGATCTGTGGGGAAAATAGTTGAGGGTTATGTGACTTTGCAGGTGGTGTCATCAGGGGTGGTTGTCCCTTGGCACTTAGTATGGTGCCTCATTCAGTTTTAGGTTAATGTATCCGCTCAAATACATTAAGATCTGATAATCAGGCTAAGAAAATATTTTGCATGTTTAGAGAAAATGAAGAGCAGTGAATTGTCATGCAGGATGCATCATCATCCCAGACTTAATGAGCAAGGCATATTTAAGCCGAAACTAGGAGTCAAGATAATGTAGTAATATGCCCTTTTAAAAATACATAACACAGTTTTAAAAACCTAGTTTTCTCTGTTGTTAGTATTCTCCTTTCCTTAGTACTGGTCAGAGAGTCTCCCTATTAACTGTTTAATTCCCCCAGTGGAACAAAACTTAAATTTCCCAAGCATTATAAACTGTTGTATGTCACCACTGACCCTCCTGTATATTTATTAGAAATGTGAGTCCATTCTTCTTGAAAATCAGTCTTTCAAACAGACAAGTATGTTTAATACTTAGTAGCTTAATGAAATACTGTTAATCTTTTAATTCTCAGTCCAGTATGCAGTAGCCTTGTAATATTTGTTTTAAAATTATCTGTGTAAATCAGTGTCCAGGAAAACTGCAAAAAACAAACACCCCCCGAAACGTCAACTCCCACGCAAACAGACGAATAAACCTTCCAAAACCAGTGTTCTCTAAAGGTAGATTTAAAAAAACAATCAAACCTTAAATGGGTTGAACCTGTCTCATTTTATTAGAAACTCATCTGCTTATGCACCTCTACCTTGGTATAATGCTGTCCTTGGGAGCCAGAACAATCTTACTGCGTTATAGGTGAAAACATGTATATTGAATTTGCTTTGATCCATGGGAGTGTGCAACCCCGTGCCCCGGAGCACTGCTTTACTGTGTAATATCTGAATTCATGTTATATCAGGTCATGTTATATCGAGGTAGAGGTGTATGTGGACTAATATGTGGTATTTAAAACAAAACATAAAGCAGTAAAAAATCTCAAAACATAATTTTTCATGAGAGGGCTCTTTTGGCTGAAAGCTTAGATGTTTTAGTTTAATCCCTGGAGATAAATTAGAATGGAAATTAACACTTGGCATATCAAAACCTGATTTGTATGGTTGGGTCCCAACTAAAACTCACTGTGATGTTAACCTCATTTTTATTCTTCTTAGTCTGTCAGATCTTTGAAATAAGGGCTGTAACAGTTTTTAAAAACATCAGATGTTGGACAGTTGTCTGCCCACTACAAATGTTGTGGTGAGGATGTATTTAGTTCCATTCCTTTGCTTTCCTTGCCAACTCAGTTCTGGTGAGCTGGCAGGAATCTGAAACTGATAGCCTTGCTTCCTTAAGCACAGGGCTTAAACCAAAAACAAACACACGTTCACTTCAGTGACCTGTCACAGCTTTAGAAAATACTATAGGAGCTTCTCTGAATGCAATGCAATCACCTGGAGATGTGCTTTCAGCCATGCACTAATTTTCCTAAAAACTTTTTAGCTTCTGCTGTAAACTGGTTTGCCACATGCCTATCTGATATGTACTGTGCAGTATTTTAGTCTTTAAAACCTACAGTAGCACTTGACAAGCAGGATTCTCGTCCATCTTAATTCATTGCCTGTTAAAAATGCTTCTAGCTGGGGAGACGGGAAGTATTGAAAAGGGTGTCGGATGCTTGTTACCATCTGTGGTTATGGTCACTTGTAAGCTGCTAGGCTTTAAGTCAGTGATACTCAGACTGGGGCTTGGGAGCTGCAAATGGCTCTTTGCAGCATGTAATATATTAAAACACTGTGATTTAATTATTAACCAATCAGGATGCTTTTACAGTAAAAGCTTTGTTATCCAGCATGTTGGGGGAATGGAGGTGCAGGTAAGTCAAAAGTTCCGGTTGACTAAGAATTATACTTACCAATGGAAGGAGGGGAATGTGATGCGCAGGCTCTGGGAGGGAGTTTGGGTGCCGGAGAGGGCTTGGGGAATGGGGTTGGTGCTCACCTCAGGCGACTCGCCACAAATGGCGACATGTCCCTGCTGCTTCTAGGCAGAGACGTGGCCAGGTGGTTCTGCATGCTGCTTCTACCCCTGCAGTTTCCATTGGCCATGGTTTCTGGCCAACGGGAGCTCCGGGGGCAGCGCACAGAGCCCCATAGCCATTTCTCCGCCTAGGAGCAGCAGGGATATGTTGCCAGGTAGGGAGCCTGCTGGCCCCTGTGCCAACCGGACTTGAAACGGATATCAGAAGTGCTAGTTTCTAGAACTTTCTGGTTGTTAAAGTGCAGATCAACACAGCTTTTACTGTAGTGTGTTGTTAACCAGTTGTAGTTGATAAAATAATACTTGGTCAGAATAACTAAGAAAATAAATTAAGAAATACATATAAAAAGTAGTAAATGAAACAGTGAATTCACGCTACTGTGACTCTCTTGGGTAATGTTGATTGCTAATTTGGCTCCTGAACAACTGAGTTCTGAGTATCACTGCTTTAGGTAGTTAAGATGTGACAGAATTCTTCTTTTGGAGAAAAGAAAAGCTAACTGAGAGCTGTAAATAAAAAGATGCTTAGACAGCTAGATCCAAATGACAGCAGCAAATGGACCATTTTTCCTGCTTTTAACCATGGGTTGCAGGGAGACTTTCTTAAATTGGGAATGAAAGATCTCAATTTTTTTTTTTTTTTGTTTAAAAGCTTTTCTATCTTCTCACTTTCAAAGAGTGTCCAAGGAAACATTTTCCCACCGCATACTATTTATTTGTCAAGGATCCTTTCACTTTTTTAGCAACTCTGAAACGAAGAACTTTTAAACAAAAGTTAAGGAAAATACTGTGCATAAAATCTAAAATCCTTTTCTCTTTTTTTGGTGAAGGTTAACTGGAGAAAAAGTTCATGCTCTTCTTATATAACAAAGGCCCAATGAATATTTTTTTTTAATCTTGCTTGTTTTTAACATATTCAGGTCTTGTCTTCTCTGGAAGGCTCTCTGACTCTTGGAGTAGTTGAAACTATGAAATTCCTAGAGTCAAGAGGGTGAAGGCTGAGTAACAGAGGATTTTTAAATCTTCTTTTGCACGTAATGTTCTCTGTGTGTGTTGTGCTGTTTAATTTATGTGCTTTAAAGACATGATCCAACTCCCGTTGACTTCAGTGGGAGAGATTGATCAGGCTGAAAGTCTGGCATAAAGTGCAGCCAGTTTGACTATTGTGCACCTAACCATGTTTTTGCTATTTTATACACTATTTCTGTAGGACGTGAGTCTCCAGGGAAGTGACGATACTAATGTTTTGAACCACATATTGACAAAATGTGATTAAGAGCAAGCCACATTATGCAGGATTTACATATCTTGGCATTCAGACTCTCTCTGCAAGAAACCTTTCCCCCTCATGTCTAAAAATTAGCTGTAGTTATTGATAGAAGCATACAGGTCTCCCTGCTCTCAGTTTTAAACTAAAGTTTACAAATACAGCAGACCAATTGTGTTTTTCATGATGGTCCATGCACCAGATATAAACATATATATAAAAAACATTTACTACAACAGAAATGCCTCCCAGAACTTCTGTACTATATATTCTGGGAAACAGCACTCCTAAAACGTTAATCCTTGACAAAAACTTGTGATTACTGATTCTTGGGTGAGATGCTACTGAAGTGTTCAGTACTCTGAATATATTAGGAAGGGCTTGAAAAGAGATTATGAGCTTGATTGCTAGTTTGACAATCTCTGACTTTTTCACCTTCACTTTGTTTCTCTGTTTCCCCAACTGTGACTTCTTTCTATCTTGTACAGTGTATGTGGCTGTCACTTCAGGCTAGAAGTCACAAGGGCTTTCTAATTCAGGCCCTGTACTCTCCTGCTTTTGAACAGGGAAAAGTCTTGATAAAGAAAGTAGATATCACTATTTGTAAAATGTGTGCTAACGTGCTGCTTTGCTGTGGCAGTGGACTTGTTGTATGAACCAGAATAGCCTTCACGTAATATGATTGGTCATTATTTTAACGTAATGGCTCTCTCTGCGTCAGAAGTAGAGAAGATTTAAAAATAAATGAGCTAGGCATCATGAAAGGAGACAAGCAGAAGGGAACTGTTGTCTTCAGATAGCAAGAATGAATAATTTTCTGTAAAATACAGTATTTATATTGGTTAAGTGTTGCAGTAGTTTTCCGGGAATACCCACAAAGTACTCGATGCTGTGCAAACATAAAATATAGTGTTCCTTCCCCCAAAGAACTTACTATTGAATTTTTGGCTTTCTACTTCATTAATTACTTATCAGAAAACATTAAGTTTCTGCAAATAGTCTCTTTCAGAAGTGCTGAGAGGGAGAGCTGTATCTGGAACTCATTAAAAGGTATATTTGCATGGCTCCTATATTTACAGGAAATAAAAAATTAGAGGCTTTGCAATTGTGCAGTTGCAGGCAGTCAGTGAGATGAGGTGTGGGGGATGTGCAGAGTGTTTGCTTTTCTAAATGTCAAGCTGAACAGTTTCTTTGAGTAGTACTAAATTTATTTTCTGCGTTCTGTGCACAGATTTGCTCGTGTTAAATCAATAAAGTTTTTAAGTTTTAGTCCACTCTAATACATTTCTAGTCTGATTATTTATTTTTAACAGAAATGGTGTATGTATACCTTACAGTGTAAATAGTATTGGAAGATTAGGAGTTGGAGTTGCCAGAGGTCAAGGGCAAGATTAGTCCTGGTGTACAACCCAGAGTCCCACTTCCACATAAATTGTTTGTGGGAAGGCGGCACGCTTTAGGTTTCCTACTTGAGAACTGTCTTTGTATCCTGCTTGGTTAATTCATCTCTTGTAGCGGTCTTTGGCTAATTAATATTAGGTAGAAGCCCTTTTTGCTCACCTCCAACTGTTTAAAGAGGATGTGGTTTCACTCTGCCCTCAAAACCCTAGAACTTCCTGGGTGGTGAAGGGAAAAGGAAGAACCCAGAAAAGGCTGATGGAAGGGCAAAGGAGGAAGCCACCCTCAGCTGAGAGGCTGCAAGATGGCCTCTGTTACTCCATCCCGTCTTCCTCCCTATAACCACACCCGCAGCCAGGAAGCTCTGGGGTTTTGGGGGAAGAGTGAGACCCATGAGTAACTCCTGTGCCCGCCTCTGTTGGATAACTTTTCTAACTACTGGTAGAGTGAAATTGACAGTTGTGAACGGTAGCAATGAAAATGACTATATTTGTTTTGTTTTGCTGCTTACTGAGAAAGGGGTATGCAACTGCTGAAGCACTGGAGCTGTCTTCCTATAAATCTTTTAGACAGACAGCACTGCATCATGTTGACGCTAGAAGATTTTCTTTATAACTGTAAGAAATCAGAACTAAGGCCCAGATTCTCAAAGGTAATTAGGCTCAGATCCTCAAAGGCAGGCACCTATGCTGCTTTTTAAAATGCAAGACTTAGTTATGTAGAAACCAATTGCTTTAGGCCCTTTCTGTTCTTGTCCCCTCTCAGTTCGGAGTTTGGGGGAGGGATTCTTGCTGCTGGAGAGTAGACTTTTTTTCAAATCCAGGACAAAAATCTTTGCCTCTTATTGGAGAGAGAGTACCACCAGTGTTAAGCCTTGCTTAGTTTTATGAATGACACAAAGCATAATCTTTTGGACAGTGAAGTAATCTCTTCAATCATACGATTACATCAGTGAAGACTGAGTAGAAGAAACTTCAGTTACCAGCATTTAAAGCAAATACTTGGTCAGCTCATGGTAACAGCATGTTAAATACTTTTCCAGCAACTTGGTACATGTTAATTTAGACCTCGTCCACATTTAAATGTAGATTGACCTAGCAATGTCAATCAGCGTGTGAAAAATTCACACTCCTGAGTACCATAGTTAAGATGACTGAGCCCCGGTGTAGACATGGCTAAGTTGATGAAACAAGTCTTCTGTTGACCTAGCCGCCATCTCTTGGGGAGTTGGATTACTTACATCGACCAAAAAACCTCTTCCATCAACATAGGAGGCATCTCTGCTATCGGTGCTACAGCAGAATAGCTGCTGCTATACCAGCCATAATGTAGCTGTGCCCTTAGCTTTGTAGCTTTATACCGACAACCAGAGTCTTGCTAGTGCACTTTGGTGTTTGTAGATCAGTGACTTTGAACTCTTCAGTATAGGAGTACGGTATAGATAGGGCCGTACCAAATTCATGGTCCATTTTGGTCAGTTTCACAGTCATAGGATTTTAAAAATCATAAATGTTATGATTTCAGCTATTTAAATCTGAAGTTTCATGGTATTGTAATTGTAGGGTTCCTGATGCAAAAAGGAGTTGTGGGGGGAGTTGCCTGGTTATTGTGGGGGAGGTTGTGATACTGCTACCCTTGCAGCGGTGCTGCCTTCAGAGCTGAGCAGCTGGAGAGCGGCAGCTGCTGGCTAGGAGCCCAGGTCTGAAGGCAGAGCTGCCGCCAGCAGCAGCAGCACAGAAGTAGGGTGGCAATACTATACCATGCCATCCTTTACTTCTGCACTGCTCTCTTCAGAACTGGGCTGTCACTCAGCAGCTGCCACTGTCCGGCTGCCCAGCTCGGAAGGCAGCAGTGCAGAAGTAAGGGTGGCATGGTATAATATTGCCCTCCTTACTTCTGTGCTGCTGCTGGTGGCAGGGTGCTGCCTTCAGAACTGGGTGCCCGGCTAACAGCTGCCGTTCTCTGGCCGCCCAGCTCTGAAGAAAGCATGGAAGTAAGGGTGGCAATACCATTACCCTTCTAAAATAACATTGTGACCCCCCCCCCACAACTCCCTTTTGGGTCAGGACCCCTAATTTGAAAAACGTTGGTCTCCCCTGTGAAATCCTATAGGATAGGGTAAAAGCACACAAAGGACCAAATTTCTCCAGCGGGGGAGACCAGATTTCACAGTCTGTGATGTGTTTTTCATGGCTGTGAATTTGGCAAGGCCATAATTATAGAAGCTCTTGGGGTGGAGAAGAGGGAACAACTAGTAGTGGTTCACAGCTAGTTTTTGATGTAGGGTGCCTGGGAAAGTGAGGAATCAGTCCTGGCTTTTGGCAATGAGGAGGCAGCTTGGATTCTGGTTCTGGATGGTAAAGAAATCTTTGTTTCTTCTTACCTTTAACTAGGTGGGAATGTGGGTTTTATTTTGCAGTGAACTTCTTACTGCAGTCTACAACAATTGCTCCTACATGTAATAAAAAAGAAGATACTTCAGTTTTTTTTCCCCCTGAAATTTTTAGCAGGGAAATAATTATAATTTTTTATATCTAAACTGTACAGCACGTAACCTGTGTAACTGATCTTGCATTCGTTACCTTCACCTCATCCCCTATTCCCTCCATTTTTAATTGGATTCGGAAGCCATTGGATTCATAAGCCTTTGAGGGTAGAGACTGTTACTGTTTGTGGTTGTACAGTCCCTCGCACAATGATCCTGAGCGGTGTCTCAGAGTGGCACTTCAATACAAATGCTAGTTAATTATATATGAATAGGAGCAATTTTTATTTGTTTCTTTTCCAGACCTGTTCATTCTGCCTGCAGACATGTGCAGATGCTACTGCATTGGTTGGCTTACATTGTGAAGGTTATTTTATGGTGTTATGGAATAGGTTTTTTTGTTTGGTTTTTTAAAGAATCTTAGATTTAGGTGCACAATTATGTTTCTGTTTATGTAGCTGCATAGCTGCATGAAACAGAACCCTAGGGTACAGTTTCCATTCTAACTTCACTCACTGACTTTTAACTTCCTCAGACAAGTTACCTCTGGGTTGAAATTTATTTGCTTGATCTTGGAGCAAAGGTGAATCTTATATTGGAAAGATTTTTAACAATCAATACAGCCACTCTTAAATTATAGGAGTACTTTTCCTATATATTACAGGAGATGTCTTCATGGTCACATAACTAGAATTGGAGAAGGGACAACTTCCTAGCTGGTTGAAGTAAGTACTTCAGATTTGAAGAAAACAGGCTTAGTGTTTAAATTACATATATTTAAAGCTGACTGGAAGCTGACAGATACCTTCCCCAACCGATGTATAATAAAGCCCAAACTATAGTTCTGTCCAAATCTCTTTTTTCTAAGGACTAGCTGTGCTAACTTGGAGAAGATTCAAAAATAGGATCAAAGTAACACAAAACACTCAACAACCAAGTGAGGTTTTTACAGCATTTAGCGCATGGACAGAGTGGAAGCACCCTTCCCCCGAGTAGATTCTCGAGTAGATTCTCTTGATGCCTTTTTGATGTCCTTACAAGTCCTCATAAAGGGTTTTACTTGAACATTCATTACTTCAGGGGGAATTTTGCAGCACTGTGCATGCGTAGAATTCACGTGCTGCTCAGAATTTTTTTTTCTCAGCAGAAAATATTCTGCCAAGAAGTGCTGCAGTTATGCCTTTTGCCCACCAAGGGCACCAGGACAGTGAGCAGCTGTTCCCAAGCAGTAGCAGCCCCAGCTGCAGATAGGGAAGAGAAAAGGCTGTATTCCTCAAAGCACCCTGCCCATGGAGCCAGGTCAGGATGCAGGGGATATGGGAGGATGGACAGCATGGGGCTGCAGGGTGTGTGTGTGTGACAAACGGGTTCAGAATGGAGTTGCAGAGACATGGGGATGGGGTGGATATTCCCAACTGAATGAGAGAGGCTGGGGTCTGCATCGGGGAGGCTCCCTAACAATCCCTCCTACCCCCCCTCCCTCCTCCCCCAAAAAAACAGCCAACCCCTTCCATAATTCTCCCACTGACATCCAGCAGCCCTTCAAACCCCAGGCACCTTCACAGCAATTACTCCCCTCTCCCTCAGCTCCTCTGTTACCCTTGACTCCCCCAAGTTTCAGAAGCAGTGCAAAGAGGTGTGGGAAATATGTTTGTATTGTAGTTTAAATAAATTATTATTCAGAGTTCTGTATTAATATGCCTTGTAAGGAATCAGTGTCAAAAAACATTTCCTCAATCTTTTTTTGTTGCCTGTATTGTTACAGACATGCTTGCCGACAGGTATTTTGAAATAAATTACCAAAATAATTGAAACTGGCATGATTATATTGTTGTTTTTACAAATAAAATATAATATATATTTTTTGTGTGTGTGTGCAGAATTCTCCCTAGGAGTAATTCATCTACCCTCCAACTGAGCTGAGACTAGTCCTTATGTATTTCTCAAAGGCAGTTGCCTGATTCTGTGGTCTCATGACTGATAGACTCATTTCCTTCTTGGCAACTAAATTTCCCAGAAGGCCTATTCTGAAAGGGCCCAAGCACCTAAATGTGTGTGATACAGGGCCTTGTTACACTGATCTCTTTTGTGTATGTATATTAAGAGATGCTGTTTCTTTTTTTAGTATATAAATGTACTCCTCAACAAAAGTAGTTCTTTTTTCTTAAAATGTAGGAAACTAAAACAAAATAGTGATGCAGAACCATGAGCTCAAGTTAGGAAATTTGAAGAGTTAGTGCAGCAAGAACTATTAACTTGTCCACATTGTGCTTTTGTAGTGACTTCCTTGTTTTTTTGTTTTTGTTTTGTTCAGTCTAAACTGTAATTATTGCTATATTTATTCTGTGCCATAACTTGGTCCCACTGTAATTCCTGTATATTTTTACATTCAGGTCAATATTGTAATACTTAGAAGCTACCAAAGCCTGTGCTTGATTTCTCAACCTGAACACTATTTTAATGCTGTTTCCCTTTAAATAATAAATTTCACGTGTATGATACTTCAAATAAGGAAGCTAAAAAGGCCTTTCATTTAGACACTAGTTGACTTTAAATTAATACCTGCCTTCTAACACATCACAAAGTGACTAAATGAACTTTTGTGCTTTGAAGAGGTTCTGTTACATCCAACTTGGGTACAAATCTTGTTAAGAACTTAATCCTAAAAAATCGAAGATCAATAGAAACTACTTTCACAAAACTTGTGAAAACCTATTCTAATGGGAAGCTTTTATTAACAAATGTTTCCTGCACTGTCAGCAACTTGACAAAGATTGTGCGGGGGGCATGAAACTAGAAAATGAAACTTGTCTTTTTTTTGTTTATAGATAATTAGTTTATTTTCCTTGCCAGAGCTCAGAGAAATGTGAGAATAAATCTACTGAAAAATAATCAAAATTTCAATATTTTAAATATCTTTGATGTAGTAATACTGTTAGGGGAACATCTTACCTTAATGAGCATTCACTCCGATACTAACATCTTAATTCAGCTTGTTGCTCAAATTCAGTTTTTTGTATTACATTTATTTATCTTTTTATCTGAATTGAGTCCTCTAAAAGCAATGTATGACTCTGCTTATAGTGATCAGAAGATGGCAAACAGAGCCAATTGCACTTAGAACAATCTCTGAGAATTGTATAGTGAAGCCTATACGTTAGTCTGTTGTCTTATTACTTGTTGGAAAGATACTTGGCTGAATTCCAAGGAGAAATGTAGTTAATTTTGATAAGAGTCATTATAAAGCAATTAGTTGTGGAGGAAGTTGTGATTGGTTTTGTTTACAGAGTGATCACATACTTCACATATTTAAACAAAACTTCCACATATGGACTAAAAAGTTTATCTATAACAGAACTTCATCCATAAGTTAAGAATGGCACTATTTTAGTTTCACTGACAAGATAAATATTTTTATGGAGAAAACATGGACAATGTTTGGTGAAGTGACCTCATATTTTGATGAATATACCGAAGTAATCTGTCCAAATAGTCTTCACCAGTCTGCAAGAGTTTTGATGATTTGTGTGTTTCGATTCACATCAGGATATTCGAAAGTCAGCTTCCAAAGACCACCAAACTTGGAAATGCCTGTCTACTGGTATGCAGATCCTTCATAAGCCTGTCCTTGTTCCATACTTGGAGTAGACCTCAAGGAGGGGAGCAGAGGAACATCTAAGTCAGTGAGGATACATAGTGACATATAACTGTGTTTTAGGGCTGAATGTCTATTTTGTTTTTCATGGGTGAATATTAAAGATTTAACTGATGTAAGATTTCTTTCTGTCACTGAAAATGGTATATATCACTAGCCTGCCATAACCACTGAATGTTAGCCATAAAAATCTGTTTTACTACTATTTTCCACTCCAGGGAAAAGCCTGTAAATTATCTTTCAAGGCTTTGTCTACACTGGCACTTCATCGGAAAACCTTCTGTCTTTCAGGGGAGTGGAAGTTTTTTGTTGCAGCTGCACTGCGTGGCTTTTAGCAGCGTGGCTATAGTGGCACAGGCATGTTGCTAAAACTGGGTAGTGTATCCATACCCTTAGCCAGTGCCTGCTTGTGTCCCCACTTTGCACCCATCCACTAATCTAGTACAATCTTCCTTCATAACCCGTGTGCAATTAACATGTTTACTCTCTCTGTCTCTCTCTCCTGTCTTCTGCTTTTGTTACTCTTTTTCCCTCCTCATCTTGTTTTTACTGTTTATTATTGCCCCCTCTTTTGTTTTGTTTGCTTTTCCCCCTGCCTGTTCCATTGCTCATCAGAAGCCGATATGGTGCTGGGATAGGTTAGGGAGTCCACTGATCACTCTAGCACCAGGACATGAGCTCTCTTAAGAGAGTTTGTTACAAGACAGATATGCATCTACTCTTACAAACCTGAACTGCAGTTAGAACGGAAGGTGGCTTTCAAGAAGCTGCACTCTCTTACCCACAGCATGCGTTCAGTGAGAAGTTTAGTTAACCATGAATCATGTGACCACCACCCCCGCCAACTATCGCTATGCTCCTCTGCCTAATACCCATACTGCTCCTGTCCACAGCCCCTTTCTCCTTGAACTGGTGTGTCCTTGCCCTGAATACCCAGATTCCAGGTTGAGGAAATGTGGCTTTAACTGACGGTGCTTGAGGGAAAATGAGGGGAAAAATATAGCCAGCTCTTCTTATTTTTGGTTTTGATATGACTTGGTGTCTGAGCCATTTTAAAATCACTTAGTGATATGAGGCAGTCTGGCCTTAATAGATGGAATTTTACTGAGAGGTGTATCTTGGTACTTCATAAGAACAAGTCATTTGCTTTTTAATGTGGACAAAATAGTAATGATGCTACTTGGACATTAAGTATAAGGGGGTAGCTGTGTTAGTCTGTATCCACAAAAACAATAAGGAGTCCAGTGGCACCTTAAAGATTAACAGACTTATTTGGGCATAAGCTTTCGTGGGTAAAAAACCCACTTCTTCAGATTCTTTCAGGTGCCACCGAACTCCTTGGACATTAAGGTTCTGAATCTCTGTAAACTGCAGTTTTGTTCCACAGCTGTGGAAATTGAAAATGCCTGATGTGCTGTACTGCTGAACGGTGCTGTGAGAATGAGTTCAGCATTGTTTTTTTCTCTAGAGAGCTGTTCCTGCAAATAAATAGTGTAGCCTGAAAATAAATACTTAATATGTCTAGAAACTCTCTAGTCTTTGTGTCTCAAAGGCTGCATGTCAGCCTTTTTGTAGTAAGAGAACAGTCTCCTCATAATGAGTGATGTAAGTGCCTCGCTTTCTAATCTGTACAGTGAAAAGCAACCACAAAACCAGGATTATTTGTGGTACTCTTAAATTGAAGGGAGATCCTTTCCATAGCTGTGTATTAACGGAAACACTTTTAATAACTTATCAGTTAACAAGAGTGCAGTATGATGTATATTATTTAAGCACTATGCTGTGAGTCAGGACTGTTTTTTTTTTTATTTATTTTTTTATTTTTTTTTTGTAAATCTCTTCCTTGTTTTTGTATCAGTAGTCACATTTGACTGGAGTGACCTTTTCAGTTTGAAGTCAAGGGACCATAAATATATCTGCCCCTACCATCTTTTGGGATATCTACCATTAGTGCAGCTCCAGCTAATGTAGATGAGGCGCAGGTGTTTTTACTGTTTCTTGTCTAGTGAGATAACACAATGGTGATGCTTTTGCCCTGTCCATATTACAGTAACACTGTTGCTACCGCTGGTGGAGCTGTGTTTTAGTTATGCTTTATTAAACTCAGATGAATTTTGGGATCTTGAAAGTGGAGGCTAAACCAAACTTCAGTGAGCCAAGCATATTGCTGTCTGACACTGTTAGCTTCCCCACACCTCTGCAGTACTTTTGTTCGTTTCACTTTGTGGTCTCTTCTAAATCCAGGTATTTTACAGTGTGGACTAACATAAAATGTTTAGATACTCCAATAAAACAGAAGATGTAAAAATAAAATGGAAGACACCAAAAAAAAAAAAGGAGCAAATGTAGCATGTGCCATTATCCTAGCTAGTGAAACATTTTCTGGTGGCATGGCTCTTTAAAGAACCAATGATTGGGGACCTACAGGAATACTTAAAAAGATACATAGTGAAGATGCTTGCTAAGTATCCTCTTCCTAAGAGCTTTGTCTAAGCCTGAATTTGAGGAAAACAATTTAATTTTGGTGGTCAAAACAGAGACAAGAGAAGAAAATAAATGCAGTCCTATGTAGTAGATAATTTTGAAGGAGATGTTCATCTTTGTGTCAACTCATGCACTTAAAACTTAAAATTCTATGTGTGCTGACTTTTTATTTTGTTTTAAGGTCAGAAGGGTCCATTATGATCATCTAGTTTACCTCCTGCATAACACTTGCCATAGGACTTCACCCAGTTGTTTCTTCATAAAATTGATACATTCTGTTTCAGTATTAGCATATCTGTTAGAGAGATGTGTAGTCTTGATTTAAACACTTCAACTGATGAATCTACCGCATCCCAAGGCAAGTTTTTCCAGTGGTTAACTACTCTTACTGTTAAAATTGTGTGGCATATTCCTTGTCTGAATTTGTCTAGTTTCGCCTTTAACCATTGAATCTCATTATGCCTTTTTCTGCTAGATTAAAGAGCCCTCCACTATCAAAAATCTCTTACACATTTAGGTGCTCGTAGACTTTGCTCAAGTCATCTCTTAACCTTCTTTTTCATATATAACATACATTCAGCTTCTCTAGTTCTCACTATAAGGCATGTTTTCTAAACCTGGAACTATTTTTGTATGTCTTTTCTGAACACTTTCCAATTTGTCAACATCCTTTTTGAAGTGTAGACATCAGAAATGGAGATGATATTCCAGTAACGATCTCATTGTGCTGTGAACAGGAGTGATACCACCTCCCTGCTCCTTCCTGATGTTCCTCTGCTTAGGCAGGCAAGAATTGCATTTGCCCTCTGTCGCCTAGAGCCCTGGTAGTTTCCAGCCAAAGGAAGAGCTCTATCTCCACACTGAGTCCATTGTGTTTGGAGCTCACCTCACTAGGCTCCATGTGCACTTTAAGTCTCTTGAGTTTGAACATAATCTCTAGGCACTGCCCCATCTGGAGGTGCACTTTTAGAGTGCTGATCCTCTGTCTAGCACCCCCTTCTGAATGCTGTTCCCAGTTGCCTAAACCGTGGGACTAATCCTGGCCCTTCAGACTTCTCTGTAGCTTAAGTACATCCCTCGTCTCCAAAATTTCAGCTGTTGCAGAAATTCTGACTTTACAGTTAAACTCTAGACGGTCATATGACAGTGAAAGCAAACAGATATTGCTCAGGATTCCAGACACCGTTACTCTTTACTTAGCAGCATAGGATATGTGCAGGTCTAGACAAAATACAATACAGTTTTACACATTTTCCCTGTCTCAGCTTCTTCATCACTCTAGGAAATCCTCTGAAGTGTCCAGAGTCCTTTCTTGAGTCTCGTGGCACCTTTTTGGGTCAGCTAGCTTTCTGTGACCTTGGCTGGTAGTCCTGCAGTTAAAGCAGAGCTCCTGCTGTGAAAACATGTCCTTCAATTCCTTTTTTCTACAGCAGCTTTCAGTAGGTCTTTGTGACTCTCAGGTTTGTGTTCCCCCTGCTAATTTTAGTACTACTGCTGGTGACTTTTCAATTCTTCACTTCATTAACTCCTTGCAAATAAACTTGGTTAGACTGGTTTCCCCAACCAGGCAACCTCTTCAGCATACCCATTGTATGATTAGAGCACAGTCATTAAGACTAATGACTATTTTCTTGGGTCTGGCAGAGATGTGCTACAGCCTTGTTAGCAAATGGTGGATTCCACGTCCATTCAGAGGCATTCCATGATACAGAAATTTAATGTAAACCAGAATTCATAAATTAGTCACATTCTCTTAGCTGTAGCAGTGGAAGCTCATGTTCATTTGTCTGCCTACCATGACTTCCAAGTCTTTTTCACTGTCACTGCATTCCAGGGTACAGTTCCCCATCTTGTAAGTGTATCCTACTGTTTTTGTTTCTAAAAATATGATCTTGGGCTCAAATGACCCCATCTTGCCAGGTGATAGGTCTGTATAATGGACCTGTCTCCATCATTTATCACTCCACCAATTTTGTGTTGCTTGTTTAAAGAAGGGAGATAAACCATTATGCTTTAGGGCAGGAGTCGGCAACCTTCGGCACGCAGCTCCCGTTGGCTGGGAAGAGTGAATCGTGGCCACTGGGAGCTGCAGAGGGTCGTGCCTCTGGACGGTCAATGTAAACTAAATGTCTTGCGGCCCGCCTTTGGATTACTCTGGGCTGGGTACCGAAGGTTGCCAACCCCTGCTTTAGGGATAATCCATCTACTAACTAATGTAAGTTTCTTCCAAATTCCAATGTGCAGTTTACTCCATAAGTGTCCATTATAGGGTTACTCACCCTTTCCTGTGAAAAAGCTGGTTCTGGCCACTGTCAGGCAAGGCACTGAACTAGATGGCAACATGGATCATATCCAGTATGAAAATTCCTGTTATCAGTGAAAAACAAAACAAAGATGGCTATTTGGTGGTCATATTTTAAAATCTCATAACTATTGTGTTGAAAGTCTTCAGAAGTCTCTCAAAAGAACAGAGCAAAGATTGAATAATTAAATATACATATCTCCTAAAAAGCATCTGTAATAACCTTAGTCCCAGATTTGGACCTTAGCGTCCAAAATATGGGGGTTAGCATGAAAACCTCCAAGCTTAGTTACCAGCTTGGACCTGGTACCTGCTGCCACCACCCAAAAAATTAGAGTGTTTTGGGCACTCTGGTCCCTCTGAAAAACCTTCCCTGGGGACCCCAAGACCCAAATCCCTTGAGTCTCACAACCAAGGGAAATAATCCTTTTTCCCTTCCCCCCTCCAGATGCTCCTGGAGAGATACACAGACATAAGCTCTGTGAAACTACACAGAGTGACTCCCCCTCTCTGTTTCCAGTCCTGGAAGCAAAAAGTACTTTCCTATTCCCCCAGAGGGAATGCAAAATCAGGCTAGCGATCCAACACACAAATCTCCCCTTGATTTCTTCCTCCCACCAATTCCCTGGTGAGTACAGACTCAATTTCCCTGAAGTAAAGAAAAACTCCAACAGGTCTTAAAAGAAAGCTTTATATAAAAAGAAAGAAAAATAAGTACAAATGTTCTCTCTGTATTAAGATGATACAACACAGGGTCAATTGCTTAAAAGAATATTGAATAAACAGCCTTATTCAAAAAGAATACAAATCAAAGCACTCCAGCACTTATATTCATGCAAATACCAAAGAAAAGAAACCATATAACTTACTATCTGATCTCTTTGTCCTTACACTTGGAAACAGAAGACTAGAAAATAGAAACTACTTCTCCAAAGCTCAGAGAAAGCAGGCAGCCAGAAAACAAAGACCTCAGACACTCAATTCCCTCCACCCAAAGTTGAAAAAATCCGGTTTCCTGATTGGTCCTCTGGTCAGGTGCTTCAGGTGAAAGAGACATTAACCCTTAGCTATCTGTTTATGACAGCATCAGAATCTATTTATGCTGAACAGCACTCACTGCACCAGGTTTCCTACAGAAAAAAAGTAGCTTGACCAGGCTATTTTTAAATTAAATGCTGAAATACGGATTTCAGAGCCTAACTGCAGGTACTTAGCTTTGGAAGTTTATGCCATTAATCATTATTTACAAAGGTCTTTTTAAAATTAATTGCCAGTCAAGTTACTTTTTTTTCTGTAGAAAACTTGATGGAATGGATGCTGTTCGGCATGATTGTCAGACTCTAATGCTCTTACAATTGCCAACTTGCATCAACAGAATTAGTTTAAATGAAAAGGAGAAGTTGCTGTGATTCAAGGATTGTTGAAATTATTCTTGTTAAAAATAGAAGATGTGAAGCTAGAAGTTAGTGAGCCAACATTGATATGTCAGATAGTAGGCATAATCGATGGACAAAATAGTGAGGGGTTTGGCTATTCCACCCATCACTCAAAAGAACAGATGGAGGCTACTGAAGCAAGTTTCATCATCATGGCTGCCATCTCCACCTTTTTCTGTGACCCCAGGCCTTCATCATCCTGATCTTGAAAAATGTCCTTACTAGACCAGGCCAGAGAGAGGGAGCAGGATGACATCACCACCCTACCAGCTCCAGCTGAATCCTAACCACCACCTGGGATGAAACGACTTTAACATCAGCAGTAATAAAAAAAATTGATACCATCTAAGAGACTGTCAAACAAGAGTTTTCCCCTTCTAAAACTCTCTAAAGCTAGAATGAGAGGAAACAAATGTTAAAATGAAAGCCTTATTTAACACTTTACATTTCAAATGCTTTAACTGTATCTTTAATAGGCTTAAAGGGTTTTTATTGGTGTGTTTGCAAGGTACTAAGCAGGCAGAGATCTCTGTATACCAAACCACATACCTTGTTTAAAATTAATGTTGGACATAGGCTGGGTTATGTTAACAACATTTGCCCACTTATTTCACCTACATTAAAATATTATTCCCATACTTTTATCTTCTAAATGCTCTGGGTTTCAGGAAAACTCACTCAACCCCCATCACATGCACATGCACAAAACTGCTCTTTATATTCAATAGCCAAATCCTCCAAAGTCTCAAAATACTGTGGTGTACATTTACACAAATATTATGTTTTAATTAAATTAAAACTAAGCAGTTGTTAAAATACAGTGTACTGATACATTATCCATGCTTTTTTATTGTTTACTTGCTAATATGAAAAATTCTGTAATCCACAGCCTCCCACTAGGACCTAGAGGCTCTACTATAATTTTAGAACAAAACTTCCAAAGTAGGTGGCAAAATATGGTGGTGTTGGGACTTTTCTTTTCTTATCTCAAATAACTATGAAGAGGCATATTTAAGAGCCTTTGGGCTACCAGCTGTGGTGATACGTTGTGGAAGGAAGAACAAAATATATTCCATTCCCTCCCCCTTTTACCATCCCCTCCCCGTTAAAGGGTATCCACACACCGATCCATTTAAACAAGTTTCTTGTGAAACACTAAGAGTAACTTTACTTAATATATAAACCAGGTGTTTACATTGGGCAAAAAAGTACCAAGATACACAAAAATAAGCCAGTACTGCAAAGTGGTGCACCCCATTTATTGAATAGCTAGGCTGAATTATTAATCCTGATCTTAATAGAATTTGCTGCAATATTTCACATACTGAAACCAACCATTTTAAGAGCTCTCCACTTCAGAGTCCACTATTTAGTAATATTCTACCATAATATCAAACTAGTATGATTTTTTTTGACTAGAACAACCTCCACTTCAGGGAATGATTTGCCTTGATTGGAAAGGCTCTTTGTGGTAGGTTAGTTTCCTTGATGTAAACTAACCTAAATGGACCATAATACCTTTTTTGCTAGATGTGCTTAAAAATAACTTTACCTATGCTTTTTTTAATTACATAAGCGCTGAGCAATTGCCAGAAGGCATCCCATGATAAATTAAAGACTACAAGAGTGCTAGTCAAGGAGAGCTGTCTTATTGTTGGTTTTACCTGGACTAAAGATAAATAATTTAATTCATACTTCTATTTTATACACAATTGTAGAGAATTACAATAAAAATCAAATATTTATGAAGCATGCTGTAGAAAAAATAATTCAGCACACAGACGTCTTTGCAAATATACAAACTCAAGTCTTTTCTTTGGATCCCTGAATTCCACCACTGGTAAAATTTAGACCTGTGAGCTGGAATAAGCTGTATAATATTACTGAATTTTTGCTAGCACCAATGCAGCTGCACAGTTGCTAATAAATGGGTACAAAGTGGGCTAATGTAAAACAGCATAATTAAGATTTGTCTACATGCTAGTTCAGGGTGTTCTTATATCACAGCTGCTGTTACAGACAACTTAAATAAGACCTCTGCCCTGAGGACCACAGACTAGTTTAAACAAATACTTAGTTTAAGGGATGTGAACAATCTAATGACAAGACACACAGAAACAGGTTTAAGAAAGTAGGACTTTGTCCACACTCAAAATCTGTACCATTTTTAACTACGCTGGCACAACCACCCTAGTGAGGACACAACTGTGTGGACCCAGGTATACTGGCGTAGGCACTTCTATACCAGTATAATTGCACCCACAGTAAGTGCTGTACCAGAATAATTATTTTGTTTAAATAATAAAAAGTCACACCAACTGAAATAGTTGCAACACTACAACATCTGTTACTTTAGTCAAGAAATCAGCTGATCAAATTAACCAGCAAGTGAGCTGTAAATATCAAATATACAAGGCTGTTAAAACAAGAGTAAATGCTTTCAGAAATGTCAGGATAAAAATTCTAGGAAGACACATTTGATATATTTTTAACTGCATGATGCTAGAGGTGTTAACTAAGTTGCTGTTGATATCACATCCAACTGGATCATTCTACAAAATATGAAATCCAGTGCTTACAAGTTAGCATAAAACAGAACATCTGAACTGTTATCGGAATTACTTTAGGGCCTTATTCTTGTTCACTGGAGTCGCTGAAAATTATTATTTCAATGGGACCAGGATTTAGCCATTAGAATGCATATGTCCATCTTAGAGTTTCAGACTGTTGCTGTCAAGGTATGAACCCCCACTCTGAACCGTAGCGTCCAAAAGATGGGGTACCTGCATGAACCCCCCTAAGCTTAATTACTAGCTTAGGAATGGTAGAGCTGCCACCACCCAAAAATATAGTGTTTTGGGGCACTTTCTGGCCCCCAAACCCTTCCCTGGGGACCCCAAGACCCAAAGCCCCTTGGGTCTCAAAAGAAAGGGAAATTAACCATTCCCCTCTTCTCTTTCTCCCAGATCCTCCCTTCCCTGGGTTACACTAGGAGATCGCTGTGATTCAACTCCTTGAATCTTAAAACAGAAAGGAAATCCACCTTCCCCCCCCCCTTCTTCACTCCCCCTCCCAGACTCTCCCTGAGAGAGAGTGAGTGATACTAACAGAGAGAAATCAGGTTTTTCCTCCCCCCCTTCTTTCCTTTCTCCCACCAGTTCCCTGGTGAGTGCAGACTCCCTCCCCATGGGTCTTACACAAGATTAAAAAAACAATCAGGTTGTTAAAAAGGAAAACTTTTAATAAAAAAAAGAAAAAAGTAAAAATTGTCTCTGTAAAATCAAGATGGAAAATGTTACAGGGTCTTTCAGCTTATAGACACTAGAGAGAATCCTCCCCCCAGCACAAATACAAATTGCAGCAAACAGAGATACAATTCTTTCAGCAAAATACACATTTGCAAAATAAGAAAACAATTAAAAGACTAAACTGCCTTTCTAACTGGTACTTACTACATTGAACAGAAGAAGCTGTTTCAGAAACTTGGAGATATCTGCTTACATGTCTGGTCCCTCTCGGAACCCAGAGAGAACAAAGAAAAAACCCAGAATGCACAAACAAAGGCTTCCCTCCACCGAGATTTGAAAGTATCTTGTCTCCTGATTGGTCCTCTGGTCAGGTGTTCCAGGTTTACGGCTAGTTAACCCTTTACAGGAAAAAGAGACATTAACTCTTAAACATCTGTTTATGACAGTTGCCCATCACTATAGCGTCCAAGCATCTTCCACATTAAATTAATAGTAATAGCTGAAGTCCCTAGTAGATTTTATTGGGCCTATGGTGGTTCTTTCTTTTTCAGGAGTACAGGCTTTGGTTTTGGTTTTGGTTTTTGGGGGCAGAAGGTGGTTGTCAGTCTTGCTATAAAGGAAAGGCTTTATTGAAAAGCAAAGTTTTGCACAATATTTCCTAGAGATACTGTCAGATGCTAGAGTTGCCTTATCTCCTTCAGAGCTTCCTTCCACACCCAGATCCCTTCTGAGAATCCCTTGTCACAAACTTTATCCAGGGCTTTTTGCCCTGCATTCTCTCAGTTTGATCTTTAGCACTTCTGTGGCTCAATCCATTATTTATGCTAAAGGTTAGGACCAGTGCCTTAAACTGACAGCAGAAATCAAGTAGGAATCAGCAGAGAGAATAAAGCACAGGCCTGAAGAGCTTATGACAGCCTAAGCAGCGAAGCAATGAGCAAAATGCAGTCTAGTCAGTCACTTCTTCAAAATCGAGCCTACTGTATGTGGGAAACACAAATACACTTAAGTCCATAGGTACCCTAAAAGCTTTCTCTAATACAATTACTGTTACATTGTTCAGGTCTGCCATTCAGTTTTAGTACAGATTGAAGAGCTTCAGATTTCTATTGCATTCTAATTCTTCTCTGATCTAGCAACAGCTATCTGTGGAAGTTTTTGTAATCCATTTCCCATTACTTGCAGTACTGTAACTTGGAGCAATATGTATTTTCAACATGGTAGACCACATAGAATTTATTAAATTTGCGAAAACAACTGATTTTATAGGGTTGCTCTAATATGCTTTATAAGATTGCTTTGATGCAATGTAATGTGGTGCAGTGAACAGATGAATTTTTGTGGGCACTAACGCCTCTCCACACATTTTCAGTTAATTTTAATTGAAGATGTATAGCTACATCCTCTGAACTGTCTTGAAATCTCAGATATAATTTCACATCCCCATGGTTCCTTAACATTTGAAAAGGCTTGACATTCTGTTGCATTATAACATCTATGAATGGGAATCTGTCAGGAAAATCATAAAAACTAAAAAGGAGCCATGCTATTCAATAACGGAAGTCTTCTGTTCCCAGACCTTTCAAAACTACTCAAGATAAACATGGGATTCCTTCTGTTTAGAGCTGACTCTTTCATCTTAAGCTTTCCCATCCTTTTTCCTGCAGTTGCAGTAATAGAAATCATAAGTAGCTAATTTTCCTCTGACTAGAATGACAGGAAAGGTTTTTTTGCTTTTTCGTATTAGAGGAAGTGATCTTTACAGATAACATTACATCAGACCTAGTTTCCAAATTACCTGATCATGTTTTGTTTGTTTAAAATAGTTTGATGCAAGTTGTTTGTTTCTCTTTCATACTTTTCCCCATCAACATTTGTTGTTAGAGGACATTGTAACATCTTCTCAGCTTTAGGAACATGCATAGCACAATTAAACATCCCCTTGGCCCATGCCAGCTGACTCAAGCTATACACAGGTTTTTAATTGCAGTGTAGATGTACCCTAAGACTGTAAGATCTAAGGCCTGGTCTACACTATGCGTTTATACCGAATTTAGCAGCGTTAAACCGATTTAACCCTGCACTTGTCCACACAACGAAGCCCTTTATATCGATGTAAAGGGCTTTTAAAACTGATTTCTGTACTCCTCCTCGACGAGGGGAGTAGCGCTGAAATCAGTATTGCCATGTCAGATGAGGGTTAGTGTGGCCGCAATTCGACAGTATTGGCCTCTGGGCGGTATCCCACAGTACACCATTGTGTCCGCTCTGGAAAGCCATCTGAACTTGGATGCACTGGCCAGGTAGACAGGAAAAGCCCTGCGAACTTTTGAATTTCATTTCTTGTTTGCCCAGCGTGGAGCGCTGATCAGCACGGACTGTATGAGAGATACTGGATCTGATCGCTTTATGGGGAGACAAATCTGTTCTATCCGAGCTCCGTTCCAGAAGACGAAATGCCAAAGCATTTGAAAAAATGTCCAGACAGAGGCCACAGCAGGGACTCAACACAGTGCTCCGTGACAAGTGTAACGGAAAGCCAAAGAATCAAATGGACGCTCATGGAGGGAGAGAGGGGGGACTGAGGACTCCAGCTATCCCACAGTCCCTGCAGTCTCCGAAAAGCATTTGCATTCTTGGCTGAGCTCCCAGTGCCTGAAGGGTCAAAAACATTGTCCGGGGTGGTTCAGGGTATATCTCGTCAATTTACCACACTCTCCCCCCATGAAAGAAAAGGGGAAAAAATCGTTTCTTGCCTTTTTTCGGTGTCACCATATGTCTACTGCATGCTGCTGGTAGACGCGGTGCTGCGACGCTGAACAGCAGCATCCCCTCCCCTTCCTTTCCTGATGGCAGATGGTGCAAAATGGTGGAAAACTGTCCTCCTCATCCTGTGAGTGCTCCTGGCTGGCCTCGGTGAGGTCGGCCAGGGGTGCCTGGGCAACAATGGGAATGACTCCTGGTCATTCCTGGTAGACGGTGCAAAAGGATTGAAAACCGTCCTCATCATAGCAATTGGGGGCTGAGCTCCATCAGCCCCCCCCCTTTCATGTCTAATGAAGAATCTGAACTGCCTGGATTATCATAGCAGCAGGAGGCTGCCTCCCCATCATGTTATCTCACTAAAAAGTCAGTGTTTCTTATTCCTGCATTCTTTATTACTTCATCACACAAATGGGGGGGACACTGCCATGGTAGCCCAGGAGGGTGGGGGAAGGAGGGAAGCAACGGGTGGGGTTGTCGCAGGGGCTCCCCCTAGAATGGCATCATCATTTCTGCGGGATCTCTGGGGCTCTGACCCGGAGCGGCTGTGCTCCCTGGTTCTCTAGTACACTTGCCCCATAATTCTAGGCAGGACTGACTCTATTTTTAGACAAAACATAAAGAAGGGAATGACCTGGGGAGTCATTCCCATTTTTGTCCATGTGCTGCCGGCCCACCTCAGCGAGGCCAGCCAGGAGCACCCATGGCAGCAGCAGACGGTACAAAAGGACTGATAACCATCATCGCCAATTTCCAATTGCGAATGGTGCAAAATGACTGATAAACGCCATCGCCAATTTCCAGTTGCAGATGGTGCGATAGCTGGTAACCATCTCTGCTACCTTGCAAAGGCAAATGAATGCTGCTGTGTAGCACTGCAGTACCGCGTCTGTCAGCAGCATCCAGTACACACATGGTGACAGTGACAAAAGGCTGAACAGGCTACATGGTTGCCATGCTATGGCGTCTGCCAGGGCAATCCAGGGAAAAAGAGTGCGAAATGATTGTCTGCTGTTGCTTTCACGGAGGAAGGATTGAGTGACGACATTTACCCAGAATCACTCGTGACGCTGTTTTTGCATTGGGATTTCAACCCAGAATTCCAATGGGCAGGGGAGACTGCAGGAACTATGGGATAGCTACGGGATAGCTACCCACAGTGCAATGCTCCGGAAATCGACGCTATCCTCGGTACATGGATGCACACCACCGAAATATGTGCTCAGTGTGGCCGCATGCACTCGACTTTATACAATCCGTTTTTAAAAAACGGTTTATGTAAAATCAGAATAATACCCTAAATTGCATATCAGATTTCGGGATTCAGGAGTAGTGTTTAGGCCTAGTCACTCTTCAGAATTCTCATGTGAAGTCCACGGCAGCAGTTTACAAAAACAAACCCTAAGGAGCCACGTTACCATCATTTATTGCTGCTCCTACAGCGAGAGACTAGGATTCCCTGCTCTTTCATCTATGGATTTTTTTTTTCTTCCCTCTTAAGTAGCACTATGGAAATTTCTTCTTTGGAAGGTTCTAAAAACCTACCCTCAATAAACAGGTACGGTTAGCAGTAAGGCTGTAAAAGAACTGCCTTGATTCAGGTAGAATGTACATTTACCATGTTGCTGGATAGTCAGTGTTTTAATCTGAGGCACTAAGTGGGGGATGGTGGGAGACAGACACAATTGTTGTCACAGGACAGAGAAAAGTACTTAATTGAAAAAAGTGATGTAACTTTTCAGCTGAGAAATGGTTTGAACTTCAATTAGAGTATGCTTTCATGTCAAAGTTGATGTCCTTCACCCTTCTCCCCCCACATCATCATTACTGAGCCTTTTATGGCCCTCTACTTGCTGTTGTGCATTGAATAATAAAGTTGGAAGTGCTCATCTCCTCCTGATTTCTGTTTTGCCTGGAATGAGTCATTAGCTGAGTTTCCCCAGTTGTTCCCTTTTTTCAGGCCTTTAACAAGTTAAATCAGTGTACATGTAATTTCCTGGCTCTGCTGTTTTGGCTGGCAGGGGCATCTGACTCTCGTTGCTGTATCGGTCTTCAGAAGAGTGGGAGTGATCCAGACTCTGCATTTTCTACTGTGTACTTTCTCCAACCAGCAGCTCAGACTCAGCATTATTTGGGACTAACATGTCTTCCTTCTAAAGGGTGGCATGTTTGCACTGAGGTACTTCTTTTGAACACCTGGTGCTTTTCTGAAGTGTAGTTTGGTCTCTTTAATCTTTTCACCA